>NC_142068.1:6015000-6387500 GCF_059756535.1 Pantherophis guttatus | reverse complement strand
GTAAAACTGTTACTTTGTTTGCTCAGTTATTTTGTATCTTTGGACCTTGAACTGATCTTTGAAATATATTATTCTCCAGTTCCTTAATTTGAAGCTGTTTTTTTTTTTTTAATAAAAAAATTGTTTGCTTTTTTATACTACATAGTTAAATCTGTCAGGTAAAGATCTGGGCACATGCTAGCTAAGCTTTTCTTATAAAGTTTTTTTTTTTCATTTATTTGGTATTCTTGCCAAAAATCCAAGAGATATTTGGCAACAACTAGACCTGTTTTTTTTAACATTATCAGGAATCATTTATTATTTTATTTATTATTTATTTATTTATTTTTGAATTTGTATACCACCCTTCTCCCTGAGGACTCAGGGTGGTGAACAGCCAAATAAAAACATCAAATACAAATATTAAAATACAGTTAAAATATATATATATAAATTTGGCCCCATTAATTAAAACAATAAACCAAACAATTAAAAACACTTAAAAAGAATTAGGCCAGCCCGGCTTGTTGGAAAAGAAGGTTTTAAGGGCACGGCGGAAGGCACTGAGGTCATGGATTCTCCTTATCTCAGGGGGCAACTGATTCCAGAGGGTGGGAGCCCCCACAGAGAAGGCCCTCCCCCTGGGGGTCACCAGCCTGCATTGTTTGGCTGATGGCACCCCGAGGAGGCCCTCTCTGTGGGAGCGCACGGGTCGATGGGAGGTCGTCGGTGGCAGCAGGCGGTCTCGGAGATAGCTAGGCCCTATGCCATGGAGCGCTTTAAAGGTGATAACCAACACCTTGAAGCGCACCCGGAAGACCACTGGGAGCCAGTGCAGCTCGCGCAGGAGCGGTGTTACATGGGAGCGCCATGCTGCTCCCGTCACTACCCGCGCTGCACATTTATCTCTATCTGATGATGCCCACAGGAATTATTCTTTCCAATGGCCTCACCTGGAAACAGCAGAGACACTTTGGCATCACTTCTCTGCGGAAGATGGGCCTGGGGAAGAAAAACTTCGATCATCGAATAGAAGATGCAGCTCAGACACTGGTGGAAATCTTTAGACAAACGAAAGGTATGTAATTTGGGATAATGACAATGGCTTAAGGTCTGAAAAAATATTTTCCATTTTTGAGTATTTCAAATAAAACAGATGTATTTTATTTTTTAAATTTAAAAAAAAAATTGACACGTCCCAATTTTCTTCATCATCCCCATAGAAGCCCCTTTCTTTAAAAATTCATCATAAAACATCTTCATTTGCAGGACAGCCATTTGACCCTTCAAATTCAGTGCTAAATGTAGTTTCTAACATCATATGTCATTTGAGTTTTGGACGTCAGTTTGATGCAGAAGATGACAACTTCCAGAAGTTAATTCAATCCCTTGAAATTGTTTTGCATTTTTCTGGTAATGTTTTCCATGTGGTAAGTAATCATTTCTGTTAAAGAGGCAAAGCTTCCCAAATCAACTTATGTTTTCCACCAGTATTTTCATGGAATCATAGAATAGGAGGAAGCCTTGGGAATCATCTAATATATATATATATCCCCAGTAGGTGTGCCTGTCCCAGTGGTGGGTTCCTCCCGGTTCGTTCCGGTTCGGCCGAGCCAGTAGCGGTGACAATATGACGTCACCGAACCGGTTCTCTCCCCCCCCACCCTCCCACCCTCCCACCCACGTTATTCTTACCTTTTATTTGGTCCCACCCCCAATCTATTGCTGCCTCCTGAGTCCCAGCTGATGACTAGAGGGAAAAAAACCATTTAAACTCTTGCCGCAGGGCTTCAAAGGGCCGTCCTACAGCTGATCAGTGTTAAAAGCAAACAAATGAGTTGGGTCGTAAGTGCGAGGACCTTCCAGAAATGACTCTGACCAGCTAGCCACGCCCACCTAGTCACATAACCTCCAAGCCACACCCACAAAATAAGCCACACCCACAGAACCGGTAGTAAAAAAATTTAGAATCCACCTCTGGCCTGTCCTTGACCCAGTCATAACTCCAGGTGAGAGCCTGGACAAGTCTTTGCAGTTTCCATGTGAAGATTTTGGAAGTGGTTTGCCATTGCTCACTTCCTAGGGCTGAGAAAGAGTGACTAGTCCAGGGTCATCCCGTTGGCTTAGTGCTTGAATTGGGACTAGAACTCAGAGTATTTTAGTTTCTAGGCTGGTGCATTAACAACTACACTGTTTTTGACCAATTGTACTTTTATTTAATTGGCCAAGAGATTGAACCTCTTATCTGTTCAATCATGCCTGGAGCAAGTATTTATATATCCTGTATATCCAGTACAACATTTGTTAAAATGTTAAGACCCAAGTACTGTGTGACGGGGTGAGCACTCATTCCTTTACCGGTTCCTACCCACCTAGCAGCACCTTGCAAATGCAAGTAGATAAACAGGTACTACTTCAGTGGGAAGGTAACAGTGTACCATGCACATTTATTTATTTATTTATTTATTTATTTATTTATTTATTTATTTATTTATTTATTTATTTAATTTGTATACCCCCCTTCTCCCAGAGGGGACTCAGGGCGGTGAACAGCCAAAATTAAAAAACATACAAATACAAAAGTTAAGATAATTAAAAAAGAATTAAATCATTAGCTTCCCAATTTAAAACCCCCAAATCCATAAAATTTAAAATCCCAATTAAAAACCATTTAGGCTAGGCCAGCTTTTAAATTTCTTGACTTTCTAATTATTCATCTTTAACTGTATAATGAGTTATCTGCCTCCAATATTATTTGCTTTCTACAAGAATTTCGAAACAGCTTTTCTGGAGGAACATTGAGGTCTGACACAATGTATGTTTTTCATCTTTTAATGTGTTTTTCATACTGGTTTTCTTTGGTTATTAAGTGCTGACTATTACCGTGAGTTGTTGAGAGTCTTCTGTAACTGTGGTAGAAATAGATAACATTACCTCTTCTTTTTCTTTTAGATGTTTTCTGAGTTCCCACAATTAATGAAACACATCCCAGGCCCTCACAAAGAGGCTCTGGCTTGTAGAGACCTTATCATTTCCTTTGCAAAGCAGGAAATAGAGAAACACAAGGAATTTCACTCTCTGCATGAGCCACAAGATTTCATTGATCACTACCTGCTTCAGATGGAGACGGTACGGATTTATTCTACTACAATGCTGTATATGGGCAAGGAATTATTACATTCCTTGCTGTATGTAAACAAGAGGCATTACCAGTTTTGTTTTCCTTGGTATTTTTTTATTATTATTATTCAGCTCTCATTCTGAATTTAGCCTAACCTAAATTCTGGATGCTTCTAAATAAGAGCTACATTCTACCTCTTCAGTACCATACTTTTGTTAGATATGGGAAATTCTTTCTGGAGGGGAGAGGAGAGTTAAAAATGTTTCTGTTTCTCATCCTCTCGTGTTTGCCTATCACTTGTTTCCCCTTTTTCTAAAGAGGTTCCACTAAGAAGGAGAAGAATTAATGGGGCATTTTGATTAATTCATACTTCAATGAATACTTTCCATGAAATGATTGGACCGATACTTTCACAGCCTTGACAATAAGTAAAAATGTAAAACAGTTTGAAACAAGGAACGAAGGTCCTTTCCCCTCATATTTTCAGAGAAAGACCCAGAATGGTTTTTTAAAAGCAACTTTTATTGATTTGAACTGGATCACCTTATTTACAATTTGATATCACTCCAATCTTGAGTGTACCATTGGGTTTGGTCACTATTTTCAAGATATACATTCTTTGCAATATTGTCGTCCCCCCCCCGCCCCCCACATTCCAAAGCCATTAAACATATTTTCCACCTTTGCATTAATGGCTCAAGGGTGCTTCTTGTTTCAGTCTGTATCATCAGTATGTAACAGCATCCATGGAGGTTGTAATTATAGACTTCTGGGTCCCTTGTCCATACTGAATTTAATATAATTTAATTTATCACATTTCTATGCCGCTTAACTCCCAAGGAACTCTGGGGGGCTTACAACAAAAGTAATGCGACAATGAACATAGAAAATTATTAAAAACATTATGAAAACATTTTAAAAACATTAAAAACCCATTCACACCATTCATGGCCGGATCTCACAAGATTGCAACAGCGAGATCAATGGCCCCAGGCCTGCTGGAAAAGCCAGGTCTTCACCGCTTTCCGGAAGGCCAATAGGGTGGGGGTAGTCTGGATCTCAGGAGGTAACTGGTTCCAGAGAGCTGGGGCAGCCACAGAGAAGGCCCTCCCCTGCGGGCCCGCCAGCCAGCATTGTTTAGCTGATGGGACCCAGAGGAGACCAACTCTGGGATCTTACCGGTCGCTGGGAGCTATGTGGTAGAAGGCGGTCTCGAAGATAGTCTGGCCCTGAGCCATGTAGGGCTTTAAAGGTAATAACCAACACCTTGAATTGTACCCGGAGACCAATAGGGAGCCAGTGCAGCTCGCGGAGAATTGGTGTAATGTGGGTGTATCTATGAAGAGCAATGATGAGAGGTTGGACCATTTGTGGATGGGAAAGAAATAGGTCATGTGGTACTTGATCAAATGCTTTTTCTAGCTCAGTGACTCCCATATCTATGGTGGTTTGTTTCTCAACTTGCTTCTCCATCAATAGGCAGGTGGCCGGTATTGTGTCCCCCAATTCTTTGTGAAGTTGCACTAGTTCAGTAAAAGGTTGATGATGTCTCATAATTATCTATTATTCTATGTATTCCATAAATTGTCATAGAGTGGAATAGCAACCACAAAAGCTTGTAGTTAGAGACATCACTTTGGACATAAGTTTAAATAAGAATCCTGCTTGTAAACTTTTGTGATTCACTCTAGAAGGTACACATTAGTTGCTGTACTGAATATTTATTAAAGTAACCAATCATAAAATAAAAACAAACACATAGAAGTTAATCTAAAGAGGGGGAGGGGCAGAGCTAGCCATAATGGATGATGGAGGCTGAATTTCTGTCTCCTCTGGGTCATCACAGAGAATGGGTTTAAAAAATACATCTAAAGATTATGGAATTTAAGAGTTTATGAAATGTGAGTTATTTCCCTTGCTTTTCTCCTGAAGATTGGACTGTATTTGACTTGAAATTGGACATTTTTCAGAGAAGCTGTGAGCTTGGACGTTTGATTAAGAGTCTTGAGAGGCCTTTGAAGGCAACAGGAAAGGAAGGGCCCTATGACTGAAGACTGAGAAAGAACTTGTAAAAAGTTTAAAGGAGTATAGCTGAGAAGATAATAGCTGATTTATGAATGTATAGCGGGAAGGCCCATAACTCCCTTTTTTCAGTCAGTATATATTTATTCTCATGACTTACAACAAATGAAATACACAGAATGTTAAAAAGGTATAATAATAATAATAAATTTATTGTCATTGTACGTGTATACACAGTATACCCATACAATGAAATTCACATAACAGGAACTTGGACCAGGTCCAACACACATAACAATCCTCAAACACACTCCCACCCACCCCAATTCCCCACCCCCAAACCACCCAAACATCTACATAACAGACCAAGTAATATTGTCCAACAGCTCACTGATGGCGGCCCTTTAGTTCATTGTTGAGTGCAATTATAGCTCTGGGATAAAAACTATTCAGAAAACGTGTGGTCCGAGTTTTAGTTGTTCTGTATCTTCTGCCAGAAGGCAACAGTCCAAAAAGATTGTAAGCAGGATGGGAAGAGTCTCTGAGAATGTTATGCAACTTTCTCAAACAGCAAGACTCGAAGATGTCATCCAGGGCTGGTAGTTGGAGCCTGATGATATTCTAGGCAGTTTTAATGATTCTCTGTAGAGCTTTTTTGTTCGCTACAGAGCTGCTCTCATACCATGTTAAAAAGTTATGGTATTAATGTAATTGCTTACCAAGCACATCTAAATTATATTAAAGTAAACAAAACATCTTTACAATCCCCAAGGCATGTCACAACTTTTGAGCAGCCCTCATGTTTGGAAATTGAAAGTTTTAAAAATTGACATGCTGTATAAATAGAGACAAAAATAACCACATAAAAGTTGCATTGAATTTATTGTCATTTTTCATTTTGAACTTCAGAGCAGGAACGACCCCAACTCCACCTACAATGAAGAGAATCTAGCTCAGTATATATTTGACATTTTTTTTGCTGGAACAGAAACAACCTTGGCTATTCTGATGTGGGCACTGCTCCTCTTGACTAATCATCCTACCATCCAAGGTGAGACGGACATGGGAACAAGGTTCACTCTCAGGTTCTAAAACACATAGAAATTATTATTATTATTATTATTATTATTATTATTATTATTATTATTATTATTTGATTTATATGCCACCCTTCTCTGGAGACACAAGGCAGCTTACAGTGGACTAGAAGATCTCCAAATTCCTTCCCAGATGTATGATTCTATTAAGTGTTTACATTTAATAGAATCATACCTGTCCTTAAATACCACATTTCAATTCTTACTTTGTTACAGAGCCCCAGATTATGACATTGAACATGCGAACAAGTTAACTTCACTACTAACCTGGGCAACCTCCTGCCCACACCCAATAATCTTTCTTGGTGACCTTAACTTACCACTTTTTAATTGAACCCTAAATGAATGTACAACTGAACCTATACACGCAACCCTGTACAGTACTGTAACTAATCTGGGACTTGATCAACTAGCAACTAACAACACTAGACTCAACAACTGCCTTGATCTCATCTTCTGCAACAGTTTAAATTCAATTTTATGGACTACAAATAAAAGAACCATTCTCCAACAGTGACCACAGCATGATTGACTTTTGTCTCAACTTACGCCCTCTCAAAAATCATCATAATGATGGGATTCCCAGTTATAACTTTAAAAAAGCCAACTATGATCTCATAGACAATGAACTCTCATATCTTGATTGGCAAATTCTATTCTCTGGCTGTAATATTGCTGATGACCATTACAACATTTTCTTAAGCGAACTCAAAAGAATCAGTAAACTTTATGTACCAGTAATATCCCACAAAACTAGAAAAAATAAACTACCAATAACAATAAGAAAATTACAATCCAGAAAAAAATCTCTTTGGCGAAAAAACAAAACTAACTGTGTAGCTAACTTCAAAAACTGCTACAAAAACGTATGCCAACAAATAAAGACTGAATGCACCAATTATCACATCAAGCAAGAAGAAAACCTTCTATGCACAAAATCCACCCATGCCTTCTATAATTTTGTAAACAACAAACTTAAAGACTCGAGATCCATCCCACCCCTAAAAGTACCAAACAATGAAGACTGTATTGACGAAACCATTAAAGCCAATCTCTTTAACACGTTCTTCGGCTCAGTCTTTGTAAACAGCAACAACACATACCCAATATCTCCCAGTCATTCTACAGACAATTACAACGATTACGGTGATCTTATACATATTGATTTTACAGAAGACAATGTTGAAAAGGCACTACGCAATCTAAAACCATATCTAGCTATTGGACCTGATGGACTATGTGCATACTTCTTAAAAAAGCTTTCCACTGCAATTGCAGAACCTCTAAGCATAATTTTTGAAAAACCATTCAGTACCAGCACCTTGCCCTACCAATGGTCACAAGCCAAGGTCATCCCTATCTTCAGAAAGGGAGACCCTAGCCTAGTTGAAAATTACAGACCAATCTCTTTATGTTGCATCACCTGCAAAGTCATGGAATCAATCCTTAATAAATCTATTACCCTACACCTAGAGACAAACAAGCTATTTTCTAACAAACAATTTGGTTTCAGAAAAAAATTATCCTTTAATCTACAACTACTACATTGCAAAAACATATGGACTACACATCTCTATCAGGGCAAAGCAATAGACGCAGTTTACATAGACTTCTGTAAAGCCTTTGATTCAGCGGTACATGACAAATTACTTCTAAAACTAAAATCCTATGGCATTTCTGGACTCCTACATAAATGGATAGCTGCCTTCCTGTCAAACAGACAAGTGGTCAAAATAGGAAGCGCTCTATCAAATCCTGTACATGTTAATAGCGGTGTTCCCCAAGGCAGTGTTTTAGGTCCAACACTCTTCATACTTTACATAAACTCTGTCAAGGACCTTGGAGTACTCATTTCTAAAGATCTAAGTGCGTGAGCCCACTGTAGCAACATTGCCAAAAAGGCATTAAGAGTTGTTAACCTAATGTTGCATAGCTTCTTCTCTGGTAATGTTGTACCACTAACTAGAGCATACAAAACATTTGCTAGACAAATTCTTGAATACAACTCATCTGTCTGGAACCCGCACTGCATATTGAAATACAATCGAGAGAATCCAGAGATATTTTACGAGAAGAGTCCTCCATTCCTCTAACTGCAATAAAATACCTTATGCCACCAGACTCCAAATTTTGGGCTTAGACAATTTAGAACTATGCCGACTTCAGTCTGACCTAAGCATAGTACATAAAATTATCTGCCACAATGTTCTTCCTGTCAATGACTACTTCAGCTTCAACCACAACAATACACGAGAAAATAATAGATACAAACTCAAGGTAAACTGCTCCAAACTCAGTTGCAGAAATATGACTTCAGTAACAGAGTGGTCAATGCCTGGAATGCACTACCTGACTGTAGTTTCTTCCCCAAACCCCCATAACTTTAACCTTAAACTGTCTACTGTTGACCTCACCCCATTCCTAAGAGGTCTGTCAGGGGCCTGCATAAGCGCACCAACGTGCCTTACCATCCTTGTCCTAATTTTCCTTTTTTACTTACTCTTTTCATGTATTCAAATTACGTTTATACTTTTACCTGTTATCTTATATATGCTTGACAAATAAACTTATGATTATGATTATGATTTAATGCCCTAAATGCTATTCTATGTACCCAAGTTCTATTGAGGATTAAAATTTGGAAATAAATAAATGAAACACAATATTGAAAATGTAACTTCTATTTCCATCATTTTTCCCCCAGAGATTTCACCACTGGGCTGTCCTATATCCTAAGGATTAAAATTCAGAAATAAATAAATGAATAAATATTGAAAATTCTTTTTCCATCATTCTTTTCTAGAGAAAGTCAAGAAGGAGATTGAAGATGTGTTTGGCTTCTCAGGGTCAATTTCCTATCAGGATCAGAAGAAGCTGCCTTACACCAATGCTGTGATTCATGAAATGCAGCGTGTAAAATATGCCTTGCTAATCGGGGTTCCCAGGCAAAGTGCAAGGGATGTGAAGATGAGGGGATATCACATTCCAAAGGTGAGAAACATGTTCAGGCTGTATTGTAGTAGTCCAGCCATGAGGGAAAAGCAGAATATGGCACTTGGACAGAAGCTCTCTGTTCAGGAATTGCAAAAGTAGTCATGCAAAATTGAATTGGGAAGAATAGCAAACTGTTGTGGGAGATGGATGATGTGTTTAAATCCAAACAGCTCTCAGATTTTAAAGCTAGAACTATAAACATTTTCTATTTATTCCAGGAAGATGATAATATTAAGTTCAAAACTGTAGTCATGTGAGGCCATGTTTCTTTGTCTATTTCTTGGGGCAATTTGGTGTGAAAAAGACAGCCCTCTGTTTTAATGGAAGGGAAGGGTGAAAGGAAGCTAAATATGGAGCAGCCATTGCTCTCAGAATCTGCTTTGGAAATGAACAAATAGGGGTCCATAAAGGCAAGCTAAAATCAAATGTTTTTGTTCTGTCCCCGTACCATGCACACACCCAACCAGCCAGCCGAGGGTTAAATAAACTCTTCAAACACACAACGTCAGTGATAAGGAACTTGGCAGCAACTCCGTGGCTGCCTGCCAAGAGCTTTTACTCCAATAACACAGACAAAAATACACACAGTTTGAATAGTCCAGTTTGTAATTAAATCCACGGCAAATAGGTGTTGTGTCCGAAGGTGCAAGTGCCTCGCCAGAGATTAGCTTTGTCCGTCACAGAGTCCGAATGGCCACCACACTCCCTTTTATAGCCTGTGGGGTGTGGTCCAGTGACTCAGCTTAATCTCTGGCACGCTCCTTTTCTGCTGCTCACGCTTGTCTCTCCGACACTGGCGTGGGTGCAACCACAATGTTTCTTCGTCACTATCGGATGGCTCGGAAACACCTGGCTCCTGGCCAATCTCTTCTCCTTTGGGAGACACCTGAGGCATTGCCAGAGAGGAGGGTCCTGGAGAGGGAGGCCTGGCCGTCTCCTCTCCTTCATGTTTGGAGCCTTCTTCCTCCAATAAGATAGGCTCGGAGGATGGAGCCACATCAGTTTTCATCAATATTGTCTGAACCAGTGGTGGGTTCTAAAATTTTTTACTACCGGTTCTCTGGGTGTGGCTTGGTAGGGGACGTGACTGATTGGGCGTGGTCAACATGATGTCACTTAACACTCAGTCACATGATCCCCCCCAAGCCACGCCCACTGAAAAGGTGGCTAAAACTTTTGGGAGTTTTGGACGCTTTTTTTTTTTGACACTCCGGCCCCATATCCAGGTCGGGATGCGGTGGGGTGGCGGTGGTCGTCTTGGCTTTCCCTCCATTGCCCTTCCTGGCTGAAAAGTGCCCCTTCTCACCTCTGACGGGGCCTTCCCTGTGCTTGCAGCCGGAGCAACCCACTCCACCAGCTCAGGGCAGTGGACTCAGCTGCAGCTCAGACAAGCCGAGGAACTGCGGGGAGCCTCCCAGCCTTCACCCCACACCTCCATGCCATTTTCAGGCACCCAGCTTACCGGGCTGCCCCTGTCCCTGTTGTGGCTCCAACGGCGGCAGCTTCAGGTGATGCTGGTGGCACGGAGGCGCGGGCAAAGGCTGGGTGCAACACACGGGAGGCTCCCCGCAGTTCCTTGGCTCATTTTGGCTGCAGCTGAGCCTGCTGCCCTGAGTCGGTGGACAGAGGCACCCCTCTCCAGCCAGATCTTTCCGGATTTCATTTAGAGGTGCAGCTCATGGCTGCTACATTTCACTGTACTGCACGAGCGAAGGACAAGAAACCAGAGGTGGTTTAGCAGCCATGAGCCATGTTTTCCTCTAAGCGCTGTGGGCGGCAGAGGGAAACAAATGCTTCCCTCTGCGCAGAGCTTTCCGGATGAGCCTTGGAGGAAAGCGCAGGTCATGGCTGCTACATTTCGCTGTGCTGCGCTAGCGAAGGGGAAGAAACAGCCAGTGGAGAACACACAGAGCTGCTCCACTCCACATGTTCTCCAGGTCAGCGGCTATTTCTCTCCTTCGTTGCTCTTTATGGGAAAGCGTTTGGCGCAGCACAGCGAAATTTAGCAGCCATGAGCTGCACTTTCCTCCAAGTCTGTTTCCCTCTGCCACCCACACCGCTTAGACGAAAGCATGGCTCATGGCTGCTACCGGGCTGCCCCAGTCCCTGTCGCAGCTCCAACGGCAGTGGCTTCAGGAGATGCTGGCGGCATGGAGGCATGGGCAAAGGCTGGGAGGGGGTGCAACGTGGGGGGCCGAGTCCGCTCCCCTTTATCTCCCCACACTTGTTTACCTGTCCCAGAGAACTTGGCCTATGCCTCCCTCTGACTTGGTCGCCTTCCTTGCCGGCATCACTCCTGAGTGAACTCTTCTGTCCTCGGCTGTTGCAAAGAAACGGCAGCTCTGGGTATGCCACGCCCGCTTCGTTCTCTTTGAGAGCCACTTTGCACCTTGTTTGCAAAGCTGCTCTCAAAGAGAAAGAAGCGGGCGTGGCACACCCAGAACTGCCTCTTCTTCGCAACAGCTGAGGACTTCTTCCACTTGGAACTCCAAGCTGGGGGGGGGCTGCAATGGTGGCAGCTTTGGGGGGCTCCTTCCCTCAGTGGTTCGTTTTCTTTTACCTCGTCATTAAAGGCTTCTCTGTGCCTTTTGATCTTTCTCGGGCACAGAGAAAAGTGACCCTATGAAGGGACTGAGCCTGCTAGTGAACTTGGAAGCTGAGAGGCTTCTTTTCCACCCAGCCACTGGCGCACAGCGCCGGAAAGACCTCCGGTCACTGCCATCATCTTCGCACACGCACAGCTTTCTTCTAACCGGCTGAAGGACTTTTCGGCGCCCTGCGGCCAGGAAGCTGAAATACTTCTTTGCTTCGGCCAGCTGACGGACATGTTGGGTGGGCGAGTGAGCAGAGACCGGGGGACCAATTCAAGGGCATGGCCTGGCTGCCGTTACTACTGGTTCGGAGAACTAGTTCCTAAAGTTACTACCGATTCGGTAGAACTGGGCCGAACCAGTAGCACTGGTCTGAACCTTTTTGCCCATTTCATTATGGAACTGTTCTATTTCATCCTATATTTTTTTTTTATAGGGGAGCATTGTTATTGCAGACCTACGCTCCGTTCTCCTTGATCCTGAACAATGGGAGACACCTGAAGAATTCAACCCAAATCACTTTTTAGACAAGGATGGGAAGTTCCTTGATCGAGAAGAGTTTCTGCCATTTGGAATAGGTACATCTATCAGCCCAAAGCAACTTATAATTTATAGTTTCCCACCAACACCACTATTGACTTATTCTGAAATCATCATGGTTTGAACAGAAAATCAAGAAATCTGAATTCCTTCTAGTTTCAAAATTGTGAGAGTCTGAAGTTCTCCTTAGGCTACAGAGTTTCAACGGCAAAGAAATACTAGTGATAATTACATTCTAATCAGTGTATGCACCAAGTGATACAAGCAACAAGCGATAAATCATTATCATAATCATCGTAAGATATATTCATCAGAATCATAAGATAAAACACTTAGTGATAGTCATAGGATACTTAATAAGCAATCAACATAGATCATAAGATAAAGGTAAAGTTTCCCATCGCACATATGTGCTAGTCATTCCTGACTCTAGGGGGTAGTGCTCATCTCCGTTTCAAAGCTGAAGAGCCAGCGCTGTCTGAAGACATCTCCGTGGTCATGTGGCCAACATGACTAAATGCTAAAGGTGCACAGAACTTAGTTACTTTCCCACCAAAGGTGGTCCCTATTTTTCTACTTGCATTTTTTATGGGCTTTCGAACTGCTAGGTTGGCAGAAGCTGGGACAAGTAACGGGAGCTCACCTCGTTACATGGCACTAGGGATTCAAACCGCTGAACTGCCGACCTTTTGATCGACAAGTTCAATATTTTAGCCACTGAGCCACCACGTCCCTTTTATTTATTTATTTTTATAGAAACTTTATTGAAATTTTTTACAAACAGAAAAAAAAAAAGACAAACATACAAACAAAAACATAAAAGACATAAGTGTAATAACATTTTCAGTTAGTATCGGATGTGCAGTGTTTTAACTATTTACATACATAATACTTGGTGATATTTCAAATCACTTTTAACCATTATTTAGGTCTTTCATTCATTTTATCATGCATCCACTTGTACCACCTTTCCCACACAATATAATAAACTGACTTCTCATCATCATTTAATTCATGTGTTAATTTAGTCATCTCTGCGCACTCCAATATTTTCCTAATTGTGAGCTCTTCTGGTGGTTGAATTTTCTCTTTCCAGTACTGTGCGTATGCCAATCTGGCGGCTGTAATTATGTGGATCATTAAATGTGTCATTTCCTTTCCATATTTTAAATCATACTAAATTTAAAATTCCTTTTAAATCATACTAAATCATACTAGGATACTAAATAAATCATACTAGGATACTAAATAAATCATACTAGGATACTAAATAAAACTAGTATGATTTATTTAGGATACTAAATAAATCATATTAGGATACTAAATAAAACAATATAAATCGTAAGATACAAGCAACAAAGTTATAATAAGAAGATAAAGAAATATGTAATAGGAAAAATGAGCAGAATAATAGTAATACAGTCCTACTAGGTTGATTAACAGGGTTGTGGGAATTAGTTGTTTCGCAGAGTGATAGCATGTGGGGTGGGGGGGAAACTGTCTTTGTGTTTGGTTGTTTTGGTGTGCAATGCCCTATAGTGTCGTCTTGAAGAAAGAAGTTGAAACAGTTTATGTGCAGGATGTGAGGGACCTGCAGATATTTTCTCAGCCATCTTTCTGGCTCAAACAGTATATAGGATCTCAATGAAAGGCAGGTTGGTAGCAATTGTTTTTTCTGCAGTTCTAATTATCTGTTGAAGTCTGTGTCTGTCCTGTTTGATTGCTGTGCCAAACCAGACAGTTACAGAGGTGCAAATGTCAGACTCAATAGCTCCTTTGTAGAACTGGATCAGCAGTCTGAGCTTTCTGAGTTGGCATAGAAAGAACATCCTTTGTTGTGCTTTTTTTGTTGACATTCTTAATGTTAGGTGTCCATTTTAAGTCTTGAGCTAGAAACTTGAAGGTCTCTACTGTTGCTACTGGGTTGCCTAGGATTGTAAGAGGTGGCAGAATAGGAGGGCTTCTCCTAAAATCTATCATTTCTACAGTTTTGAGTGTGTTCACTTCAAGATTGTTCCAGCTGCACCCCAAAGCTAGTTGTTCAACTTCCCGTCTGTATGTAGATTCGTTGATGTCTCAAATGAGACCAATCACCACTGTTTCATCTGCAAACTTCAATACTTTAACAGAGGGATTCTTTGAGATGCAGTAGTTGGTATAGAGAGAAAAGAGTAATGGAGAGAGCACACAGCCCTAGAGGACATCTGTGTTAATTGTACGGGTATCTAATGTGATTCTGCCTAGCTGCTTCCTGTCTGTTAGAAAGCTTATGATCCACTTACAAGTGTGGTCAGGCACAGCTAGCTGAATCAGTTTAGTTAGAAGATTATCTGGAATGATAGTATTGAATGCCGAGCTGAAGTCTACAAAGAAGGACACTTGCATAGGTCCTTGGAGATTCAAGATGTTGTAGGATATAGTGCAGAACCATACTAACAGCCAATCTATTTGCTCAGTAGGCAAATTGTAAAGGGTCTATGAGTTAAAGTTATGCTCAAAGATACTAGGTCAACGTGAAAAACTTCGGCTGTTACAAATCTGTTCAGATTTCCTTGATGATGTGGTTATACCCTGGAGAGCAACTCATTATCCTCTTTATATATGTCTTGTCTCATCTACAGGTCAGCGTTCCTGTGTGGGAGAGCAGCTTGGAAGAATTGAGATCTTCGTCTTTCTGACCAACCTGTTGAGGGCCTTCAGCTTCCGGTTGCCTGAAGGAGTGAAAGAACTCAATGAAGAGCCTATTGCAAAGATGTCAATGTATCCGCACCCTTACAAACTGTGTGCTATTCCAACACAGGCTTAAATGTAAACACCATAAAAAGCATAAAACTAAATCCAGAGTAGCTCTTCAGTATGGTAACTGTTTCCTATATATACCTATTCATTTAATATTGGGTTTTGCTTCTATTTACTCACACTGACACTTGTTCAATATATTGCTGCTTTAAAGACCAGGAGGTTGTGTATGAAAAAGGTGCTGTATGGTTAAGTTTTTTTTCTTTTTTTCCCTTTGGGTGCTAATAAAACATATTACTTGTCATTAAGTCTTAGTATATGTATACTGTATAAGTCTTGGCATATTCAGGTCTTTTCCCATGTAAGATTGAGAGTATCTTGGCAACGTTTCGACGAGGTCCCACTCATCATCTTCAGGCTGGTGCCTTCGGCTTCGTGCCTGTGTGAGGAAAGCGTGATCGGAGCTGCCGTCTCTCTATAAATACTGGTGGGGAGGTGTGGGGTGCTGGCTTTGTTGCTGTGAGCGGGTTGGTTGCCTGTGTTGTTACATCTTGATTGGTAGATGGAGTTGATGTTTGCAGATTAGTCAGCTGTTTCGTAACATCCTGTGTGGGTGAGGCCCTTGATGTGTGCCCCTTAGTCTTTTGTGTTTTAACGACCTGGGTAATGGGCTGTGTGTTAACATCCTGAGTTCTAGTAGTGTTGTGGTATCCTGAGTTTTTTGATGTAATGTCCTGAGCAGATGGCTGTGATGCCACATCCCGGGCTTTAGTTTGGCTCCGAGTTTGAGGTCTTGGCATGTGTTCACGGCGTGTGTCAATTTGCTTTGTGTGGGGGCGTGCAGCAGCTGGTGATGCCGCCGTGGTCTGGCTTCTGGATGGTGATTGTATTTCGTCTATGGGATGGGTTTGGGTTTGAATCTGGTGAGGTTGATTGGTGGTGGTGTCATGTGTTATCTTGGGTCCAGTGTTAATCTTCGTGGCTGGGACTCTTCTGTTGACGAGGGCTAGTTTCCAGATGTCCAGCAGGCAGGAGGTATCATCGCATTTATTCATGTTATGGGGGTGTTTCTCTATTTCGATGGCTTCCATGATTATTCTTTTGTTGAAGTGTTCAGTTTTGGAGATTAATTTGGTTTCTTCAAAGTCAGTTTCGTGTCCTATTGTTTTAAGGTAAGGTAAGAGCCTTGGTAGTACAGTGGTCTAAGGCACCCTGTTATTAAGCTGGTTATTAAGACCAACTGCCTGCAATTACTGCAGGTTCGAATCTCGCCAAGGCTCAAGGTTGACTCAGCCTTCCGTCCTTTCTAAGGTGGGTAAAATGAGGACCCAGTTTGTGGGGGCAATAAGCTGACTTTGTATAAATATACAAAAGGATGAAGGCTATTGCTGAGCACATTGTAAGCCGCCCTGAGTCTCCGGAGAAGGGCGGCATATAAATCAAATTAAAAAAAAAAAAAGGTGCTGGAAAAGAGAGAAGTTTTTTCTTCTTTTCTGATTGCGTTCTTGTGTTCTGCAATGCGTGTTCTGCAATAAATGCATGAAGCCGAAGACACTAGCCTGAATAGTGGGACCTCGTTGAAACGTCACCAATATACTCTCAATCTTGCACGGGAAAAGACCCGAATGTACCAAGTTTTGAGTAGTACCGTTTGGATAGTTTGTATAGGGTTTCTCAGCTTCTTTATCTTAAATCATCAACTCTTCAACTGTCCAATTGATTGCTATATTCACAGGACGGTCTAGAGACTTGGATCTGCCCTGAAATGTTGCTCTTTATCTGATGGATTGCAACCTGAATTAAGTGTCTAAGGAGGTTCTCAGTGATCCAGGTCATGGTTGTCCCAAAGGTGCTTTTTCAAGAAACAACTAGACTTTCTGGAGTCCAGTTGCCTCTTGAAAAAAGCACCTTCAGGACAAACTGAATTAAGATTGGCCACAGGAGCAATACAATCTCCATACAAGCTATTGGGTAAGTTGTAAAAAAGAAAATGACCACATTCCATGGGATACATGACTCATGAAAATACTTTGGAGGGAAGCTTTCTGGGTCGATAGTAGTCCCAAGTCAAATAGAATCACGCAGGACCAGTGGTGGGATTCAGCCAGTTCTTCCTTTTTCTTCCTCATTATTCAGATCCCATTAGAATATTACATCAAATTCTCTACACTGTGCTTTTGGAACAACATTTACAAATCAAAGTGTATCTGGGGAGAGCAGTTGAGATGATAAGCATCTTGGAAGGAAACACTTAAAGGGAACAGAATCAGAATAGGTCCCTCCAAGGGACCTTGGAGGTCTTCCAGTATCCTGCTCAAGTAGGAGACCCTATACCATTTCAGACAAGTGACTGTCCAGGCTCTTCTTAAAAACCTCCAGTGATGAAGCACCCACAACTTGGATTCACGGTTATCTTTAGAAGATCATTTGACGGCCGTGGCCAGGGGTGCCTTTTATCAGGTTCGCCTGATCCGCCAGTTGCGTCCCTTTCTGGATCGGGACGCCTTGCGCACAGTCACTCATGCCCTAGTTACCTCCCGTATGGACTACTGTAATGCTCTCTACATGGGGCTCCCCTTGAAAAGCACCCGGAGGCTCCAACTGGTCCAGAACGTAGCCGCGCGGGTGATTATGGGCACAGCTCGTTACGCCCATGTAACACCTCTCCTACGCGAGCTGCACTGGCTCCCGGTGGTCTTCCGGGTGCGATTCAAGGTGTTAGTTATCACCTTTAAAGCGCTCCATGGCTTAGGACCTGGGTACCTACGAGACCGTCTTTTGCCACCAATAGCCTCCCACCGACCAGTTCGTTCTCACAGGGAGGGACTACTCAGGGTACCGTCAGTCAAATTATGTCGCCTGGCGACTCCCAGGGGGAGGGCCTTCTCTGTGGGGGCTCCAACCCTTTGGAATGAACTGCCCCCGGAGATACGGAATATCCCTGATCTCCGTGGTTTCCGCCGTGCCCTCAAGACCCTGATGTTCCAACAGGCAGGGCTAAACATACAAACATGCGAATGATTTTTTAAATGTTATCTAATTCTGTGTTTTATTTAATTGACCAAACTACGTAATAATTTTAATTAGCAATTTTATGATGTTTGTGTGTCTATATTTTTCTTGACTGTACACCGCCTTGAATCATACTGGAGAAAGGCGGTATAGAAATATAATAAATTAATAAATAAATAAATAAACTTCAGAAGACAAGCTGTTCCACCGGTTAATTGCCCTTACTGTTAGAAAGTTTTTCCTTAATTCCAGGTTGCTTCTCTCCTTGATGAGTTTCCATGCATTGTTTCTTGTCTTGTCCTCTGGTGTGATGGAAAATAAATTGACTGCTCCTTTTTGTGGCAGCCGCTCAAATACCAGAATACTGCTATCATGGAATACTGGAATATTCCTATCAACAACTGGAAGCAAGAAAAGAAGACAAGCAGAGGACATGTCTTTGTGTATTTGAGGGAGTGTCACATAGAACAGAAACAATGGGTGTTAGGAATATGACTATTATCTAACTTGTTGGATTGGCAATATAAAAACCATTAATGTATGTTTGCATTATATTGCATTGTATTGTTTAGCTTTAAGACTGCTGTATTGCCTCATACTGTGTACTGATTGGTTAGCTCTATTGCCAATGTTCTTAAGAGGGAACTAGAAACATGGCTTGTTCTCTTTCTTACTCTCTGATATCTCTATCTGACTTACTGTCTTACTGTTTGGAACTCTAAAGAACTGTTTACTGTGTATGATTATTACGACTGGTATGAAGACTTTTATTTATTTATTTATTTATTTATTTATTTATTTATTTATTTATCAAATTTCTATACCGCCCTACTCCCGAAGGACTCAGGGCAGTGAACAGCCAAGATAAAATACAGATAATACAAATATTAAAAAAAAATCCCTTAAAATTATTAAATATTTCGGCCGAAACACAGATTAAAACACCCAATTTATAAAATCACAAACTGAAAAATTTAAAAAATTTAAAAGATGGGAGTTAGGCCAGGCCAGCTTGCTGAAATAGAAAAGTTTTGAGAGCACGGCGAAACGTGCGCAGGTCCGGGATCTTCCGTATCTCTGGGGGGAGCTCGTTCCAGATGGTAGGTGCCCCCACAGAGAAGGCTCTCCCCCTGGGGGCCGCCAGTCGACACTGTTTGGCCGACGGCACCCTGAGGAGCCCCTCTCTATGGGAGCGTACTGGTCAGTGAGAGGCTATTGATAGCAGAAGGCGGTCTCGTAGATAAACTTTGTTTATTGGACTGTGTAATTTATTAGAAATACTCAAAAATTGAGGGTTTTTTTCAGGCTCAAAGAATTTAAGTCATTGTCATCATCCCAAATTACAGATCTTTGGTTTGTCTAAATATCTCCATCAACATCTGAGCTCTGTCTTTTATTTGATGCTCAATGCTTTTATTCCCCAGGCCCAGCTTCCACAGAGAAGTGATGTCAATGTGTCGCTGCTGTTTCCAGGTGAGGCCATTGGAAAGAAGAATTCCTGTGGGCATCAGCAGATAGAGATAAATTATTCCTGATAACATTCATGTTTTTTTTTTTAAAAAAACAATTCTTATCAAATATCTTAGAGAGAACTTGGGAAAACTAGTTCTTGCCAAATATCTTAGAGAGAACTTGGGAAAACTCAGAGAAAACTTGGGAAAGATTCCTTGGATGAAAATCCTAAAGGGGAAAACAATTTAAGAAGCTTGAGAAATTCTGAAAAATATGATCATAAAAGCCCAGTCCAACACAATAGCAGTGAAAAAGAAAAACAAGAAATCCAAGAAGAAACCAGTATGGCTGCACAAAGATATCTCTGACAAATTGAAAGACAAAAAGGACAAATACAAAAAAATGCAAAGGAGCACACATAGCTAAGGCAGAATATCAGCAAATAGCCAGAATTTGCAAAGACGAAGTCAGGAAAGCAAAGGCTCAGAATGAACAAAGACTTGCAACAAAAGTCAAAGATAATTTTTAAAAAGTTTCTTCCAACATATAAATAACAAGAAAAAACGCAAGGAAACAGTCGGTCCACTAAAGAGAGAAGATGGCAAAGAAGTAAGAGGCAGCAAAGAGAAAGCAGTGCTTTTTTTTTTTATTGAAAAAGTTTTCAAATACAAATTTTCCCCCCTTTTTTCTTCCCCCCTCCTCCCTAACCCCCCCTCACCACCCATCCCCCCTGTGACTTCTTCACAACAAAAACCTAATTCATAACAGATTACATAATATTTTACCATCCCCTTACTCCCTCCTCTAAATACTGACCCTTACTTGCTAAAAATATTATTAATATTATTACTTCCCCCTTTTACCATACATTTTAAAAAAAAAGCATTCTACTATAACATTGTATGATAACTTCTAATTTAGCATAATATTATTATAACTCCCAATTTAGCAATAATCTGCCCTTTTTCTCCTCCCCCAAACTTATATCTGTATATTATTACAACATTTCAAAACAACCTTCCACTTTAAAACTATATAATAAATCCTACTTTAACATCTAATCTTTTGTGTATATTAATATAACATTTCAAAGCAGCCTTCCCCATAAATCCTAATTTAACATTTATTCAACTCTATCCATTTCCTCCACTCCCCTAAATATATCACTTAAACATCCCTTTTCTTAAACTAATCAATCAGTAAACTAACTTATTTCCACCCACTTTCCTACAAAATTGCCATGCACAACAATTCTTAATATCTTTAATCCACTGCCCACTCTGAGCCATCCCAGAATACCAGCACCAGATTTGAAATTCCAACGTCAGTTAGTGCAAAATGACTACTGGAATAAGCCTGATGATGGCAGATGGGATTCTGCCGAAACGTCGCTTCTACCCTTTTAGGGATATATCCACAATTACACGGGAAGAAACCCGAAATATTAACTATACACACATACATACCCGTGAAAACTTACATAAACAAATATCAAACCTCTACGGGGAGGAGATGTATAAACTTACCAGAACTTATGAGAAGTTAGAGATAAAAAGATCTCGAATACTGTGTGATTTAACATTTTTATGTCAATGTCGTGACCAAAATATAATACCATCTTGCTTTAAATTGAAGTTCCATACCCACACAACATCTATCCAACGTATTCTTAAAAGAACTGAAATGGCATTACTTAGAAATGAAATCCATAGCAAAAGATTCCTATTAGATCAAGTAAACAAGGATCTATTAGCTTCATACTTAAAGATAAGCAATATTATTCACCCCATATTATGGGACAAAATAAAACAGCTTGCCACCTGGAGATCTGAAATAGAAACCACTCATAAAACTTACAGACATTCAAAGAAACTTAAGAAATTAGAACATAAAAAACCTCCAACCACAACACAACATCACTTAAAACAAGTAGTATACAATGCTTCCGATAGAAAATTAACAACAGCAGAAACAAATGTCTTAGCAAAGGGCTTTAATTTTGCAGTGGCACCCAATAAAATTCCAATAGAAACCATCATATGCGAAGTTGAAACCAGCCTAAAGAAACTCAGTGCTGACGATGCTGATAAAGTCAGACATGACGTCACCAACATTCTATGTACTAGTAAACCACCTAAAAGCAACTTATCAAAAGAAGAACAAAAAGCACTGCAAGTTTTAAAAAATGATAATAGCATAATGATATTACCAGCAGATAAAGGCAATGCAACAGTAGTAATGAACACAGTGGACTATGAAAAGAAACTGTCTGACTTACTTCAAGACGCCACATATAAACCCATAAACACAGACCCAACAACATATCTAGAAAAAACCACGAAGATAAAGATAAAATCAAGTACTATAAGTAAAGAAATCCAACAAAAAATTATCCCCAGAGAAAAATCATCAAAATGCCCAAAACTGTATGGCCTCCCAAAAATACACAAAGATGGAATACCTCTCAGACCCATAGTAAGTTCCATAGGCTCACCTTTACAAAATCTAGCCAGATATTTAGCAAAACATCTTCAACCTTACGCAGAATCTGCTGCTTCATATGTACAGAACTCATACCATTTCATACAAATAATAAAAAAGCAACACATAAAAGAAAGTGACCTTCTTGTAAGCTTTGATGTTGTATCACTATTCACACAAATACCTGTCAAAGAAGCCTTGTCATCAATTAAAAACAAATATCAACTACCAAAACATATCACAAACTTAACAGAACATTGTTTATCCAACACATATTTCATACACAGAGGACAGAGATATAAACAAGTAGAAGGTGCACCAATGGGATCACCATTATCACCAGTCATCGCTAATCTTTTCATGGAAGAATTCGAATCCAATGCCTTAGAAAAAACTGTTAACAAACCAAAATTATGGCTCAGATACGTTGATGACACCTTTGTGATCTGGCCACATGGAAGAGATAAATTGGAAAACTTCTTAGTACATTTGAACAGCCTCCATCCCAAAATAAAGTTCACCATGGAGATAGAATCAGAAAACCAGTTACCTTTCCTCGATGTATTAATTTATAAAAAATCTGATGGCACCTTAGGACATACCATCTATCAAAAGAAGACACATACGAACCGCTATCTCAACGCCAAATCACACCACCATCCAGCACAAATAAACTCTGTTGCCAAAACATTAACCACAAGAACTAAACGTCTGGCTGATGAAGCACATTTACAAACTGAATTATATACACTAACTAATGTACTGACATCAAATGGGTTCTGTAGAAATAAAGTCATCAATATGATCAAACATACAACACCAAGACAGAATAAAAAACAACAAGAGGAACAAAACAATGGGAAAGCCATCTTGCCCTATATAAGGGGAACAACAGATAAAATTAGCAAAGTACTACAAAAACACAACATCAAAACCATATTTTGCACAGATAGAAAGATATCGTCCATTCTGAGAAACCCCAAAGACAAAATAGAATTAGAAGATCAAGGCATATATGAAATCCCATGTGCTTCCTGCCCATCAACATACATTGGACAGACCAACAGAAGAATGAGTGTGCGCATCGAGGAACACAAAAACTCAATACAAAAGCAAGAACACACATCATCATTAGTTCAACATATAAATACAACAGGACACAACATTAATTTTAATAAAACAAAAACAGTTGCAAAAATAGAACATCTCAATGGCAGGATAATCAGAGAAGCAATAGAAATGGAAAAAAGACCATATTGCATGAATAAACGGGATGACACTTCACGTCTGCCTACTATTTGGAAACCTGCTCTCATAGATAGACGAATCTTGACACCATATGTGGAACATGGACCAAACATTTCACAAAAAAATCCCAACCAAATCATATTCAAACCAGCCACAAAGATAAAGCCCTGCCACCTAGTGGAGAAAAACCGACCATACACCCGAAGCCAAGCCAATAAACACATACTGGGACTCCCAACCAATCAGAATGAAAAGGTGGAGCCATCCCAGAATACCAGCACCAGATTTGAAATTCCAACGTCAGTTAGTGCAAAATGACTACTGGCATAAGCCTGATGATGGCAGATGGGATTCTGCCGAAACGTCGCTTCTACCCTTTTAGGGATATATCCACAATTACACGGGGAAGAAACCCGAAATATTAACTACACACACACACACACACACACACACACACACACACACACATATATATATATATATATATATATATATTCCGTTATATAAAAAAAAAGACAATGACTTTAAATTTATAATCCATATAATATCTTCTTTAATGTCTTTCCACTGGATTGTTGAGTCCATCATCCATAGTAGGGTAACATAGCATCCCGGTGCAACAGTTTGTTCAAAATCTTCAGTCATCATCTGCCCCCATCAGTAATGAATATCCTCATATATATATAAAAGTAAAAACAACCACCCGAGTGACATTATGATTATATTCCATACAGTTGTAATTGTGGCTTTCATCAGGATTATTAATTCCCATCATCCTAGTGGGTAACAACCAGATCTTCTGCATGCCCCAGCGTAGCTCTCTTGCCTTGTAGCTCAGTATAATTATAATATATTTATCGATAAAAGAAAGAAATCCAAAGTAGATAATTCAAATCCAACAATTTAAAGCTCTTTTCTCATCCCAAAATTACGGCATTGCAGAGGTCTGTCACTGTCCTCAGGATAATATTAACCAATACTTCGCCTCCACTATCTTTTCACATATTCATTCATTTTTTTAAAATCACTGGCTTCACTGTTGCTTAATTTAGAAATTTCTATTTTTATAAGACCTATTTCTTTTTTTCTTTTCTTTTTGTGGGTTTAATTTCCATCCTGGTTTCCTTTCTGCAAGTTGTATATCAACTGATCGATTTTCATTCTGCTTTATAACTTGATCTTGTTGGTTTTGTTTTTGTATCTCATATTTCTTTTTTGCCAATTGTATATCAGCTAATTGGTTTCCATACTTGTCTTTGACTTGATGAATCATCACGTTAGAGTCAGATGCCACTTCTCTCATATTTGTAGATAATCCAGCTGGGGTATCTAAAGAATCCAAAGGCAATTTGTCTACCACAACCTCTGTAATTCGATGTTTTCCCTTTATTTCCAACTCCTTCTGCTTATCCTGTATTGTGCCTAAAGATGTTAAGTTCATTTTCAAAATTTTTTGATAAAATTCTTCCGCTTTTTCAACAGTATTTAGTTGGTATCTTTCTCCTTGATATCTCAATATTATACCAACTGGGGCATCCCACCTAAATGGAATATTTCTTTCTTTTTTTTTTTTATTGCAAAAGTTTTACAATTACATTTTTACCCCTTTTTTTTCACCCCCCCACCTCCCTCCCCAAACTTCCCGTCCTCCCTAACCCTCCCTAACCCTCCCCCCCCAGACTTCCCTATTATGTACTCATAACTAATAACACTGATATATAAACCTGAACCCATCCCTCCCCCTATATAATTTTTCCTCTTTGTCTCTTTACATTAAGATATTTCTAATACATTATTTTCAAATAAAAGCTATTTGATACTTTCTAGTTTGGTATTTGTTCTGAACATATTCTATCCACCTTTTCCATTCCCATTCATAAGTCTCTTGTGAACAATCTTTTAAATATGCTGAGATCTTTGCCATCTCTGCAAAACTTGCCATCTTCAAAGTCCATTCCTCGATAGTAGGCAAAACTTCATTCTTCCAATATTTACCTATCAACAATCTTGCTGCTGTTATCATATACAATATTAGTTTTATTTCACCCCGTGTAAAACCCTTAACTATACCCAATAAAAACAATTGTGGAGAAAATTGAATTTTTTTCTTCAAAACATTCTGCATGACCCACCATATTTTTATCCAAAAAGCCTTAACTTTCCTACAGGTCCACCAAACATGATAATACGTAGCATCCAAACATTCGCATCTCCAACATTTTGGCTGAACATTAGGGTACATACATGACAACTTTTTAGGATCTAAATGCCATCTATAAAACATTTTATAAAAATTTTCCCTCAGATTCTGCGACTGTGTAAATTTAACATTCTGAACCCAAATTTTTTCCCATGTTTCCAACATCACTGGTTCTTCAAAATTTTGTGCCCACTTAATCATACAATCTTTAACTAATTCCGTTTCTGAATCCCTTTCTAGCAAAACATTATAAAGCCTTTTAATATGCATTGGACCTTTCTCTCTTATATGTCTAACCAATTCTTCTTTTTTTTAATATTTCTTTTTTTTAACTCAGTCACCAGAAAACCAAATTTCTTCCTTTCCGTTAACATCTTGGGCGGGAGCTCTTTGTAGATCCAAATTTTTCTTCCATACAATTGCAAGGTAGAATTGAAGGAATTTTACACAATATTATTCCTAATTTCTTTATCTGTAAAATAAATCACCACATCTCTAGGCAATTGCCTTCGCTTTGCAATCCAGGAATTTATTCTATAAACTCTGTCAATCCTACAAAACACTTCCTCAGGTTGAACCTTTAAAATCCCAGCCAGAATTTCAGAAGATATTTTCCTTAAATCATCTCTGTTATTTTCCTGCAAACCTCTCAGTCTAATCGCATATTCAGTAAAATTATATTGCATCATTAAAACTTCTCTTTCAATCCGTTGTTGTATATTTTCTGCATTACAAGTCTTTTGTTCAGCCTCCATTTTAGGTTTTTCTTCTGAGCTATTGTCTTGAATGTTTGTCAAATCATTTTCAATTTTTTGTATTCTATTGTCCAAACTGTCCTCAATTTCTTCCACTTTAGACTCTAATAAGTTAGTATTTTCATCCAACTTGATCATAAATTCTGCATAGCCATTAGCCATTTTTATAATCTTTCGATCCAGAGTATCAAACTTCAATTGCACTAATTCTTTAATTTCCTGCTTAAATTTTTCAAAGTTCTGATTCACAATCTCATCCCTTCTTACAATCTCCTCCAAAAGAAATTCAATTGTATTAAAATCAGTTTTCTGAGACTGGAGTTTTAAAACTTGTTCACGTAATTTATTAATGGGGGAATCCCCCCCCTCACTGCTTGTTTGTCCAGCTTTGCAAGCTTTAATGCCATATTTCCACACAGACAAACTATTTAAAAAAAAAAGAAAAGAGAGGCAAAAGAGAAAAAAAAACTTCTTTCCAACCAAGATCAATATCAGATCTCCAGGAAGAGAAAAACACAAAAGTAGAGCTTTATTTTCGAGTGTAGCCAAAAGTATTTATTCCGCTACTTTGTATCTCAGTAGGAAACGGAAGGACTCTCCCTTTCAGCCCCTTCTCAAGCCTCGGCAGTCGCCATTTTTAAAGATTCTTTTTTTCCTTTTCCTTTTCCTTCTTCAATAACTATTGTAAAATAAGTAAAATACTTGCGATTCAGGGTCACAGGTCCAGCTCATATCCTTTTTGATTGTTCTGTTAATTTTTGTAGGCTTGATCTTGTCGCCTAGCTCTGCATAAGCAGAGGTCTCCCAAAGCCTGGAGCAGCGGCAAGGGAAATAGGGAGCGTCATCTGCTTGGTCCCCAAAAGTAAAAAAAAAAAAAACTTTTGGGGCTATGCAGAGAGCTCTACCTGCCCCCGCCGGCTCTATCTCCATTTCCACATATAAATGGAGCTTTTTCGAGCCGCCTTTCAGATGTAAAGGCGGCTCTTTACAGGCAATGGGGCGGCGATCCCAAGGGATCGTCTAGCGGCGGCAAGAAGCAAACCAGAAGTCAGAAAGCAGTGCTTCTTAACTCATTTAGTTACGTTTTTGGTAGGTTAGATTGTTGTTTCTTTTTGTGTGAAGACCAATGCAAAGAATGAGTTAAGTGCTTCTTAACTCATTCTTTGCATTGGTCTTCACACAAAAAGAAACAACAATCTAACCTACCAAAAACATAACTAAAATACAGACTAGAAACAAAAGTTAAAATAAGCAAAAAATGGTAAGAGAACATCTGCCTGATATTTGAGGGGCTGCCACAGAGAGGAGGGGGGTCAAGCTGTTTTCCAAAGCACCTGTTGGCCAGACAAGGAAGAATGGATGGAAATTGATCTAGGAGAGATTCACCCTAGAAATAAGGAGAAATTTTCTGACAGTGAGACCAATCAACCAATGGAACAGCTTGCCTTCAGAAGCTGTGGGAGCTTCATCACTGGAAGCTTTCAAGAAGAGACCGGACTGCTATCTGTCAGAAATGGTGCAGGGTCTCCTGCTTGGGAGGGAGGTTGGACTAGATGATCTACAAAGTCCCTTTCAATTAGAAATACTTTGAAACCTCCTTCCAGAGAGAAGCAACAGCAACATAAAGTTGGTGTGTGGGGTCTCTAACAATGCTTCAAGCTTTAAGCACATAGCACTTATAAGCAGTATCCTGAATAACAGGAAGCAAGCTTCCTATAATCTTCTCGGCTGTCCTCACCACTCTCTGTAGGGACTTTCTATCTGAGACGTTGCTGCCACCAAACCAAACAGTGATGCAGTTTGTTAAAGCACAGTCAATCGTGCCTCTGTAAAAAGTGGCCAAGACAGAAGGAGAAAGATGTGCTCTCCTCACAGGAAATGCAGACGCTGGTTTGCATGCATCACTAAGAATGATGCATGGAGAGACATCTACCTAATATGTAAGTAGCCCTGGTTTGAATCCCAGAAGAGTATGGCTAGCTGATGAGAGCTAAAAAGCTTGAAATAGATCTATGCTATAACCCTTTATTTCTTTATCTGTAAATTTAATACAAAAAATTAGTCTCTGAGAAAGAAACATGAATCTCAAAGTAGATCCTTAAGGATCATGAGTTTACCAGCATGGCTTTGCAAAACCTAGCACATGTCTTTCAGATAACTAATAAAGTGTTCTCCGCCTTCTCTCATACCTAGAAGATCCTGCGAGTCCCTTGGACTGCAAGGTGATCAAGCCTGTTAGTCCTAGAAGAGATCAACCCAGACTGCTCTTCAGAAAGCCAGATCCTGAAGATGAAACTCAAATACTTTG
Organism: Pantherophis guttatus; assembly: GCF_059756535.1. Classification (NCBI taxonomy): domain Eukaryota; kingdom Metazoa; phylum Chordata; class Lepidosauria; order Squamata; family Colubridae; genus Pantherophis; species Pantherophis guttatus. The sequence continues at coordinate 6,358,961 of NC_142068.1, read as the reverse complement.
GCCACCTAATGAGAAGGAAGGAGTCCCTGGAAAAGAGCCTAATGCTGGGAAAGATTGAGGGCAAAAGAAGAAAGGGATGACAGAGAATGAGGTGGCTGGATGGAGTCACTGAAGCAGTAGGCGTGAGTTTAAATGGACACCAAGGATGGTAGAGGAGAGGAAGGCATGGAGGAACATTTCCATGAGATTGCGATGGGTCGGACACAACTTCTCAATTAACAACAACAACAACAAGCTGAAACCTTTCTCTAAGGATGCACCTGTGCTGCTTGGAAGACAGTCATGAACAATATTCCCAGCTCATAAACTGTTTTTTCCCCTAAATCGGGTCAGCAACCTGCAGCTCTGGAGCCGCATGTGGCTCTTTTATCCCTCTGCTGAGGCTCCTTGTCACTAAAAATATGTGTTACAACCGCCAATGTGTGACACCTGCCGGCAAATGATTTATTGAGCTTTTCAACCCCCGGTAGGCAAACCATGGTTAAATCCAATAAAAGAAAAGTTTCAGAAGAAAACAGAATGTTTAATTCAACTACATATGCTAGTTTTGTGGCCACTCAAGAAATAGTCAGGCACGGGGAGGATTTTGTAGCTCCCGGTGTTTTCTTTTCTGTGGGAAATGGGTCCAAATGGCTCTTTGAGTGTTTAAGGTTGCAGATCCCTGCCCTAAATAAAAGCCTATTGGTACTTCCTTCTGAGGATAGAATCTTGATGTTTCTGTATTATTTTAGCATCCCAAAACAATTCCACAGGAAGCAAATGGTGTTGATCTTTATAGATGCACAGAAAGTGTTTGACAATGTGAATGGGCAATTTACGTTAGCACAGTTAAAAAAAGATGGATTTTGGGGAGAGATTTGTTAAGATGATTAACAAATCTGGGATAGGGCGGCCGCTGGAGCTCTGGACCGAGTCGTGCCTTTGCGGCCTCTGACCCGGCGCCAATCTCACCTGGCTCCTTGGTTCACCGAGGAGCTGAGGGAGATGAAGTGCCGAAAAAGACGCCTAGAGAGTAGTTGGAGGGCTAGTCTTTCTGAATCGGACCGGACACTGGTAAGATCTCATATTAAGAATTACCTAGTGGTGATAAAAGCAGCAAAATGTACTCATTTTGCTGCTCTTATTGCATCATCAGATAATCGCCCGGCCACCCTGTTTAGGGTGACCCGCTCCCTGCTCCACCAGGAAGCGTGGGAGGACCCCTTGGAGGGAAGAGCTGAGGATTTTGTTCAATATCTGCATGACAAAATCACTCAAATTCGGGAAGATCTGGACTCCGACTGGGTAGGTCCAGTGAGGGTGACGGAGGCAGGTCTTGAGAATGTTATCTGGGATGAGTTTGATCCTGTGACCCCAGATGATGTGGACAGGATTCTGGGCAGATTGAACACAACCACATGTTTGTTGGACCCATGTCCCTCCTGGTTAGTGCTGGCTTCCTGGGAGGTGACGCGAGGCTGGCTCCAGGGGATTATAAATGCTTCATTGGGTGAGAGTGCCTTCCCCGCCGCCTTGAAGGAGGTGGTGGTGAGGCCTCTCCTCAAGAAGCCCTCCCTGGACCCGGCAGTATTGGCTAATTATCATCCAGTCTCCAACCTTCGCTTTGTAGCGAAGGTTGTTGAGAGTGTGGTTGCGCGATAGCTTCCCCAGTACCTAAAAGTGAGAACAATTAATCAGTGGAATGCCTTGCCTTCAGACGTTATGGGTGCCCCATCTCTGGAGGCTTTTAAGAAGGAACTAGACAGCTACCTGTCAGAAATGTTACAGACTCATGGGGTTGGACTTGAAGACCTCCAAGGTCCCTTCCAACTCTGGTATTCTATGAGGGAACCAGGAATTTCTTTTAAAACAACACCTCAGTATAGGATAAGGCTAAACTTGATTTGTAAATTCCCTCTCTAGGGTCCAATTACACCTAGTCCATCACCACAAGAGCCTGAGTGGCGTAGGAGGCTAATGCCTCCTACTAAGGCAGCATTTAACATCCAGCTGCCTGCAATTACTGCGAATTCAATTCTCACCAGGCTCAAGGTCGACTCAGCCTTCCATCCTTTGTAAGGTGGGTAAAATGAGGACCCGGTTTGTGGGGGCAATAAGCTGACTTTGTATAAAATATACAAAAGTATGAAGGCTATTGCTTAACACATTGTAAGCCGCCCTGAGTCTCCGGAGAAGGGTGGCATATAAAAATAAATAAATTAAAAAAAAATTCCTCAAAACAACTACTTCATTGATGCTCAGGTAGTTGAGTAGATAGCATGAACTAAATCTGTTCAGCACTCTTCTTATCCTTATCTTGGTACATGACATTAATATTACATTTTCTGCATAGAGCACAATGTTTACATGTTTATTTTTAACTTTATCACATGCATATCAGTTGAATGAAGGGAAATCATTAATATTCAGATTAGACAAAATGGGAGCCAGTATATATCCTTTCCTGATCTCCTTTATTGGTATTAATTTTCTCTGATATGGAACAATGCACTTCTGTGTATGTTTTTAGGCATGAATTTGAGTCTAATGCCTTGAGAGGAATCTGGAATCCATGCTCAGTTCCATAGGATTCTTTCAGTGAAGATCCCTATTTATTGAATCAAATGCTGAAGTCTATAAAAGGTCCCTTTTACTGGGTAGCCATTTAATTTCCTATAGGCCTATAAGACAAAGTTGATTGCAGAGGGATGGACTTAAGGATAAAACAATAGCTCTTTTTGTATCCCAATGTCCAATGATCAAATACTCTTTTTTAAACAATTCAGCTGTCAGTCTGTGCTCAGCATGAGTCATATCAGAGCCCAGGCCTTAGGCTGACGCTGTGCAATGCCAGGTCCGTGGTTAATAAGGCCCCCCTCATTTGCGAGTTAATTCAGGAGGGGGGAGCGGATCTGGCGGGTATTACAGAGACCTGGCTGGGCCAAGAGGGGGGGGTCCCCCTCGTAGAAATGTGCCCACCAGGTTTCCGAGCATTTCATCAGCCGAGGGCCCAGGGCAGGGGTGGGGGGGTGGCAGTTGTCATTAAGGAAAGTCTTGATCCGAGGGAGACCACTGTACCACAGATAGCCGGATGTGAGTCTCTCCTGGTGAAGTGGGGCCATGGGATGCAGATGGGCCTGCTGATCACGTACCTGGCTCCCTGCCACGTGACAGCGGCCCTGCCCAAGCTTCTCAACGTTATTGCCGGAGTGGCGGTTGATACCCCCAGACTGGTGGTCATGGGGGATTTCAACCTGCCGTCGGCCGGTGAGGCATCTGAGGTGGCCCGGGAGTTCATGGCTTCCATGATGGCCTTGGACCTGACACAACTAATTCATGGCCCCACTCACACGGGAGGACACACTCTGGACTTAGTTTTTGTCTCTGGTCAGTGGTTGAATGGCCAGGTTATAGGGGATATAGCTATTGAGCCCCTGTCATGGTCTGACCATTCTCTCCTGAGGCTGGACTTTCTGACCGCTGCACCCCACCGCAGAGAGGTGGAACCGATTAGGTGGTTCCGCCCCAGGCGCCTGATGGATCCAGAGAGATTCCAGAGGGAGCTTGGGCCATTTCCTGAGGCTTTGGCTCACGACTCGACTGAAGATCTGGTGGCCGCCTGGGATAGGACGGCCACTGGGGCTTTGGATTGTGTCATGCCTTTGCGGCTGCTGGCCTGGCATCGCACCTGGCAAGCTCCTTGGTTCACCGAGGAGCTGAGGGGGATGAAACGCCGGAAAAGACACCTAGAGAGTGGTTGGAGGGCCAGTCGCTCCAAATCCGATCGAACACTAATTAGGTCTCATATTAAGACCTATTTAGTGGCAATAAAAGCGGCAAAGTGTGATTACTTTTCCGCTCTTATTGCATTGGCAGATAACAGCCCAGCCGCCTTGTTTAGAGTGATCCGCTCCCTCCTACATCAGGGAGCGTGGGAGGACCCTTTGCAAGGACAGGCTGAGGATTTTGCACAGTATCTGCACAATAAAATCACTCAGATTCGGGAAGGCTTGGACTCTGACTGGGTAGATTCCGGCGGGGTGGCTGAGGCAGGTCTTGAGAATGTTATCTGGGATGAGTTCGATCCTGTGACTCCTGAGGACGTGGACAGGATTCTGGGGAGGTTAAACGCAACCACATATTTACTGGACCCGTGTCCCTCCTGGCTGGTACTGGCTACCTGGGAGGTTACGCGAGGCTGGTTCCAGAGGATTATAAATGCTTCTTTGGGGGAGGGTTTCCTGCCGCCTGCTTTGAAAGAGGTGATGGTGAGGCCCCTCCTTAAGAAGCCTTCCCTGGATCCGGCTGTTATGGCTAACTACCATCCTGTCTCCAACCTTCGCTTTATTGCGAAGGTTGTTGAGAGTGTGGTTGCACAATAGCCCCTGGAGCACCTGGATGAAACCGTCTATCTAGACCCGTGCCAGTCTGGCTTCAGGCCTGGGTACAGCACGGAAACGGCATTGGTCGCGTTGGTTGATGATCTCTGGAGGGCTCGGGACAGTGGTTGTTCCTCTGTTCTGGTCCTATTAGATCTCTCAGCGGCTTTTAATACCATCGACCATGGTATCATGCTGCACCGACTGGAGGGATTGGGGGTGGGAGGCACCGTGTTGCGGTGGTTTTCCTCCTATCTCTCCGACCAGTCGCAGTCTGTGTTGGCAGGGGGGCAGAGGTCGACCTCGAGGCGCCTTGTTTGCGGGGTGCCACAAGGGTCGGTCCTCTCGCCACTCCTGTTCAACATTTATGTGAAGCCGCTGGGTGAGATCATCCATGGATTTGGGGTGCGATGCCATCTGTACGCTGATGACACTCAGCTGTACATCTCCACCCCAAACCACCCCAATGATGCCCTTGAAGTGATGTCCCAGTGTCTGGAGGCCATGTGGGTCTGGATGGGGAGGAACAGGCTTCAACTCAACCCTTCCAAGACTGAGTGGATGTGGATGCCGGCATCCCGATATAGCCAGCTGGCGCCATCGCTGGCTATTGGGGGCGAGTCATTGACCCCCAAAGAGGGGGCTCGCAACTTGGGCGTCCTCCTGGACACACGGCTGTCTTTAGAAGAGCATATGACGGCCGTGGCCAGGGGGGCTTTTTATCAGGTTCACCTGATACGCCAGTTGCGCCCCTTTCTGAATCGGGATTCCTTATGCACAGTCACTCATGCTCTCGTCACTTCTCGCCTGGACTACGCTAATGCTCTCTACGTGGGGCTCCCTTTGAGGAGCACCCGGAGGCTCCAACTGGTCCAGAATGCGGCCATGCGGGTGATCACGGGAGCGACATGGCGCTCCCATATAACACCTCTCCTGTGTGAGCTGCACTGGCTCCCGGTGGTCTTCCGGGTGCACTTCAAGGTGTTGGTTCTCACCTTTAAAGCGCTCCATGGCTTAGGGCCAGGGTATTTACGAGACCGCCTTCTGCAACCGATAACCTCCCACCGGCCAATACGCTCTCACAGAGAGGGCCTCCTCAGGGTGCCGTCGGTCAAGCAATGTCGGCTGGTGGCCCCCAGGGGGAGAGCCTTCTCTGTGGGAGCACCCGCCCTCTGGAACGAGCTACCTCCTGGAATACGGCTGATTCCGGATCTCCGCACTTTCCGTAAGGCCCTGAAGATGTTTTTATTTCAGCAAGCTGGCCTGGCCTGAATAGGTTTCAGGGGTTTTTTAGTTATATTGCTAGGGGTTTTAAATTGGGGCGGCCGTTTAATTTAATTTATTTTTAATTATTTTAACTTTTATATTGTATGTTATTTTAATTCTCGGCTGTTCACCGCCCTGAGTCCCTTCGGGGAGAAGGGCGGGATATAAATTTAATAATAAATAAATAAATAAATCAAGATCAGTAATCAGTAATTTGACAGTAAGGACTAAAAAGAATCATAAAAGTATGGGGCCATAAGGCAACACCGGGATTCCATCGGGAATTAAAAACTTGGCTTTTTAAATCCCTTGACCTGGTCTGATGACGGGGTTTTAAGGGTTTTAATGGGTTAATTTTAAATTTTTTTAGATTTTAGTCTTTATTTTTATTGTGGCTTGTGTTTTATTGTTGTGAGCCGCCCTGAGTCCATTGTGAGATAGGGCAGCATATAAGCCGAATAAAATAAATAAATAAAATAGATAACACACAATATCATCAAAGATGGCTAGGTCCTACTTAGATCACTTGACCTCCGTTGGGTTTAATGATGCTTCTGAGTTGGGCAATTATTCCTGGTAAAGTTTTAGCATGGATCATTTCCCAGTGTGCTCAAGGATTAGGCAACTCATGTGCTGACTTCATTTTTAGGTAGGTGTGCTCAACATGTATAGTTCTCTACCTTTAATGCTTGGATTAAGGGCAACTGTTAATTAATAACAGCTGCTGCAGAATCTATTACAACAGCCCAATTATTACGGTGATGGTATTCATTTCTTTTAGTTGCAGAAGATTGATCAACTATGTAGATTCAGACTTGGTTCTCAAACACTATGATGCCCACATGAGAAATGTTCTCCTATTTGCAGGGGAAGGGGAAGGATTTTTTTTTTCATGATAATTTCCTGATAAGCTGCTTATATGGGTATGCATGAGACATAATGCTGAAGTACAAATATCGCTTTGACCCACAAGATTCTCCTTTATTATCAGGTAGATTTCACGGACATATGGTACATGATGATTTGAAATAATCCTGGTAGAATATAATGATAGGGTTATATAGCCCTTGTCTATGGTATTTCTCAATCATCCAGGCCATGGTTGTCCCGAAGGTGCTTTTTACAAAAGGTAACTGGACTTCTTGTTTTCTTTCTTATCCCAAAGGTCTGCACTTGTCTGTTTGTGTCAGGGTATTTGGTCCTTAAAGTGGGCAAGCTTCTATCTTAATGCGTTCCTGGGGTTAAAGTGTGCACTTTCCGAGATATTCCGAGATATTCAGATATTCCTGCAAAGTATGGAAGGACATCATTCTGTTTGTTGTTCTCTTCTTTGTCTTTATGAAAGAGCTCCTGGTGGATCATTATCCAATCCATTACCCTCCACCTAGAAACAAACAACCTACTCTCTAATAAACAATTTAGTTTCAGAAAAAAATTATCCTGTAATCTACAACTTCTACACTGCAAAAACATATGGATTACAAATCTTGATCAGGGTAAAGCAATAGATGCAATTTACATAGACTTCTGTAAAGCCTTTGATTCAGTGGTACATGACAAACTACTTCTAAAATTAAAACTACGGCATCTTCGGACCCCTCCATAATTGGATAACTGCGTTTCTGTCAAACAGACAACAAGTGGTCAAAATAGGGAGCGCCCTATCAAATCCTGCACCTGTTAATAGCGGTGTCCCCCAAGGCAGCGTACTAGGACCAACACTCTCCATACTATACATAAATGACCTTTGTGATCATATTATAAGTAACTGCGTTCTCTTCACCAATGATATTAAACTATTTAACACTACCAACAATTTATTTTTATTTATTTATTTATTTATTTATTGTTTGTTTGTTTGTTTGTTTGTTTGTTTGTTTATTTGGACTTATATGCCGCCCTATCTCCACAGGACTCCGGGCAGCTCACAACAATAAACAAAAACAAACTGATCGTTAAAAACAAAGTCCATGATAAAATTGACAAAAAATCCAATAAAACCCCATTAAATTCTATTAAAAACCCCATCAGTCTAGGGCGGCTAGATGGAATAGCTACGTTTTCAGCCTATGGAGGAAGGATCGAAAGTCAGGGCCACCTGGAGCTCTGGAGGGAGTTGATTCCAAAGGGTGGGTGCGCCTACAGAGAAAGCTCTCTCCCTGGGGGTCGCCAGCTGACATTGTCTGGCCGACGGCACCCTGAGTAGGCCCTCCCTGTGAGAGCGCACCGGGCGATGGGAAGCTGTTGCTGGCTGCAAATGGTCCGCCAAATATCCCAGGCCTAAGCCATGTAGGGCTTTATAGGTGATCACCAGCACCTTGAATCTCACCCGGAGGGCAACCGGCAACCAATGCAGGTCGCGCAGGAGAGGTATAACATGGGAGTGTCAGGACACTCCCATCACTACCCACGCGGCCGCATTCTGCACCAGCTGAAGCCTCCGAGTGGTCTTCAAGGGCAGCCCCATGTAGAGAGCATTGCAGTAGTCAATACAGGAGGTGACGAGCGCATGAGTGACCATGTGTAGGGCATTTCGGTCCAAATAAGGGCACTGCCTTTGAAGGGTAACAATGCTGCTACCCTTCAAAAAGACCTTGACTTTATGCTGGAATGGTCAAACAATTGGCAACTCCAAATCTCAACCAACAAATGCTCTGTCTTACACATTGGCAAAAAGAATCAGAACACTAAATACAAGCTAAGTGGACATGACCTTGTAGATGACACTTACTCTGTCAAGGACCTTGGAGTACTCATATCAAATGATCTAAGTGCCAAAGCCCACTGTAACAACATTGCCAAAAAGGCATTAAGGGTTGTAAACCTAATCTTGCGTAGCTTCTTCTCAGGTAATATTACACTACTAACCAGAGCATACAAAACATTTCCTAGATCAATTCTTGAATACAGCTCATCTGTTTGGAACCTGCACTGCATATCGGACATTAACACAATTGAGCATGTCCAGAAATGTTTCACAAGAAGAGTCCTCCACTCCTCTGCTCGTAACAAAATACTCTATGCCACCAGACTTGAAATTCTTGAAATTCTGGGTTTAGAAAATTTAGAACTACGCCACCTTCGGTATGACCTAAGCATAGCTCATAAAATAATCTGCTATAATGTCCTACCTGTCAATGTCTACTTCAGCTTCAACCACAACAACACACGAGCACATAATAGATACAAACTTAAAATGAACCGCTCCAAACTCAATTACAGAAAATATGACTTCAGTAACAGAGTTGTTAATGCCTGGAATGCATTACCTGACTTTGTGGTCTCATCTCAAAACCCCCAAAACTTTAACCTTAAACTGTCTACTGTTGACCTCACCCCATTCCTAAGAGATATGTAAGGGGCCTGCATAAGAGCACCAGAGTGCCTACCGTCCCTGTCCTAATGTTCCCTTTAATTATATTCATTTTATGTATTCAATTCATGCTTATACTTATATATATTACCGAATATGTACTCGACAAAATAAAAAATAAAATAAAAAATGTTATGGAGGGACAAAATAGAACAATGTGGGATATGCAGTGGAATGCAGCAAGATATGTGCTGACTCTGTACATTGGGGAAACAAGATCTCTTCACAAACACATGACACAACACAGGAGAACCAACTCCTAAGGACAGGATTCAGCAGTCCATCTGCATCTGAAAGACACGGGTCATTATTTGGAAGACAGCAAAGTTCACAATGTGGATGAAGAGGACCACTGGTTGGAAAGAGGAGTCAAAGAGGCCATCTATGTCAAAATTGAACAGCCTTTCCTCAACAGAGGGATACGACATCACCCACTTCCTGTTTACAACACAAGCCTTTCAGCACTGCCAAGAAGATTCCACACCCATTTATACAGGTGACTCTGAGGATACAGATAAACCTCAAGTGGCCTCAATCATTCTCAGAGACCTAATGACCAGATGACTACAAAGAACATAAATCTTTCTATTCCCTACCCATGAGGTAGAACTGAAGAAGCTTCTTGGGTGAGAAGTGAAATTGTATGTAAAACATGTAAAATTATATTAGATGCAAGAACTATGTTTTAATGTCAAAATGTTAAGGGAAAAGAATAAGGATAAATATGATTAATTGAAAAGGTTAAAAGGAATGTATAAATATTGTTAAAGATATGCTTTAAGCAAACCATGTCTAAATGTTAAAATGTCATGTGGGAGCCCCAGCCCTGTGGAACGAACTGCCCCCGGAAATACGTAAGATCTCCGACCTCCGGGTGTTTCGCTGCGCACTGAGGACCCTGTTGTTCCGCCAGGCCGGGCTATCAACATAATAGTTTTAAATTGGGGTATTTAAATTTTCTGGGGTTTTAAATCTGAGCCAAATTTATTTAATTATTTTAAATTTTAATTGCTGTTTTGTCTTGTGTTTTTAAATAGGCTGTACACCACCCTGAGTCCTTCGGGAGAAGGGTGGTATAGAAATAAAATTATTATTATTTATTATTATTATTATTATTATTATTATTATTATTATTATTATTATGAATATTATGAATATTATGAATATTATGAATATTATGAATATTATGAATATTATGAAAAAGGAGACAGAAAAATAAGAGTATGTGAAAAAGCAATGCATAGATGGATGGAAAGAACAAAGAAAGGCTTAAGTAGAGATAGATAGTTAAAGCAATGATGAATATGCTGTGTTTAACATCCAAAAAATGGAATATGCTGTGTAACGGCCAAAAAATAGAAACTAATATGCTGTGTTTAACAGCCAAATAAGAAAGGGCATGCTGTGTAACAGCCAAAAAATAATAAAAGGATATGTTGTGTTCAACAGCTAAAATAAATGTTTATACTGTGTTTAACAATTAAGAAATAAAAATGATTGGTTTAACAACAAAGAAAAGGACAATAATGTTGGGTTTCTTTAGGAAAATACAAAATGAGGTGGGATAATTAAGTGAGGAGATGTATGTTGAAAGTGATAGTTAAGATAAGATGAATAAGTTAGGTTTAATAATAGAAATAAAGAGTATAAATTTTGAGTCTAATAGAAATAAAATGGGTATGTTGAAATTAAATATTTTTGGAATGTTTAATATATTTGTAGGCTTTAAATTGTTAAAATATATTCATCTAGGCAAATGAAAAGAGAAAAATGGATTGATAATTGATTTGTTTAAGGTAACGGGTTTTTGAGGATAATGGCATAGTTATCTAGACAGATTTGAGGGAAATATTTTTAAAACATATAGTTGTGTTAATTGAAAAAATAAGATTTGTTAATGATTTGCTTTAATAAGAGCCTTGGTAGTACAGGGGTTTAAGGCACCCTGTTATTAAGCTTATTAAGACCAGCTGCCTGCAATTACTGCAGGGTTCGAATCTCGCCAAGGCTCAAGGTTGACTCAGCCTTCCATCCTTTCTAAGGTAGGTGAAATGAGGACCCAGTTTGTGGGGGCAATAAGCTGACTTTGTATAAATATACAAAAGGATGAAGGCTATTGCTGAGCACATTGTAAGCCGCCCTGAGTCTTCGGAGAAGGGCGGCATATAAATCAAATTAAAAAAATAAATAAATAAAAAATATGTGACCGGAGCAAAAGCTTCATTTTGAAAAGATGTATTTTATGTTTTTGTTTTTAAAATTAAAAAAAAAAAATTATTCAAAAGGAAAGAGGAGTCAAAGAGGCCATCTATGTCAAAATTGAACAGCCCTTCCTCAACAGAGGGGGAGGGATACGACACTTCTTGTTTACAACACAAGCCTTTCAGCACTGCCAAGAAGGTTCCACACCCATTTATACTCTGATACAGGTGACTCTGAGGATACAGATAAACCCCTAAGTAGCCTCAATCATTCTCAGAGACCTAACGACCAGATGACTACAAAGAATATAAATCTTTCCATTCCCCACCCATTAGGTAGAACTGAAGAAGCTTCTTGGGTGAAAAGTGAAATGGTTTCAAACAAAAAAACCCCAAGAAATTCCAGTTACCTTTCGGATAAAGCACCTTTGGGATACACAGCCCTTGTTCTTATTTTTATTTCTAAATGTCTTCCTCTGTTATTTGCATGTCATTGTGGCATGTCAGGGGTAACCTATTAACCCAAATTAATGTAATAATATCTTGTTGACAAAGTATCAACACTAATTGGAAAGATGAGCATTAAAAGGCATGTGGTTATTTGTTTCCCATCAATGGAATAGGTAAAATAGGAAGAAAAGCAAAAAGCATCAAGTGAAAAGGATACATCCAGCTCCAGATTGACCAGAAATTCTCAAAGATAAAGCAGCAGCAGAAGAATGATGAAAATAGGGATATTTCTGTTTCTCTTGCTGTTTGCTCTGCTGATTCTCCTTTTCTTCAAACAACTCTGGTCCCGAAGACATTTGCCTCCTGGTCCTTTGGCTCTACCTCTCATCGGGACCTTGTGGGCTAATGGGGTTTGGCTTCGTGAAGATTATTTCCGGAAGGTATTTCATTCTAAATAATCAATCAGTAATATACAAAATAATTCTCAATTTTTTGTTTTTGTACCATTACTACAGACTAATGAATTAACACAGTAAAATATTCTTGCATGATGAGAAATGCAATTAATCAAATGGTGGTGATGACACCTGCTTAGTTATTTTCCACATTATGCCAGAATATTCAATCCGAGACCTGCTTACCACCGTTTCACAGAGCAGCAAGTGAAATATTGGGGTTGGATTATCAGAAGAGAGATTCTAGTTCAATCTTGCCAATAAACCTCTCCTACGCGAGCTACACTGGCTCCCAGTGGCCTTCTGAGTGCACTTCAAGGTGTTGGTTCTTACCTTTAAAGTGCTCCATGGTTTAGGACCTGGGTACCTACGAGACCACCTTCTGCAACCTATAACCTCCTACCAACCAGTACGCTCCCACAGAGTGAGCCTCCTCAGGGTACCATCACTAAAGCAATGTCGGCTGGTGGTTCCCAGGGGGAGAGCCTTCTCTGTGGGGGCACCTACCCTTTGGAACAGGATACCCCCAGGGATAAGAATAATCCCAGATCTTCGTACTTTCCGTCGGGCACTTAAGACCTTTCTGTTTCACCAAGCCAGGCTGGCATAATTAATTTTTTCTTTCCTTTTCCTAATTGTGTAAATTTTATTCTGAAGATCTTAACTTAACTGATAAGCTAAATTGACTTAATTATTATTTATTGCTTCTATTCACACTTTTATATATATGTTTATTTTGACTGTTCACCGCCCTGAGTCCTTCGGGAGAAGGGCGGTATAAAAAATTAAATAAATAAATAAATAAATAAATAAATAAATAAATAAATAAATAAATAAATAAATGGTAAGATTTGATAATAGAATCAATTCACTAGAGAGAAGGTGGTTTCCCTTTCACTCTGCTCAAATGAGGTTAGTCATCCCACTGTTGAAGATGCTTTATTTTGTATTCCTGCAATGGACAGCAGGTACAACTTATAGAATAGACAGCAGGTACATCATTATAGAATAGACTATTCTATAATGATGAAAACATTTATCTGGATCTAAGTTACAAAGAATAAGATGTGATTGATATGAAGCTAGTTGGGGAAGGAAGGACTAGAACAGGTTTCTATGCAGAGCCTTCACAGTAAGACCTAGATAAGATAAAGGTTCCCCTCGCACATACATGCTAGTCGTTCCCGACTCTAGGGGGCGGTGCTCATCTCCGTTTCAAAGCCGAAGAGCCAGCACTGTCCAAAGACGTCTTCGTGGTTATGTGGCCGGCATGACTAAATGCCAAAGGCACACAGAACATGTTACCTTCCCACCAAAGATGGTCCCTATTTTTCTACTTGCATTTTTTACGTGCTTTCGGTCTGCTAGATTGGCAGAAGCTGGGACAAGTAATGGGAGCTCACCCTTTTACACAGCACTATGGATTCGAACCGCTGAACTGCCGACCTTCCGATCGACTCCGATTAATTGCCAGCTCCCCCCCGTGTGTATCTCCCCCTCTCTCCCCCCTCTCTGTATCTCTCTCTCTCACTCTGTGTCTCTCTCCCCATCTCTCCCCCTCTCTGTATCTCTCTCTGTCTGTCTGTCTCAACCCCTCTCTATCTTCCCCCTCTCTGTATCTCTCTGTGTGTCTCTCTCTCCCCTCTCTTTCCCCCTGTCTCTGTGTGTGCCTCTCTCTGCCCCCTCTCTGTATCTCTTTCTCTCTGTGTATGTGTCTCTCTCTCTGTATCTCTCTCCCTCCCCTCTCTGATTCTGATATGAGGTGTCAGGCAGGCCATGAGGCTCTCACAATGCCTTGCACAGTGCAGTGAACTTTAGCATGTTTCACAGTGGGGGAGATGGGGTCCCCTCCTCCTCCTGGAGCCCATTACGACATGAAGCAACAATGTGATCCTGCCTCACACACACTTAGCAACAGGACACAGCTTATAGTTCTGAGCCCAAAGTGGTGGGAGGGATGCCTTGAGGGCAAATGTGGCATGAAGGCAAGTACAGGGTTACTTCGCTCCTGCACTAAGGCTCTGGCCATCACCTTGTGGTGTCCCCCATTCCCCCCACCCCCGCAACTCTTTGGCCGAGCATGGTGGGTGCAAGCTCCAGCCTGAAGTGACAGGAGGTGAAGGCTGCCTTGAGCACAAATGTGGCCTGAAGGCAAGTATAGAGCCGCTTCGCTCCTGCACAAAGGCTCTGATGGCCCTCCTCTTCTTCTCTGTCCTTCTCCTCTCACAACCCCTGGCTGGCTGTGGTGGGACCGGGAGGGTGCACCGTTACCATGGCAACTCCACTGTGCTATATAGTAGAAGCCATTTTAAGGAAGTACAGTAGAAGCCATTTTAAGGCACAACAGGCTGTATTTTAGCAGAACACACATCCCAAGTGTGTTAGGGGTGTCTCAACCCCACAGTATTTGTTTTCAGGGGGTAAGTCATCTGTAACTTGGTAACTACTACTTGCTGGTTTGGTTTAAATTGCTTGAGGCATTCCAGAGTTATGCTGAAACATACATACACACACAGACACACCTGTACACACACCCAAGTGTGCTAGGGGTGTCTTACCCACATAGAATGTTTTTTTCTAGATAGTAAGTCATCTGTGTACCATGTTTGGTTGAAATTTCTCAAGGCGTTCCAGAGTTATGCTGGAATACACACACACACACACCTAGAAGTGCTAGGGGTGTCTTACCCCTATTTGTTTCCAGAGAGTAAGTCATCTGTGTACCACATTTGGTTAAAATTATTTGAGGCATTCCAGAGTTATACTGGAACAAACATACATGCATACAGCCTGCCTATCTATCTATCTATCTATCTATCTATCTATCTATCTATCTATCATCTATCTATCTATCTATCTATCTATCTATCTATCTATCTATCTATATCTATATCTATCTATCTATCTATCTATCTATCTATCTATCTATCTATCTATCTATATCTATATCTATCTATCTATCTATCTATCTATCTATCTATCTATCTAATCTATCTATATTTATATCTATATCTATATCTATATCTATATCTATAATCTATCTATCTATCTATCTATCTATCTATCTATCTATCTATCTATCTACATTTCCCATTTATGAAATGTATATGTTCGCCAATTTCATCTAAGTGATTCTGGGTGGTTTACAAATAAAAGCCATACAGCCTTATAAAAGAGTCATAGATAAAAACCAAGCGAAAAACAGGATTCAATCAACATATGAAGAACGGCTGCAAGATTTGGGTTTTGCTAGTCTAAAGAAAAAAAGGACTGGGGTGACATGATAGCAGTATTCCAATATTTGAGAGGTTGCCACAAAGAGGAAGGGCTCAACTTATTTTCCAAAGCATCAGAAGGCAAGACAAGAAACAATGGATGGAAACTAATCAAGGAAAGAAGCAACCTTGAATTAAGGAGAAAATTCCTAAAAGTGAGGACAATCAACCTGTGGAACAGAAGTTGCCTTCAGAAGTTGTGGATGTATCATCATTGGGGGGGTTTTAAGAAGAGATTGGACAGACACTTGTCTCAAATTATATAGGCAGGGGATTGGACTAGGAGACTTCCAAGGTCCTGTCCTGTCCTGTCCTGTCCTGTCTTGTCCTACCCTACCCTACCCTACCCAACCCTACTCTACTCTACTCTAATTCTATTCATTAAGTTAAAACTTGCTATATTTGCACCCTTGTCTCCAGCTTTTCTATCTTTCTCTGGAGACAAAGAAATTGGCCCTGCTTATTGTGCAAACTGTAGCACTGAGAGTAATGCAGGTTCACCAGGTCACATTTCTCCTCTGTTGAAGATGATGTCTGTTCCCAACCATGTCATAAATCTCCCTACAGTCTAAAAGGTGTTGCGTGATTCTTTTTGACTTGGGACTACTATTGACCTACAAAACTTCCCTCCAAAGTATTTTCATGAGCCATGTGTCCCATGGAATGTGGTCATTTTTTTTTAACAACTTACCCAATAGCTTGTATTGCTCCTGTGGCCAATCTTAATTCAGGTTGTCCCAAGGTTTCCAGAAAGTTTAGTTGCTTCTTGAAAACGCACTTTTGGGACAACCATGACCTAGATCACTGAGAACCTCCATAGACACTTAATTCACTTTGTAATCCATCACATAAAGAGCAACATTTGAGGGCAGATCCAAGTCTCTAGACCGTCCTGTCGATATAGCAATCAGTTGGACAGTTGAAGAGTTGATGATTTAAGATAAAGAGGTTAAGAAACCTTCTAATCATTCAAACTGTAGTGCTCAAAAGATGTGACTCATGAACAAGCTGTCAGTCACAGGAGGAGTGGGCAGTAAAAAACAAGGGGGAATGGAGCAAATAGATATATGAGATTTAAAATGACAAACCTCATAGAAAATAAGGCAGAGACCATGAACAAGTAAAAAGCAGATTTATTGTAGAGATATATATATAGGTATATATTAAGAATTGTCCTAAAGATTTTAAACTTTTGAACGTTCCAGAGATCGTGATGTCTATCGCTTCTTCGATAGGTATATATATATCATAAGCTTTTGCAAAAGGATTCTCCCATGAAAGAGAGAGAACATCTTACAGTTTCGAATACATGGTTTAAATACATTTTTTGAACAATCAGCAAAACAATTAAAATGCCCCAAACGCCCCCTCCTATCATTGTTTATAGGACGTTACATAAAGTTTACTGTATCTTATTCATCATCATATTCCCAGATTAGAACCCCCAATGGAAATACCCTTCCCACATATCCTTAACAAAACAATTAATTGGAACATGGTAGTTTCCTTCCTACTATTAAAATAAGCTTCGGTTAGCCTGACACAACTCAGAATATACTAACCAAGTTTATGGCTTTGTTTTCTCAGAAAAGGTGTCATACATACTTCCCCTTTCTAAGTGCCTTACACAGCTAATTAGCTTAGGGTTAGCTAAAGTCGTGAGAAGCATAAATATGGAGTCATTTAGGCTATATTCATTACAGGAATGACTATTTCTCACAAGATAGGAGATGGAGGATTTCAGGCAGAAACAAAGAGAAAGGAATATCCCAGGAAAATGAAAGTGGATCGGGAAGATCTTAGTATGAATCTTAAAGAGAGAAAATCAATTTCTAAAGAGTAGAAAATACAGTGAAAGGACTTAGAATTGAGGATTTAGGAAAGTTTGTAGGTCGCATATTTTTATGTTATTTATTTATTTATTTTATCATATTTGTATACGGCCCTACTCCCGGAGGACTCAGGGCGGTGAACAGCCAAGATAAAAATACAAAAAACATACAAAAGTTAAAAGCTATTAAAAATAGATTAAATAATTTGGGCTCAAGAAACAAATTTAAAACATCCAATTTATATAAAACATTTAAAACCCAATTTAAAAGGGAGAGTTAGGCCAGATCAGCCTGTTGGAATAAAAACGTTTTTAGGACGCGGCGGAAGGTGTGTAAGTCTTGGATCCTCCGTATCTCCGGGGGGAGCTCGTTCCAGATGGCAGGTGCCCCTACAGAGAAGGCTCTCCCCCTGGGGGCCGCCAGTCAACATTGTTTGGCCAACAGCACCCTGAGGAGCGCCTCTCTGTGGGAGCGAACTGGTCGGTGAAAGGCTACTGGTGGCAGAAGGCGGTCTCGTAAGTACCCTGGTCCTGAGCCATGGAGCGCTCTAAAGGTGGTAACCAAAACCTTGAAGCGCACCCGGAAGACCACTGGGAGCCAGTGCAGCTCATGCAGGAGGGGAGTCACATGGGAGCACCACGTCGCTCCCATCACCACCCTCGCGGCCGCATTCTGGACCAGTTGGAGCCTCCGGGTGCTCCTCAAGGGGAGCCCCATGTAGAGAGCATTGCATTGCAGGCGTGAGGTGACAAGGGCGTGAGTGACCGTGCATAATGAGTCCCGATCCAGAAAGGGACGCAACTGGCGAATCCGGCGAACCTGATAAAAAGTCCTCCTAGCCATGGCCGTCATATGCTCTTCTAAAGACAGCCGTGAGTCCAGGAGGACGCCCAAGTTGTGAACCCCATCCGTGGGGGCCAATGACTCACCCCCAATAGTCAGTGATGGCGCCAACTGACTATATCGGGACGTCGGAAACCACAGCCACTCGGTCTTGGATGGGTTGAGCCTGAGTCTGTTCCTCCCCATCCAGATCCGTACGGCATATTACCTATAAATAACCTGTTTTCTTTGATTGTGATATTTCTCAACATTGATTCTCTTGGCAGAATGTAAAACAATATGGAGATATATATTCTATGTGGGCTGGACCTCACCTTCTAGTAGTATTGTCTGGATTCAAAACTGTGAAAGAAGGAATGACCAGCTTCCCAGAAGAATTCTCTGATCGACCATATGATGGTTTCTTCAGTACTTTAGAAGTCAGAAGAGGTATGTGCAAATAGTAAGAAATGCTATCTTAAGAACTGCCAGACTATAATAATTTGTGCTAAAATTATGCATATCATACGGGGGAAATGTAAGGTATAGTAAATAAAATGATTTAAAGGTGTGTGTGTGTGTGTGTGTGTGTGTGTATTATGTTAAATTTATATTTACTGACCAAGAAATAAAGGGAGACTAGTATAGATCTATTTCAAGCTATTTAACCTAGGTTTCGAATCCCAGAAAGGTATGGCTAGCTGATGAGAGCTATATAGCTTGAAATAGATCTATACTAATCTCCCTTTATTTCTTTGTCAGTAAATATAAATTTAACACAAAATAGTTTGTGGTGAAAGCGACTGACTGAGGGCTGCTGACATCGTCAGAGTATTAAACTACCATTACAGAGATCTTTGCCTTTATACGCCATTAATCAATTTGGCCATTGCGCATGTAATAGTCTCCAACTTGTAATTAGCTGTGTTGTTTTTGCTGTCGTCATGCTGGCTGTTGGAGTCTTAATTCCTTCTGTTTCTTCCCTCCTAGCCTGCTTATCTGTGGGGGATGATGTTAGCCTGTCAACCGTTGCAATTTGCTGTCTTGTCCGTGACCTTGTGGTCAGCCCGGTTTGTTTCTCATAATCCTATCTGTTATAGTTTGAGACAGCCCTGGAATTGCACGTGTAATAGGCCCTTCCAGCCATCTCCACTTGTAATTAGCTGTGTTGTTTTTGCTGTCATCATAATGGTTAATGGAGGCTTAATTCCTACTGTTTCTCCCTCCTAGCTTGCTTATCAGTGGGGGATGATGTTAGCCTGTCAACTATTGCAATTTGCTGCCTTGTCCGTGACCTTGTGGTCGGCCAAGTTTGTTTCTCATTAATCCTATCTGTTACAGTTTGAGACAGCCCTGCTGGGTTGCTCTGTATTTGGTCAGGACTGACTATGCCTTCACAGGCTGAGTCTGCATGCTCAGCGGTGGGGGGTGGGTGCCATTGGTCCCTGCTCACTGATGGAAAGCCATCTCTGCTCATCCTGGAGGGTCTTTCCTGGTGTCTCAAAGCCTGGTCGGCCGGTGGCAGTTCGATATGCCTGTTGATGGAATTGTTATTAGAGAACCAGGCTTCTTTTAGTAGGCGTCCTCCTTTAGTCCTATCATGGACAATAACCTCAGCAGATGGGTGACGAAAGCTTGGTAAAATAAAATTTTAATTATTTTAAAATTTTAAGTTCCGGAGCTCACCGGATGTCTGCTTCTTTCTTTACTAATATACCTGGAACTCGTATTTTTAGAATAGTTTGTAATATCTATATATCTATATAGATCTATCTATCTATCTATCTATCTATACGTGTGTGTGTGTGTGTGTGTGTGTGTGTATTTGTTTTCGTAGATTTTCATGGGTACAGGTATACAAGTCTTGGCATATTCGGGTCTTTTCCCGTGTAAGATTGAGAGTATCTTGGCGACGTTTTGACGAGGTCCCACTCGTCATCTTCAGGCTGGTGTCTTCAGCTTTGTACTTGTGCGAGCAAAGCATGATCAGAGATGCCATCTCTATATAAATACTGGTGGGGAGGTGGGGAGTGCTGGCTTTGTTGTTGTAAGCAGGTTGGTTGGCTGTATTGTTACATCTTGATTAGTAGATGGAGTTGATGTTTGCAGATTAGTCGGCTGTTTCATAACATCCTGTGTGGGCGAGGTCCTAGCTGTGTGCCCATTAGCATTTTGTGTCATAACGACCTGGGTAATGGGTTGTATGGTAGCATCCTGAGCTCTAGTGTTGTGACATCCTGAGTTCTGTAATGTATTGTCTTGAGCAGATGGCTGGGATGCAACATCCCGGGCTTTGGTTTGGCTCCGAGTCTGAGGTCTTGTCATGTGCATATATATATAATATCTACTAAAAGAAGCCTGGTTCTCCAATAACAATTCCATCAACAGGCATATCGAACTGCCACCGGCCTACCAGGCTTTGAGACACCAGGAAAGACCCTCCAGGATGAGCAGAGACGGCTTTCCATCAGTGAACAGGGACTAATGGCACCCACCCTCCACCGCTGAGCATGCAGACTCAGCCTATGAAGGCATAGTCAGTCCTGACCAAATACAGAGCAACCCAGCAGGGCTATCTCAAACTGTAACAGATAGGATTAATGAGAAACAAACTTGGCCGACCACAAGGTCACGGACAAGGCAGCAAATTGCAATAGTTGACAGGCTAACATTATCCCCCACTGATAAGCAAGGTAGGAGGGAGAAACAGTAGGAATTAAGCCTCCATTAACCATTATGACGACAGCAAAAACAACACAGCTAATTACAAGTGGGAGACAGCTGGAAGGGCCTATTACATGTGCAATGGCCAAATTTATTAATGGCATATAAAGGCAGAGATCTCTGTAATGGTAGTTTAATACTCTGACAATGTCAGCAGATGGCTGACGAAAGTTTAGTAAAATAAAATTTTAATTATTTTTAAATTTTAAGTTCCAGAGCTCGCAGGATGTCTGCTTCTTTGTGTATGTATGTATGTATGTATGTATGTATGTATGTATGTATGTACATACGTATGTACTAGCTGATAACCCAGCATTACTCAGATATTTATTTGTCGCTGGCTTCCCCCTCTCTGTGTGTATCTCTCTCTCTCTTCTCTCTCTCTTCTCTCTCTCCCCCCCTCTCCTCTCTCTGTATCTCTCTGTGTGTCTGTCTCTCACACTCTCTATCTCCCCCTTCTCTTTATCTCTTTCTGTGTGTCTCTTTCCCCCCTCTCTCTCCCCTGTCTCTGTGTGCCTCTCTTTTCCCTCTCTCTGTATCTCTCTGTGTGTGTCTCTCTGTATCTCTCTCCCTCCCCTCTCTGATTCTGATATGAGGTGTCAGGCAGGCCATGAGGCACTCTCGTAGTACCTTACACAGCACAGTGAACTTTAGCGCACTTCACAATGGGGGAGATGGAGTCCCCTCCTCCTCCTCCTCCTGGAACCTATTACAACATAGAGTGACAATGCGATCCTGCCCTACTCACCCTTAGCAACAGGATGCAACTTACAGTTCTGAACTCGAAGCAGCAAGAGGGCTGCTTTTTTTTTTTTTTTTGATTTGCCTTGAGGGTAAATGTGGCATGAAGGCAAGTACAGAGTTGCTTCACTCCTGTACTAAGGCTCTGGCCATCACCTTGCCATACCCCCCCCAGCTCTTCAGCCGAGCACGGTGGGCATGAGCTCTAGACCTAAGTGGCAGGAGGCAAAGGCTGCCTTCAGCACAAATGTGGCACAATGGCAAGTATAGAGCCACTTTGCTCCTGCACTAAGGCTCTGGCGGCCCTCCTCTTCCTCCCCCTCCTTCTCCTCTTGCAACCCCTGGCCAGCTCTGGTGGGGCCAGGAGGGTGCACCATTACCATGGCAACTCCACTGTGCTGGACAGTAGAAGCCATTTTAAGGCACAACAGGCTGTATCTTAACAGAACACACACCTCAAGCAGAACACACACCCAAGGGGTGTTAGGGGTGTCTTACCTCTATAGTATTGGTTTCCACACAGTAAGTCATCTGTGTACCAAGTTTGGTTGAAATTGCTCAAGGCGTTCCAGAATTATGCTGGAACATCCATCCATCCATCCATCCTTTTATATATATAGAAAAAGAAAAAGAAAAAGAAAAAGAAAAAGAAGAAGGAGGAGGAGGAGGAGGAGGAGGAGGAGGAGGAGGAGGAGGAGGAGGAGGAGGAGAAGGAGAATGTACATATATACACACATACACACACACATATACATACATGCATATATATTATAATTTAACTAAAAATATACCCATCTTCCCTTTCCTCTTCAGTCTGTTCCTTTTTCTTCATATTTTGCCTCTTTGTTCATATTTTGTTTCTTCTTTCAAATATTCATTGTCATCAACTCTCTGTGTATGAGCAATCCATCTAAAGACATTAATTTCAGAATAACTACGAACATGTATAATCATACATTTTCAGTATTTCCATGTACAAGAATTAGGCTTAGTTGGGATAGTTTAGTTTAGTCACCATACCATAAGTGTCTCCTAGTGACTATGTGACTTCCAAAATAGTTAAATATTTTTTTAAAGAAAAAAATAACATGGGCATAATTTTACAAAAGGACAGCATGTCAGAAGGGTGTCGTATTCCCACTTGAAATTCAGAGAATGCAACTACACCAGTTTTTTAATGTGAATTTTATCAGGAATCATTTATCATTGTCTGCTGATGCCTTTAGGAATTATTTTCTCCAATGGCCACACCTGGAAACAGCAGCGACACATTGGCATGAGTTCTCTGCGGAAGCTGGGCCTGGGGAAGAAAAGCATTGAGCATCAGATAGAAAGTGTTGCTCAGACACTGGTGGAGGTCTTTAGGCAAACAAAAGGTATGCAATTTGAGGTAATGGTTCAAATCTCTGTCTGCAAAAAGTTTTAAAACAGATGCATTGAATTTGATTTTTTAAATTTTTTGAAATAATTGACACAGTTCCTAATTCTCTTCTTTCATCCCCTTACAAGTCCTGTTCCTTAAAAATTCATTATAAAATCTCTTCATTTGTAGGACAGCCATTTGACCCATCACCTCCGGTCCTAAATGCAGTTTGTAATATCATATGTACTTTGAGTTTTGGACATCAATTTGCTCCTGAAGATGAAAACTTCCAGAAGCTAACTCAAGCCCTTAAAATTCTTGTGAATTTCACTGGTAACTTTTTCCATATTGTGAGTTATGTTTTCTACTAAAGGGATAAAGCTCCCAAACCAATTATGTTTCCAATTGATTTAGTGCTTAAGTTGGGACTAGTACTCAAGAGTTTCTTAGTTTCTAGACTGGTGCATTAACCACTATACCAAAGTCGTTCTGCCCATGAAGGAATCCATCCTTTTAGTATCACCAGCCGATGGCCAACCATGCCATATTTTAACAGCTTTCACCCACCACTTCCTGGGTCAGTCTAGAATAGAATAGAATAGAGTAGAGTAGAGTAGAGTAGAGTAGAGTAGAGTAGAGTAGAGTAGAGTAGAGTAGAGTAGAGTAGAGTAGAGTAGAGTAGAGTAGAATAGAATAGAATAGAATAGAATAGAATAGAATAGAATAGAATAGAATAGAATAGAATAACAGAGTTGGAAGGGACCTTGGAGGTCTTCTAGTCCAACCCCCTGCTCAAGCAGGAAACCCTACACCACTTCAGACAAATGGTTATCCAACATCTTCTTAAAAATTTCCAGTGTTGGGGCATTCACAACTTCTGCAGGCAAGTTGTTCCACTGATTAATTGTTCTAACTGTCAGGAAATTTCTCCTTAGTTCTAAATTGCTTCTCTCCTTGATTAGTTTCCACCCACTGCTTCTTGTTCTACCCTCAGGTGCTTTGAAGAATAGTTTGACTCCCTCTTCTTTGTGGCAACGCCTGAGATATTGAAACACTGCTATCATGTCTCCTCTAGTCCTTCTCTTCATCAAACTAGACATACCCAGTTCTTGCAACAGTTCTTCATATGTTTTAGCCTCCAGTCCCCTAATCATCTTTGTTGCTCTTCTCTGCACTCTTTCTAGAGTCTCAACATCTTTTTGGCATCGTGGCGACCAAAACTGAATGCAATATTTCAAGTGTGGCCTTACCAAGGCATTATAAAGTGGTATTAACACTTCACGTGACCTTGATTCTAGCCTTCTGTTTATGCAGCCCAGAACTGTGTTGGCTTTTTTGGCAGCTTCTGCACACTGCTGGCTCATATCTAAATGTGCATTATTATTTTTTTGGGTACTGCTTCCAAATGTTCCTTTTAACTCTTTCTTCCAGTACCCTTGTCATCTCAGCTGTTCTCCCCAAATACATCCCAATTTGGAAATGTTGTTCCTAAAACACAGTGTAGGGAACTATATATAATATTCTAGTGGGGTCTGAATAATGAGGAAGAAAGAAGAAGAATGATTTATCTTGATCTTGATACCCAATTTATACTGATCTACCCTAGATCAGTAGGGTAGATACACCTCGCAACCATAATTCAGTCCTGAATTTTGGATGTAAATTGTTGCTGTCATAATGCATCACGTGAGTCACCATGGGATTGGACTTGATTTTACAAATATTATGGAGATTCTCAGTCATCCAGGTCATGGCTTTCCCAAAGGTGCTTTTTCAAGATTCAACTGGACCAGGGATGAAATCTAAAATTTTTTGCTACCGGTTCTGTGGGCGTGGCTTGGTGTGGCGTGGCGTGGCTTGGCTTGGCGGTCATGTGACTGGGTGGGCATGGCCAGTTTGACATCATTCACATCATTCTGCTGTGCATGGGATGCTTGGAGAGAGAGTGAGCAAGACAGCTCTCCAAGCTCTGTGTCAGGTTTCAATGTCATCTCAAATAAATTGCACTCCCAAACAATTAATCTTTGCTGAAATATTCCATTTTTTTTATTGCAAAAGTTTTACAATTACATTTTCACCCCATTTCCCCCCCCCAACCCACCCCAAACTTCCCAACCTAACCCTCCCTAACCCCCCCTAACCCTCCCCTCCCCCCCCCGGACTTCCACAGAATATACTCCCATCAAAATCCCCTTTATATAAAACTTGAAGCCCTCCATCCCCCATATAATTTTTCATCTTCACAAAATTCAAATATTTCTATCTAAATAAAATACTGTCAGTGAAAAGCTATTTGATACTTCCTAGTTTGATATTTGTTCTGCACATAATCTATCCACTTTTTCCATTCCCATTCATAAGTCTCTTGTGAGCGATCTTTTAGATATGCTGAAATCTTCGCCATCTCTGCAAAGCTGGCCATCTTCAAAGTCAATTCCTCGATAGTGGGCAAAACTTCGTTTTTCCAGTATTTACCTATCAATAATCTCGCTGCTGTTATCATATACAATATCAACTTTGTTTCATCCAATGTAAAACCCTTAACTATACCCAGTAAAAACAATTGTGGAGAATCATTTATTGAGTACGACAGATCTGGCCCCGACTTTGTCGTAGCCGATACTAACCCTCTGACCCCCAAACCCTTCCCTTTCTGTTCCCCAATTCTCATCTTCTCATTGGCCATCTTCCAAGTCAGTCTCCCCAGCTTCTGACCTCAACCCAACAGGAATGTTCCCCCCACCATCCCATCTCCTAGGGGATATTATCTACAGAGAAATAAGTAGGTGAAAAGTCAAGCCTCATCTTTTTATGGCAGCATCAGAATGCTGACACTCTGTTTTTGTGGGGGGGAGAGGGAGGGAGCGATGTGAAGCCGAGGCACCCAAACTTCTGGCAGCCGAGGGGGGGGCAGTTTCGGAGCAGCCAGCTCCACCTGACCTACTCCCTGAGTCTCGCCGTTCTCCTGCCCCCACCCACTCACCCAGCTCAAGCATCAGCTTCCCTGCTCAGCCACAACAAGCTATGCATCCATGGTGCCCGCACCAGCATCCCAAGAGAAGCAGAGAAGATCATCGCTTGCAAGCAGACAAGCAGAGGTAGCAAGCGTACGCTGTGCTGTGGGAAAAATGATAGGTCCTGTTGTCCTGCAGAGCCTGCTGCTGCTTGAGCTGGGGGGGGGGCAGGAGAATGGTGAGACTTAGGGAGTAGGTCAGGTG
The DNA here is from genome assembly GCF_059756535.1 of Pantherophis guttatus. Taxonomy (NCBI): domain Eukaryota; kingdom Metazoa; phylum Chordata; class Lepidosauria; order Squamata; family Colubridae; genus Pantherophis; species Pantherophis guttatus. The sequence continues at coordinate 6,332,883 of NC_142068.1, read as the reverse complement.
GAGCTGGCTGCTCAGAAGCTGCCCCGCCACTGCCAGAAGTTTGGGTGCCTCAGCTTGAGATTGCTCACACACACACACACACACACACACACACACACACACACACTGGAGAGCTCTCTTGCTCGCTCGCTCTCCTGTTCTGTCCCCGTTCCACTCACGCACCCCCACAGACAGCCCGGAGTTAATAAGCCACACAACAAAATTCTTTGAAAATAAAGCTGGCAGCAACCCAGTGGCTAGCTGCCAATTCAGACTTTACCAAGGAGCCTTGGTAGTACAGTGGTTTAATGCACCCTGTTATTAACACAGCTGCCTGCAATTTCTGCAGGTTCGAATCTCACCAGGCTCAAGGTTGACTCAGCCTTCCATCCTTTCTAAGGTAGGTGAAATGAGGACCCAGTTTGTGCGGGCAATAAGCTGACTTTGTATAAATATACAAAAGTATGAAGGCTATTGCTTAACGCATTGTAAGCTGCCCTGAGTCTCCGGAGAAGGGCGGCATATAAATCAAATTAAAAAAAAAAAAACCTCACACAAAACAAAGATTAGACTGCAAGCATTCCGATAAAACAGGCAGAGTTTCAACAATACAAGGATTAATTCAAATGCAGTCCGATAAAGCAGGCAAAGTCCAGTAACACAGAGATCATGGATTATTTCTAGTTTCTGCTCGTCACAAACTGAACCAGTCACCACACCCACATTTATACCCTGTGGGGTGTGGTCCAGTGACTCAGCTAATCTCTGGCACACCTTCCCCTCTGCTGCACACACTTCTCCCTGCTCCTCTGGCGAGGGTCCAGCCAGCAGTTATCTCCTTTGTCACTGTCCACCTGTGGCTGCGGGGACGTGCTTGGCTCTGAGCCTATCGTTTGGCCTTGGGTGTCCTCCGGAGGCATTGCCAGAGAGGAGGGTCCTGGAGAGGGAGGCCTTGCCAACTCCTCTCCCTCACTCTCAGAGTCTGCATCTGTCGATAGCCCAGGCTCAGGCAACGGAGTCACAACATCTTCAAGCGCCCCATGCACTGCCCATTTGAGGAAAGGGCACGGACGGCTGGGCGTGTTTGGCTGCAGAAGGAGGCGCAGCGCAATGGGGTTGTTTTGTTCACCGAGGTGGTACTTCGGGAGGGCTGGCGGACGTCTGCAGCTGACAACTATAATGAATATGTCCACCTGCCCTTCCGAAGCACCACCGCGGTGAACAAAACAACCCCATTGGTATGGATGCATAGCTTGTCGGGGCTGAGCAGGGAAGCCACTGCTTGAATGGGGGGGGGCAGTAAGCTGCTAGCTTCTTCCCCGCAGCCCTGCCGTGCTTGCCTGCCTTCCACGTGGACTTCTGCTTGCCTGCCTTCGCAAGCTGGCCACCGGGACGCCAGGAAGGCAGGCAAGCATGGCAGGACTGCGGTCCGTGGATCGGTTCGGGAGTGTGGCCAGCCAGCCATTGCTCCCAGTTCGGCAAACTAGCCTCAATCTCCGCTACCTACTTGCCCAAGCTGGTCCGAACCGGGAGCATTTCACCCCTAAACTGGACTTTCTGGTTTTTCTTTGAAGACATTTCACTCTTCATTCAAGAAGCTTCTTCAGCTCTATTTTTACGATAGTTGTGAGCCACTGTGGTTGTTAAGCACGTCACATGTTCATAATTCTGATTCCAGTTCATCTAATAGGTGATTTTGGTTGAAAAATACTTTGTGAAACACTACCAGGGTTGGGAGCATCTGAATCTCTCTGAATTGGGACATCCATTTTTGATCCTAAGATGCTAACTCAGCATACTAGATCACAAGCTAGCAGACTATGAAAATTCAGCAATTGTAGTTAATGCATTGTTTGGCTGGGATGTGAATCCAGCTGGTCTAATTTATTAAATCATAGCTCAGTTAGCCATAGGTAACCATATTTACAAAAACTCCTGGAGACAATGAGAGAATAAAAAAATTTCATAGAATATTTTATAGTAGCTTTATAATAATCTACTTACTCCCGACATTATCTGTTTTCCAGAAGAATTTGTAAACAGCTTTTCTGGAGGAATTTTGAAGTCTGACACCATACTGTTTGCCACGTTTTAATAGATTTGTAATGTTTTCCCTTGGTTATTAAGTGTTGTCTACTATGATGAGCTACTGAGAGTCTTCTCTAATTGTGGAGCAAAATAAATAATTCTTTTTTTTCCCTTTTCCATTAGATGTATGGTTTGTTTCCACAAATTATGAAGTACCTTCCAGGCCTTCATAAGGAGGCCCTGGCTTCTAGAGAGCTGATCCTTTCTTTTGCAAAGCAGGAAATAGAGAAACACAAGAGATATCACTCTTTGCATGAGCCACAAGATTTCACTGATCACTATCTTCTTCAGATGGAGAAGGTATGGGTTTATTGTAGTTCAATACATGAGCAAGGAATTATTACATCCCCCATTGTAAATAAACAAGGGGAGAAACTGGAACTGTTTTCACATGTTGTTGATTCTATCCATCTGTTAATGCATTAATCTACAACTGCATTAACTTTTTTGGCAGCTGCAGCACACTGATTGTCCACTAGGGCTCCAAGATCCCTCTCACAGTTACAACTATTGAGACAGGTACCCATCCATTCTATCCAGTGGGCTGCAAATGGTTTAACAACCAGTTCTCTGCCCTAATGACTGGGTGGGTGGGCATGGCTGGCTGGTCATGTGACTGGGTGGGTGTGGCCATCTCAACGTCACTCATCACACCCAGCCCCGCCTCCCAGCCACTCTCCCTTTCCTCAGATCTTGGGCCTATACGCAACACCTCCAGAAATGAAAGGGTTAAGCAACCCTCAGTTTCCTGGTACAAATGCCCCCCCCCCCCCGTGAAAGAATGGGGAGAGACCAGCAACGCATTCTGCTCCCATCATCAAGGAAAGTAAGACATTGGAGGCTGAGCTTATTAAAAAACAATATATTGTGTCATAACAGCCAACATTTCACACCTGAGGTGGCAGAGGCAATAAATCCCATTGACTCCTCAGAAGTAATTTACAATTAAAGCCCGTTTGCACCCCCAAAATAATAAATAAATAGCAGAAGGAGAAGAATTGACAATATTTCTGTGCAGGCAATTCTGAAAGAGACTAAGCTAAAGCTGGATAACCCCTTCCTTCCTTCCTTCCTTCCTTCCTTCCTTCCTTCCTTCCTTCCTTCCTTCCTTCCTTCCTTCCTTCCTTCTCTCCTTCTTTCCTTCTTTCCCTCCTTCCTTCTCATTCCCATCTCCTTCCTTCCTTCCTTCCTTCCTTCCTTCCTTCCTTCCTTCCTTCCTTCCTTCATTTTTTGGCCAGTTTTTTGGCCAGTTTTTTGGCCAGTTTTTGGGCATTTTCAGGCTGTATTTTGGGCAGAAAACAGCCTGAAAATGGCTCCCAAAATGGCCCAAAGAACATTTTTCAGGCTGTTTTTCACACAGAAAATGGTCCAGAAAATGGCCCAAAAATCAGGCAGGGGTGGGGCCAGCTAGTGGTAGGATTAGCCGGTTCACCAAACTGGGTAGAATCATAACAATTGGTTCACCCAAACCGGTCCAAACCGGCAATGGCCCACTTCTGATTCTATCCCTATGCTTTTTTTTTTTGCCTAAATATAGAACCATACTTTTCTTACTGTGGGGAAAAAGAGCTTATTGTTTTTTACAGAACTGTACGAAGACATGCTAGCCTGTGTAGAAAATATATTGTAAACATTTTCTAATCTCATGAGCTAGGCTGAAGCTTGAGAATTTTATGCGGGAGGGTTGTGCTATGCTAGAAACCTTCTACCACTTTAATTTTTTACTCTTCTGCATTGATTTTCCTATGTAACCACCAAGAATATATTCATTCTTCTCATGACTTGTTTCACAGAAGGAAAATATCCAGAAAAAAATCTGCGTTGCAATCATTGTAATTTTTATTTTCATTCTTAAACATCAGAGCAGGAATGACCCCAACTCTACTTACAATGAAGAGAACCTGGCTTGGTGTATTTTTGATTTTTTTGGTGCTGGGACAGACACAATCTTCGGTACTATGATCTGGGCATTGCTTCTCTTGACAAACCATCCTGACATCCAAGGTGAGAGAAATCTGTGCTGTGGGAACAAGGGCCAGTTTCCGGTTCTGAAACACAGAGAAATTATTTGCAATACTAAGGCCTTTTATTTATTTTATTTATTTGTTAATTTAATTTGTATACCACCCTTCTCCCAGAAGGGACTAAGGGCGGTGAACAGCCAAAATTAAAAATACATACAATACAAAAGTTAAGATAATTAAAAAGAATTAAATCGTTGGCTTCCCAATTTAAGTCTATAAAATTTAAAATCCCAATTAAGAACCATTTAGGCTAGGCCGGCTTGGTGGAATAAATAAGTCTTCTATATCCATCATTTTTTTTTAAAGAGAAAGTCCAGAAGGAGATTGAAGATGTGTTTGGCTTCTCGAGGACAATTTCCTATCAGGATCGGAAGAAGCTGCCTTACACCAATGCCGTGATTCATGAAATGCAACGTGTAAAATATATCTTGCTAATTGGGCTTCCCAGGCAATGTACAAAGGATGTGAAGATGAGGGGATATCACATTCCAAAGGTGAGAAATGTGATCAAGCTGCATTCCAATATGAATCCAACATGAAAGAGCTCTGGTGGCTCAGCAGACTAATTAACATCCACTTACAACTGCTGCCTGCAATTACTGCAAGTTCAAATCTCACCAGGCTCAAGGTTGACTCAGCCTTCCATCCTTTCTAAGATAGGTAAAATGAGGACCCAGATTGTGGGGGCAATAAGCTGACTTTGTATAAATATACAAAAGGATGAAGGCTATTGCTTAACGCATTGTAAGCCGCCCTGAGTCTCCGGAGAATGCATATAAATCAAATTTTTTAAAAAAATGGAAAGCAGAATATGGCACTCAGACAGAAGCTCTCTGTCCGGGAACTGCCAATGTAATCATGCAAAATTGAATAAGCAAGTATAGCAAACTTTTTTTTTTTTTTGAGGGTGAATTATAGGTTTAAATCCAAACAACTCCAAGCTGCACAGATTTTAAAGCTACAACCATAAATATTTTTTATTTGTTCTAGGAAGGTAATAAGAGATTAAGGATTTAAGTTCAATCTTGTAGTCATGTATAGTGTTCCTTTATCCATTTGGGGGGGGGGCGGCAATCTGGTATGATAAAGGAGTATGCACCCAGCTCTCTGTTTTAATGGATGCAAGGAGAGAAAGGAAGCTAAAGAGTTGAGCAACTACTGCTCTCAGAATCTGCCTTGGAAATGAACAGATATGGGTCCAAAATTGCAAGCTAAATCAAATATTTCATCAATATTGGGATTTTTTGTCTGTTTCTCTTAGAAAAATGTTTTGCTTAATCATCTCTCTTTTGTTTTGTTTTTGACAGGGGACCGTTATTGCTTCAGACCTGCGCTCTGTTCTCCTTGATCCTGAGCAATGGGAGACACCTGAAGAATTCAACCCAAATCACTTTTTAGACAAGGATGGGAAGTTCGTTGAACGGGAAGAATTTCTGCCATTTGGAATAGGTACATCCATGAGCCCAAAGCAGTTGATAACTTATATATTCGCACCAACCCCATCACTGAATTGTTCTGAAATCAACATGATCTGAATAGAAAACCAAGGAATCTGTATGTTGTGGCTCCGTTGCCTGAGCCTGGGCTATCGACAGATGCAGGCTCTGAGAGTGAGGGGGAGGAGTTGGCAAGGCCTCCCTCTCTAGGACCCTCCTCTCTGGCAATGCCTCCGGAGGACACCGAAGGCCAAACGATAGGCTCAGAGCCAAGCACGTCCCCGCAGCCACAGGTGGACAGTGACGAGGAAGATAAGTGCTGGCTGGACCCTCGCCAGAGACGCAGGGAGAAGCATGTACAGCAGAGGGGAAGGCGTGGCAGAGATTAGCTGAGTCACTGGACCACACCCCACAGGGTATAAATGTGGGTGTGGTGGCCGGTTCAGTTTGTGATGAGCAAAAACTAGAACTAATCCATGATTTCTGCGTTACTGGACTTTGCCTGCTTTATCAGACTGCATTTGGATTAATTCTGGTATTGTTGAAAACTCTGCCTATTTTATCGGAATGTCGGCAGGCTAATCTTTGTTTTGAGTGAGTAAACTCTGAATTGGCAGCTAGCCACTGGGTTGCTGCCAGATTTATCATCAAAGAGTTTTGTCGTGTGGCTTATTAACTCCGGGCCATCTGTGTGTGTGTGTGTGTGTGTGTGGTATTCCTTCTAGTTTCAAAACTACGAGCGTCTAAACTTCCCCATAGGCTGTAAACATTGAAGTACAACTACTAACACTAATTAAGTTTAGATAATAATCAGCAGAGCTTTGTAAGACAGGTACAAGATTGCACAATTGTCAGAGGTTCCAAGTAGCACCTCCAACAAAAGAACATGCCGAGGCTTGAGTTTCCTCAAAGTTCCATTTTATTAGAGATGTCATATTGACACATCTGGGAAAATCCGAATCTAAAAGCTTCCAGGTTTTCCCCACCCAAAAGAAAGTTCAAGTTCCTGTCCAACATCCACAAGTCCATCACATGGACGGAGACCTGGTTGGGCCCAGAGGGAGGGGTCCCTCTGGTAGAAATGTGCCCACCAGGTTTCCACGCATTCCATCAGCCAAGGTCGCAGGGGAGGGGCGGGGGAGTAGCGGTTATTATTAGAGAAGGCCTTAGGCCGAGGGAGACCACTGTACCTCAGACAGCCGGTTGTGAGTCCCTCCTTGTGAAGTGGGGCCATGGGGTTCAGATGGGCTTGCTGATCACGTACCTGGCTCCCTGCCACGTGGCGGCAGCCCTGCCCGAGCTACTCAACGTTATTGCCGCGGTGGCGGTTGATACTCCCAGACTTATGGTCATGGGGGATTTCAACCTGCCATCCGTGGGTGAGGCGTCTGAGGTGGCTCGGGAGTTCATGGCTTCCATGACGGCCATGGACCTGACCCAACTAATTCATGGCCCTACGCACACTGGGGGAAACACACTGGACCTGGTTTTTGTCTCTGGACAGTGGCTGAGTGATCTTGAGATAGGGGATATAGTCATCGAGCCCTTGTCATGGTCAGATCACTCGCTCCTTCGCCTTGACCTTCGAACCGCAGCACCCCGCCGCAGGGAGGCGGAACCGGTAAGATGGTACCGCCCCAGGCGCCTGATGGAACCTGATAGGTTCCAGATGGAACTTGGGCCAATCCCGGAGGTTCTGGCTCACGCCTCATCTGGGGACCTAGTTGCCGCCTGGGATAGGGCGGCGGCTGGAGCCCTGGATCGAGTCGTGCCTTTGCGGCCTCTGACCCGGCGCCAATCTCGCCTGGCTCCTTGGTTCACCGAGGAGCTGAGGGAGATGAAGCGCCGGAAAAGATGCCTAGAGAGCTGTTGGAGGGCTAGTCTTTCTGAATCTGACCGAACACTGGTAAGATCTCATATTAGGAATTACCTAGTGGCGATAAAAGCAGCAAAGTGTTCTCATTTTGCTGCTCTTATTGCGTCATCAGATAATCGCCTGGCCGCCCTGTTTAGGGTGACCCGCTCCCTGCTCCACCAGGAAGTGCGGGAGGACCCCTTGGAGGGAAGAGCCGAGGATTTTGTTCAGTATCTGTATGACAAAATCACTCAGATTCGGGCAGGTCTGGACTCTGACGCGATAGATCCAGAGAGGGTGATGGAGACAGGTCTTGAGACTGTTATCTGGGATGAGTTTGATCCTGTGACCCCAGATGACGTGGACAGGATTCTGGGTAGATTGAACGTGACCACATGTTTGTTGGACCCGTGTCCCTCCTGGTTAGTGCTGGCTTCCCGGGAGGTGACGCGAGGCTGGCTCCAGGGGATTATAAATGCTTCGTTGGGTGAGGGTGTCTTCCCCGCTGCCCTGAAAGAGGCGGTGGTAAGGCCTCTCCTCAAGAAGCCTTCCCTGGACCCGGCAGTATTGGCTAACTATCATCCAGTCTCCAACCTTTGCTTCGTTGCGAAGGTTGTTGAGAGTGTGGTTGCGCGACAGCTACCCCAGTACCTGGATGAAGCGTCATATCTAGATCCGTTCCAGTTGGGCTTCAGACCTGGGTACAGCACGGAAACGGCATTGGTCGCGTTGGTTGATGATCTCTGGAGGGCTCGGGACAGGGGTTGTTCCTCTGTCCTGGTCCTGTTAGACCTCTCAGCGGCTTTTGATACCATCGACCATGGTATCATGCTGCACCGGCTGGAAGGGTTGGGGGTGGGAGGCACCGTTTTACGGTGGTTCTCCTCCTTTCTCTCTGACCGGTCGCAGTCTGTGTTGACAGGGGGGCAGAGATCGACCCCGAGGCCCCTTATATGTGGGGTGCCGCAGGGATCGGTTCTCTCGCCCCTCCTGTTCAACATTTATGTAAAGCCGCTGGGCGAGATCATCCGTGGTTTCGGGGTGAAGTACCATCTGTACGCTGACGACACTCAGCTGTACATCTCCACCCCGGATCACCCCAACGATGCCCTTGAAGTGATGTCCCAGTGCCTGGAGGCCGTACGGATCTGGATGGGGAGAAACGGGCTCAGGCTCAACCCATCCAAGACCGAGTGGCTGTGGTTTCCGACGTCCCAATATAGTCAGCTGGTGCCATCGCTGGCTATTGGGGGCGAATCATTGGCCCCCACGGAAAGGGCTCGTAACTTGGGCGTCCTCCTGGATTCACGGCTGTCTTTAGAAGAGCACTTGACGGCCGTGACCGGGAGGATTTTTCATCAGGTTCGCCTGATTCGCCAGTTACGTCCCTTTCTAGATCGGGACTCGTTACGCACAGTCACTCATGCCCTCGTCACCTCTCGTCTGGACTATTGTAATGCTCTCTACATGGGGCTCCCCTTGAGGTGCACCCGGAGGCTTCAACTGGCGCAGAGTGCCGTCGCGCGGGTGGTTATGGGAGCAACATGGAGCTCCCATGTAACACCTCTCCTGCGCGAGCTGCACTGGCTCCCGGTGGTCTTCCGGGTGCACTTCAGGGTTCTGGTTACCACCTTTAAAGCACTCCATGGCTTAGGACCTGGTTATCTACGGGACCGCCTACTACCACCAACAGCCTCCCACCGACCAGTACGCTCCCACAGAGAAGGGCTCCTCCAGGTGCCGTCGGCCAAACAATGTCGGCTGTCGGCCCCTAGGGGGAGAGCCTTCTCTATGGGGGCACTGACGATCTGGAATGAGCTCCCCCCAGAGATACGGAGGATCCCGGATCTGCGCACCTTCCGCCGCGAGTTGAAGACGCTTTTATTTCATCAAGCGGGCCTCGCCTAAATTTTCTCCCTTTTAAATGAAAATTTTAAATTTTTAATTGTATTTTAAAATTATGGGTATTTTAAATTATGGGTATAAATTCAGCCAAATTTATTTAATTTATTTTATTCGATTTTAAATTTTGTATATTTATGTGTTTTATTTCATGGCTGTACACCGCCCTGAGTCCTTCGGGAGTAGGGCGGTATAGAAATTCAATAAATAATACATGGTCCAATCCAAACCGTTCCAACTGGAGATGCCTCCCAGTTCCAGCCTTCCAGGTGCAAAGCAAGATGACCTTGAACCTCTGAGAAAGGAATGTTATTATGACTATATATCACCCATGCTCCATGCAATCTCGCCTCCCAATTTCCCACAGTAGTAAATGTGCCAGGTATGAAGGCCCAATACAAAAGATGGCTTCCAGGCCTCACAACAAGTTTCTTTGGTGTTTTGGGCAGAACTGTTAGCTAAATCCAGTTTGCATCTATTGTGTGCTTGTGTATTATTGCAGTTGAAGCTGAAGTAGTCATTGACAGGTAGGACATTGTAGCAGATAATTTTGTATACTATGCTTAGATCAGACTGTAGGCGGCATAGTTCTAAGTTGTCCAAGCCCAAAATTTCAAGCCTGATAATAATGTAATGTAGAGTAACTTATACAATGTGTAATAACAATGAACCAGCTTGCCTTCAGAAGTTGTGAGGGCTTCACAGTGGAGGTTTTTAAGAAGAGAGTGGACAGCCATTTGTCAGAAATGGTGTGGGGTCTTCTGCTGGAGCAGGGGCTGGACTAGGCTTCCAAGGTCCCTTCCAGCCCTATTCTGATTGATTGATTGATTGATTGATTGATTGATTGATTGATTGAAAGGGGCAGACAGAGAAGTGAGAAAGTGACTTCCCTTTTGTAGGCCCATCTCTGAAAAACCTGTCAGATCAGTTTTTCATGGCTGTATAACTTTTCCTTTGAAATGGTGTACGACCATCCAATACGACCTGAATTGAAGGTATCTATCTGATAGGTATCAATGATGCATAGTAGGATGTCATTCCCATTAGGAACTGAATTTGCTCAAAGATAGTAGGATGCAACATGGACATCGATTTTATCTGGTTCAAATCTTTACCGATTTCCTTGGTGATGGGGTGTACTTTGGAGATTAGCAGATTAAATGTCCACTTCATCCATCCCCTTCATGGATTACTGCCTTGTCGTGGCGAAGGGGCTTGCGTAGCTCAATGAAGCTATGAGCTATGCCATGCAGGGACACCTAAGATGGACAGGTCATAGCAGAGAGTTCTGACAAAACGTGATCCACTGGAGAAAGAAATGGCAACCCACTCCAGTATCTTTGCCATGAAAACCCCATGGACAGTTACAAAAGGAAAAAAGATATGATTGTCAGGGCATCGATTAATCCCATCTTTGGCTCTGGGAAAAATCACCCTGGTTTAGAGGATGGATCGTGGCTTATTCCTTGTTGCAATATTCTGAAAAGAAACGCGAAGAAAAGTTCTCTAATAAAACTCATTTATTTGTTATAAAGAAAATAAAACACCTCACTAACTAAGAAAGTTAATTGCTACATTTTGAAAGTAATTCAGGCTGGCTGCTTTCCAGCAGTCGACACCCCCGTGGCATGAGAACAAAGGAAAAGAGTGTGAAGGAATGTAAAGGAATGTGGGTGGATGGACATGCGTAGTAGCTTTTGATAACAATTCTTGGCAAGGTACGGAAAGTCTGATAGTCCAGAAATGATGAAGCTCAGTTGGTAAATAAAATAACGCAGTGACAATGATGCCAGAAGATGAGCCCCTTAGGTTGGAAGGTGTCGAATATGCTACTGGGGAAGAGCAGAGGGCTGGTACTAGTAGCCAGAAAGAATGAAGCAACTGGGCCATGCTTTGTCTCATCTACATCCATGCTTTGTCTCATCTACAGGTAAACGTACTTGTATGGGAGAGCAGCTGGCAAGAATTGAGCTCTTCATCTTTCTGACCAGCCTGTTGAGGGCCTTCAGCTTCCACTTGCCTGAAGGAGTGAAAAAACTCAGTGAAGCCCCTGTTGTAAAAGTGACAATGCACCCACACCCTTATAAACTGTGTGCTATACAACATACCTAATCTGGACAACCAAAGACCAGGAGGCTGTGTTTGAAAAATGTTCATTTCCAACTTTCTTCCCCTGCCTTGGAGTCACGTCTGGTCTAAGAGCTGAAATCCTGGCTGAGGAATCTCAGACAGTGGCACACCTGATTTTTATCGATCTTCATCCCAGACAAATTAAAAACTAGAAGGCTAGAACAGTGTTTCTTAACACAGTGGTTCATGGATCGGGACGCCTTGCGCACGGTCACTCATGCCCTAGTCACCTCCCGTATGGGCTACTGTAATGCTCTTTACATGGGGCTCCCCTTGAAAAGCACCCGGAGGCTCCAACTGGTCCAGAATGTAGCCGCGTGGGTGATTATGGGCGCAGCTCATTGCGCCCATGTAACACCTCTCCTATGCGAGCTACACTGGCTCCTGGTGGTCTTCCAGGTGCGATTCAAGGTGTTAGTCATCATCTTTAAAGCGCTCCATGGCTTAAGACCTGGGTACCTACGAGACCGTCTTTTGCCACCAATAGCCTCCCACCGACCAGTTCATTCTCACAGGGAGGGACTACTCAGGGTACCGTCAGTCAAATTATGCCGACTGGCGACTCCCAGGGGGAGGGCCTTCTCTGTGAGGGCTCCAACCCTTTGGAATGAACTGCCCCCGGAGATACGAAATATCCCTGATCTCCGTGCTGTCCGCCATGCCCTCAAGACCCTGATGTTCCAACAGGCGGGGCTAAACATATGAACATGTGAATGTTATCTAATTTTAGGTTCTATTTAATTGGGCCAAACTATGTTAGAATAATAATTTTAATTAGCAATTTTATGATGTTTGAGTATCTATATTTTTCTTGACTGTACACCGCCTTGAGTCCTACGGGAGAAATATAATAAATAAATAAATAAATAAAATAAATTTCATTACTACATATTTAGGTAGTTCGGTGCTCCAGTTACTAGATGGTTTTATGCAGGCGGTGTACCCAACTTGACCCTTACTGCTGGAGTTGATGTAGATTTATCCACCCCCCCCAAATTTTCAACCAAACTCGATTGCAGGAAATACGACTTCAGCAACAGAGGGGTCAATGCCTGGAATACACTACATGACTCTGTGGTTTCTTCCCCAAACCCCCAAAACTTTAACCTTAGACTATCTACTTTTGACCTCACCCCATTCCTAATAGGTCTGTAAGGGGTGTACATAAGCACACCAACGTGTCTACCGTCCCTGTCCTAATGTCCCCTTTTATTCATATTCATTTCATGTGCCTGGTGGAGCAGTAGACTAAAAGCGCTGTTAAAGTAGCACTTAGCTGCCAGCTGCCTGCAATTACTGCAAGTTCAAATCTCACCAGGCTCAAGGTTGACTCAGCCTTCCATCCTTCCGAGGTAGGTAAAATGAGGACCCGGATTGTGGGGGCAATAAGCTGACTTTGTATAAAAAAGAACACCGCTTAGGGGGGGCCGAAAGCCCTACTAAGCAGGTATATACAAAAGTATGAAGGCTGTTGCTTAACGCATTGTAAGCCGCCCTGAGTCTCCGGAGAAGGGTGGCATATAAATTGAACCGATAAATAATAAATAAATATGTGTATTAATAACCATGTTTATACCTATATCTGTTATCTAATACATGCTTGACAAAATAAATAAATTTTAAAAAAATAAAGATACATTTCAGAGAAGTAGATTGCATCATTTCCAGTAAAAAGGTATTTATACAGTATTTCCCCATAGGTTGGGTTTGAGTTTTTGGCTTTTAATTCGAAATTTAATCAGAGAGAGGAAAAATAGTGAGGCTTCTTGTACTTAATATGATTTACCTGTACTATTTTCTAAGAGGTGGTGGTTAGGGGTAGGCTGTAATGTATCCCAGTCAGTCATTGCAGATATGAGATTGAGGAAACTGAAGCATTCAGGTATACACCTTAATTGGTGACTTGGTTTTTCCTTGAAGGCTCTACTGTGACTTTAGTCAAGACCAACCTCTCAAAGCTATCGATGGTGGACAGTTTATCATTCCTAGAGCCTAGGCCTATGATGGCGAACCTATGGCACGCGTGCCACAGGTGGCACGTGGAGCCATCTCTGTGGGCACATGAGCCATCACCCTAGATCAGCTCCACCACACATGCGTGCATGCCTCTAATTTTGGGTCTCTGCCGCACATGCAGGAGACATGTGAGCATGCGCGGGGGGTCACATGAGCATGCACGGGGTGGGGGGCAGTGCCCCGATTTTGGTCCCAGGAGGCTTCAGGGAGGCCTGCTAGGCCCAAAACGGGGCATGGGAGGGTCACACGCACATGCACGGGAGGGCACGGGGGGGGCATACATGCATGCACAGGGGGATGGGGAGTGTGGAGGGTGTGCATGAATGCACAGGGGGTGGGGCATATGGTGGGCATTGCATTATGGGTGTGGGCACATGCGTGCGAGCTGTCGCATGCACACACACTCTTCCAGCACCTGAGGAAAAGAAGGTTAGCCCTCACAGGCCTAGGGGCAGATGTTCAGCTTGTTTAGAGGGATGAAAAAGTGAGCATATTTTTATTATCCTGAAACATGTGTAATGGGAATATATCTGTACCAAAAAACCCCCAGCATAATAGGTATTGTGGAGCATTAAAATGTCAGCAAAATTCTTCTATTTTTCTTTTTAGTGGGTAAAATTCTGCTTATTCTATAAGCCTATCTGACGAAGTTGACAGCGGAGATGTGGACTTCAGGATGAAACTATCTTGTTGTATCCCAATGACCAACGATCAAATATTTTTAATATTCAACTTTCAGTCTGTGCTCAAAAAGAGACATATCTAGGCAATCAATAATTTGGTGGGTAATGAATAAAAAGAATTATAAAAGTATTTGGCCATTTGGCAAAAGACAATGTCACAAAGGATGGCTAGGTACCAGTGGTGAGTTGCCCCTGGTTTGGACCGGTTCGCAAGAACCAGTAGTAAAACCGGCAGGAGGCTCCGCCCACAGACCCGGACATCACCAGGAAGCTTCTGCACATGCGCAGAAGAGCGAGCGAGCGCTCGCCCGGCCCCATTGCGAATTGGTAGTAAAGGTAAGTAGATCCCATTCCTGCTAGGTACTACTTAAACCACTTGATCTCTCTTGAGTTTACTGATGCTTCAGAGTTGAGTAATTGTTGCTGTTAAAGCTTTAGCATGGATCATTTTCAGATGTGCACATGGGGTTCGGCAGAGGCATTTTTATGTAGCTATTGCTCAGCATCTATAGTGCTCTACCTATAATTTGATGCTTGGATTAAAGATAGCTGTTAGTCCATAGCAGTTGCTGCAGGATCTATTACCACAGCCCCAAATATATAAGGATGATGGTATTCAGTTGTTTTAATTGCGGGAGACTGTGTAGATCCAGAAATGGTTCTCAAACCATCATGAATACGTTCTCTTATTTGCAGAAAAAGTTGAATGAGATTCTTCCCCCCCCCCCATGATAATGTTCTGATGATGGGCTTTCAAATGTGTGCATAAGACATAATAGCAATAGCACTTAGACTTATATATACCACTTCACAGTGCTTTCCAGCCCTCTCTCAGCGGTTTACAGAGTCAGCTTATTGCCCCCAACAATCTGGGTCCTCATTTTACCGACCTCGGAAGGATGGAAGACTGAGTCAACCTTGAGCCTGGGGAGATTTGAACTGCCAAACTGCTGACAGCTGGTGATCAGCAGAAGTAGCCTGCAGTACTGCACTCTAACCACTGCACCACCGCAGCTCTTAATGGTGGAGTAGGTAATATCTCTGGGATCCACAAGATTCTCCTTTATATTCAGATGGATTTTAGGGAAATATGATACACAATTGTTTAAAATAATTCTGGGATAATAATATGATAGGGAATAAAATGGATTACAGAGCTCTTTTTTAAAAAAAATTGATTTATATGCCGTCCTTCTCCGGAGACTCAGGGCGGCTTACAATGCATTAAGCAATAGCCTTCATACTTTTTGTATATTTTATACAAAATCAGTTTATTGCCCCCATAATCTGGGTCCTCATTTTACCTACCTTAGAAAGGATGGAAGGCTAAGTCAACCTTGAGCCTGGTGAGATTTGAATTTGCAGTAATTGCAGGCAGCTGATGTTAATAACAGTGCTTTAGTCTGCTGCGCTACCAGAGTTCTTATTATTATCATTAATTATTATTATTATTTTAAATCTCTGTTATTTGAGTGGCACATGGACAGAGTTAACCTCATTAACCTGAATTAATATGATAATATCTTTTGAACAAAGTACCAGCACTAGTCAAACAGAGTGTTAAATGACATGTTGTTCTTAGTTTCACTTCAGAATAAAAATGAACTTCGCACATGCGCAGAATGACCTAAAGGAAAGAGAAGAAAAAAAAGTTCAATCCTGTCTTTTTAAATTGCCTGCAAGTATTCCATTACCATACTGCTGCTTTCCTATGATTCAGAACCATGGACAGCCACTCTCAGTAAGTAACACTTCACACAACTCAGGGACTTTACCAATCAACTTCCCTATTTTAAAATTAGATGGAACCAATTTACAAGAATGGAATCAACAACTCCAAGTCACTTTTCTGAGAGAAAACTTACTTTTCATGATTACTGACCCTCCCAAAAAACCTTGGACACTTGAATTGGACTGCCTACATCACAAAGCATTTTACCTACTAATAGCTAGTATTTCCCCCAGTATTTCCCCTAGTATTAACCATTATTTAACTGTACCAGAACTAATACAATGTATGTTTGACCTATTCTACAGCAAAAGTGTGGCAACAACAACTCGAATCTCTAGAAATTTCCATTCTGCTAGACTTAGAGGAGGGACTTCAATGAGCGAACACATATTGAATTTAAAGGCTACCAGGGCAGAATTATTACAGAGAGGGGAAATTATAACAGAAGTAAGCATGAAGAGCATTATTATAAATTCACTAGACCCTAGTTGGGATAATTTCATAGGTCAACTAGACAGTATTACAATGGGGCATCTATCAATGGAGACACTAATGAACAAATTAATTGCCGAAGATAATTTAAGAAAAGATAGATCACTACACCACAGAGATAGTAGAATTATTAAAAGAGTAGAATTCCATAGCAAAGATAGGGACATGCATGAATGCTACATATGTGGCTCCAACAGTCATTACAAAAGTGATTGTCCAAAAAACATTAGAGGAAGAGATCATTACCAAAGTAGAGACAGACAAGAAAATAGACATAGACCCCATGAAAGACACTCAGATTACAGATACAGATGTAATGAGTCTCCCATCCCAAGGGATATGAGAAAATGCAGAGATAATTTCAAAGAATCTATTCTTCATAATAATTTTCCTATGTAGTTTCTAGATCCTAGAAGTCAAGCACATGAACTTAATAGTTGAAAGAAAAGCCAAGAAAGCACACACAGCAAGTCATCTTTGAACCCTCAATAAAATATTAGTCAGGAGGTAAAAACTGGGAATCAATACAAATCTGAAATGTTTAACGCATTTCGAATGCAGAAATTCATCAAGGTTTTTAGATTTGTTACTTATTTTCTGCCTAAATTTCATACAGAAAACCATATTTCAGTATGATAATGAATATAGACCAAAAAAATAAAATAAAATAAAAAATCAGGATGGTGGATGTGAGCAGCTGCATGCTGCAAAGTTCCCTGCCATGACCAGAGGTTGTTGGAGGTTCCTCACCACTTCGGGTGCCAAATGAACCCCTTAGTCTTCTCCTTAATAGCAATAGCACTTAGACTTATATACCCCTTCACAGTGCTTCATAGCCCTCCCTAAGTGGTTTACAGTCAGCATATTGCCCGCAACAATCTGGGTCCTCATTTTACTCATCTCGGAAAGATGGAAGGCTGAGTCAGCCTTGAGATTTGAAGTTGGTGAGAATCGAACTGTCGAACCGCTGAACTGCAGCCAGCAGTCAGCAGAAGTAGCTTGCAGTAACTGCATTCTAACCACTGCGCCACCACGGCTTGTACCCTTAACTGTATCTTCTTCCTGCCCTCAACTGTCCATCCCAGTTGTTCTGTCAAGTTTCCCTAATTAATTCATGAGCCATGATCCAAACTTCAAAGGAAATATAGCCATTTATTAGGAGCAACATTCCGGCAATACTCGGATGCAGTTAGGACTGATCCTACGTAGATTTACGTTCCCCTATGTCCCTGTCTCTCCCCTCCTCTCTGGCCATGTTGTAAATCACATTCTCCAATTAACCACTTTGGCTGGCTGTGAAACCTAACACCCTCCTTCTGATTGCGGCCAGAAAGAATGTATGGAATTCACTTTAGTTCTCCCTCCCTCCTGCTCATGGCAACTTGAAAGCTTTGCAAATTGACAGTTCTAGCAGAAGAGACTTAACTTCAGATCCTGTCTGCCAAAGACTTTCAACTGGCAGAATCTCGGAGAGGAGCCTATTCTGCTGTCTAGAATATTCTCCTGCTGTAGGTGAGGTACACCCCTACACAGATGATCTCCCAGAAGAGCTTTAAAAGCTGCTTGGCCTGCCCTAAAAGGGGGATGCTACATTGGGGGTGATTGACAGGATAGAGCAAAGGTGTCAAACTCGATTTCATTGAGGGCCGCATCAGACCTGCGTTTGACCTCGGGGCTGGGGTGGGCATGGCCAGGGGGGCAGGGCCAGCTCGATGTCACTCATGTCAGGGGCACCTGTGGTGGCCAAGTGCTAAGGCAGAACTTCCCTCAGACCCTCCCTCACTCTCATTATAATCCCCTTCCTTCCTTCCTTCCTTCCTTCCTTTCTCTCCTTCCTTCCTTCCTTCCTTCCTTCCTTCCTTCCTTCCTTCCTTCCTTCCTTCCTTTTCTTCTTTTTCCTTCCCTCTTCATTCTTTCTTCTTCCTTCCCCTCTTTCCTTCTTTTTCCTTCCTTGTTCTCTTCCCATCTTTTCTTCTTTTTCTTTGTCTTTCCTCTTTCCCTTTCTCCTTTCCTGTCCTTTCTTGGATGCTCAAAGGCTAACGTAGAAACATTTCTTCTTTTGTTTTATTTTTAGTTTGTTTTGCTAGCCCTTTGCCAGTGAAAATGGAGCTTGGGGGCGGCGGCTGCACGCGGCTCTCCCAAACTTTGTTTTTGCTGCCAGAGGCACTGAGGGCCGGTCCGTTGCTGTTTCCAGGGTACCCCACGGGCCAGATCTAAGCACCCCACAGGCTGGATCTGGCCCACAGGCCTTGAGTTTGACACCCCTGGGCCAGAGAATAGATCCCAACCCCCATGTTTGCCTTCTTCTTGGTTTTGAGTTTCTTATTTAATCCTCTTTATTTCTTTTTATCATTCTTCTTTATGTTTTTATCACACTGTAAGCAACCCAAAGTCACTGTAACAGCAGCAGCAGATTCAGTGGAATATTTGAACTGAATCAATAATTTGCATCAATATTTTGAATCAGTTTGGACTGCATATGATCAGAGCCCAGGAAACACATTTTTAATTTTTAAAAAGAGCCTTGGTGGCGCAGCAGACTAAAGCACTCTTAACACCAGCTGCCTGCAATTACTGCAAGTTCAAATCTCACCAGGGTCAAGGTTGACTCAGCCTTCCATCCTTTCGAGGTAGGTAAAATGAGGACCCGGATTGTGGGGGCAATAAACTGACTTTGTATAAAAAAGAACACCGCTTGGGAGGGGGCCCGAAAGCCCTACTAAGCAGGTATATACAAAAGTATGAAGGCTATTGCTTAAAAGCATTGTAAGCCGCCCTGAGTCTCCGGAGAAGGGCAGCATATAAATCAAACCAATAAATAAATAAATAAATAAATAAATAAATAAATAAATAAATAAATAATAAATCTGCATTTCTTCATGGAGATTCTCAATGCCCTAAAGGCTGTTCTACATCCTAAAGCTCCAGTAAGGATTAAAATCCAGAAATAAATAAATGAAACGCAATATTGAAAATGAAGCTTCTATTTCCATCATTTTTTTTCCTAGAGAAAATCCAGAAAGAGATTGAAGATGTGTTTGGTTTCTCACGGTCCATTTCTTATCAGGATCGGAAAAAGCTGCCTTATACCAACGCCGTGATTCTTGAAATGCAGCGTTTAAAATATGCTGTGCTAATTGGGGCTCCCAGGCAAAGTACAAAGGATGTAAAGATGAAGGATATCACATTCCAAAGGTGAGAAACATGATCAGACTGCATTCCAGTAGCCCAACATGGAAGGAAGAGCAGGCTATGAACTTGGACTAAAGCTCTCTATCCAGGAAGTGCCAATGTAGTCATGCAAAATCCAATGACCAAGAATAGCAAACTTTTGTGAAGGACGGATTATGGGTTTAAATCCAAACCAGGGGTGGGTTCTACTTACCTTTACTACTGGTTCACAATGGGATCGCACACGCTTCTGCGCATGCGCGGATTGCCCATGATGACGTCGTGGTGGGTGGGCGGAGACTCCCGCTGGTTTTACTACCGGTTCTATAGAACCGGACCAAACCAGGAGCAACCCACCACTGATCCAAATGCCTCTCAGACTTTAAAGCTAGAACCATAAATGTTTTCTGTTTATTCTATGAAGATAATCAGAGATTAGGAGCTGAACATAATATGCCTGACCATGTTTCTTTATCCTTTTCTTGTCAATCTGGTGTGATACCAGATTTCTGTATGGGGGAGAGGAGAAAGGAAGCTAAACAGTTGAGAAACTATTGTTCTCACAATCTGCTTTGGAAATGGACAAATATGGGTTCACACTGTCAAGTTAAAAACAAATATTTCATTAATATTGTTTGAACTTTTTCACCTATTTCTCTTATAAATATGCCCTGTTTAATCATCTCTCTCTCTCTCTCTCTCTCTCTCTCTCTCTCTCTCTCCCTCCCCCCTCCCTCCCTCTCTCTCTCTCTCTCTCTTTTTTTAAACAGGGGACTGCTATTGTCCCAGACTTGCTTTCTGTTCTCCATGATCCTGAACAATGGGAGACACCTAAAGAATTCAACCCAAATCACTTTTTAGATAAGGATGGAAAGTTCACTGAACGAGAAGAATTTCTGCCATTCGGAATAGGTACGTCCATGAGCCCAAAGCAGTTGATAACTTATAGATTCCAACCACCCTCATCACTGAGTTGCTCTGAAATCAACATGATCTGACTAGAAAATCAAGGAATCTGTATTCCTTCTAGTTTCAAAACTACGAGAGTCTGAACTTCCCCTTGGGCTGCAAACACTGAAGTACAGCTACTAACACTAATTAAGTTTAGATAATAATCAGTACAGCTTTGTAAGACAGGTACAAGATTGCACAATTTTCACGGGTGTTTCGGACAGAATTGTTAGCTAAATCCAAAGAAACAAGTCTAGTTGTAGCTTTTTACCAATGAAACTGGACCACAGATTTATAGTTCCAGAGGATAGGACAGAACAGAACAGAACAGAACAGAATTCTTTATTGGCCAAGTGTGATTGGACACACAAGGAATTTGTCTTTGGTGCATATGCTCTCAGTGTACATAAAAAGACAAGATACGTTCCTCAAGAATCATAGAACACAACTCCCAGTGACAGTCATACGGTACAATAAGCAATCAAATCATACTAGGAAACAATCAATATCAATATAAATCGCAAACATCCAAGCAACAAAGTTACAGTCATGCAGTCACAAGTGGGAGGAGATGGGCGACAGGAATGATGAGAAGACCAATAGCAATAGTAATGCAGCCTAATGTCAATAGCTTGAGAGTGTTGAGGGAATTATTTGTTTAGCAGAGTGATGGCGTTCTGGGAAAAAACTCCATTAAGCTCTGCCTTTTTAATGACTGTAGCATTCCCTCTACCACAGTGTTTCCATCCTTTGTTTACCAATGAATATTTCTCCATTGATGGTGAAGATAGCAAAGGGGCATCTTCAATTATGATAGATATGAAAAGCTATTGTTGTCCCCGAAAGCTCAGGTCCTTTTATCTGGCATTCAGGCCCCATGAACCACCCCAGAAAAGTGGAAAGGAAAATGTTTTTATTTGCAAATAAAAGTTTTACCCAGAAGCAAGTTCCAAATGGGAACACCTCTGGTTATAATGGAACCCCTGTTGTACAATTTTGAAAAGCACCAATTGCCATGAACTAATCAGGTCAACACACATAATTATAAGCCAATCATTAAGAGCAACATCTTGCATACTTCTTCAGGCGTCATAGTTACACAGTTCAGCTAAAGATTACAAGTTAAAAGTTACAAGGTGGATTAAATGTTTATCTTAGCAATAACATTCCTCTTCCTAAAAACCTTCCTTGTGCACCAGGCAGCGGTGAAATCCAGCAGGTTCTGACAGGTTCTGGAGATCTGGTAGCAGAACTTTTGAGAAGTTCGGAAAACTGGTAGCGGAAATTTTGAATAGTTCTGAGAATCGGCAAATACCACCTCTGGCTGGCCCAAGAGTGGGGTGGGAATGGAGTTTTTGCAATATCCTTCTCCCAGGAGTGAGGAGGGAATGGGGAGTTTGCAGTATCCTTCCCCTGCCATGCCCACCAAGCCACACCATGCCCACCAAGCCACTCCCACAGAACCAGTAGTAAAAAATAATTGGAATCCATCACTGGTACCAGGGTCTTATCCAGTGGTGGTATTCAGCCGGTTCTATCTGCATTGGGCGAACCAGTAGCGGCGGCTGTGGGAGGCTCCGCTCACCTGCCCAGATGTAATCACATCCCGTTTTTGACGCTCTGCACATACGCGGAAGGCCCTGTGAGCGCATGCTCACATTTGTGAACTGGTAGCAAAGGTAAGTGAATACTACTCCTGGTTTTGTCCCTCACGTTTATGGTCACTTCTGAGCAGGAGACAGATGGCCTATTCAATCTGGCATTATTTCTGTTTGACAAAGCAATTTAAGCAATGGCTAACCACACCCACAGATTCAAAGCACTGTGCCCGAAAGCTACTGTCTGAATTTAACTTGAGCTTGTTGTAAAGTTTCCAAAAGATGCCCTAATTAATTCATGAGCCATGAGCCAAACTTCAAAAGAAATACAGTGATTTATTAGGAGCAGCATTTCGGCAATATTCGGATGCAGTTAGAACTAATCCCATGTAGATTTACATTCCCCTATGTCCCTGTCTCTCCCCTCATCCCTGGCCATGTCATAAATCATATTTTCCAATTAACCACTTTGGCTGGCTGTGAAATCCAACACCCTCCTTCTGATTGCGGTAAGAAAGCATGTATGGAATGTAGCTTCAGTTTGGGAAATCAGTCAACTCTATCAGTTCTCCCTCCCTTCTGCTCAAGGCAACTTGAAACCTTTGCAAGTTGACACTTGTTTTCCTTCAGCCAACCATTTATCAGGTTGAAGACACATTCAAGGAAACTGATTATTTCCCTGAAATTGGTTAATAGGGATCACATTGATCCATATCGATGACCAAGTTCTATAGGAATCGCTGAAAATCACCTTCTGGGTATAGTCCAACATGAACCACTATGCCCCCAAAAGCCTAACTCCAATTGATGGCTCAGAAGTATACACGGTCAATGAACTGAAAGTAACTGAGGAGGCAGGAGAATTGTCTTTCCCCACATCCAGTTTCTGGCATAGTTTATTTGAAAAGAGAATAAAACAGATTCAGTATCATATAGACAGATAAAATCGCAGATGAAATGGGCAGTTTCATCCAAATACATCTGGAGCTCTTAGACTATTGCTATCTTCATTACCTGCAATAGTTGAAAATGATCTAGAGTCATAAATCAAAAGGTGACTCAACTCTGCTAGTGAAAAGAGACACTTATGAGTAACATTAGAATTGTTTGGGCCATCTCCATATTTCACAAATCATCCAGGACTCTACAACAGACATAAGATTCCCTTGGTGTACTCCAGAGGTGGGTTCTACTTACCTTTACTATCGGTTCACATCATGCCCATACACGCTCTTCTGCATATCTGCATGCGCAGATCACTTCTGATGACATCCGGGTCAGTGGGCGAAGCCTCCCGCCGGTTTTACTACCGGTTCTATAGAACCGGTCCGAACCAGGGGCAACCCACCACAGGTGTATTCCATCTAGACCTATCTGGTACCTCCATCACAGTGTTTTGGTGGTCCATCATCGCTGCATAACATGATTTATAATAGGTCATCTGCAATTTCTGCAGAAGTTGATTTCCATTCCTGCAAAATGGCATCACATCTATCCACGGCAATAAGACTTATGCAGAGCAGATAGAAACAAAATATCAAAGTCAGCATCTTGGCCGAATAGTATTGGAACAGATCCATGGCAATCACAGCAAACAATGTCAATGATTACTTCAGCTTCAACCACAATAATACAAGGGCAAACAATCGATACAAACTCAAGATAAACCGCTCCAAACTCGATTGTAGAAAATACGACTTCAGCAACAGAGTGGTCAACGCCTGGAATGCTCTACACAACTCTGTTGTTACTTTCTCAAACCCCCAAAACTTTAACCTTAAACTGTCTACCGTAGACCTCACCCCATTCCTAAGAGGTCCATGAAGGGGGCATGCAAAAGCGCACCAGCGTCCCTATCGTCCCTATCCTACAAGGAGCCTTGGTAGTACAGTGGTCTAAAGCATCTTGTTATTAAGACCAGCTGCCTGCAATTACTGCAGGTTCGAATCTCGCCAGGCTCAAGGTTGACTCAGCCTTCCATCCTTTCTAAGGTAGGTAAATTGAGGACCCAGTTTGTGGGGGCAATAAGCTGACTTTGTATAAATATACAAAAGGATGAAGGCTATTGCTTAGCACATTGTAAGCCGCCCTGAGTCTCCGGAGAAGGGCGGCATATAAATCAAATCAAATAAATAAATTAAATAAATAATAAAATAAATAAATACTGTCCCCATTTACCTGTACTTACTTCCTTTGTTTATGTTTATGTTTATACCTATACCTGCTATCTTGTACATGTTTGACAAATAAATAAATAAAAAACAAACAAACAAACAAGCTGGACCATTCCAAAACTGACAATCTGAGCATGAATATTTAAATCCCGTAGGATTTAAAATGCAGTCCAATGCCACAATTACAATTATTCTGAAGAGGACAGGAAGAAGGGTTATTTGGCAGACTTTTTACTTGACATTTGTCCAGACAGCCAGATATAGCAAGCATAGAATAACAAGAAGAGGTGTTTGTTCAGTGAAAGGGAATTCCTATATTATATCCAGTCCACCTCCATCCACTCCAGCTGTAAGGTAAAAGTAAAAGTTTCTCTCACATATACTTGCTAGTCGTTCCTGACTCTAGGGGGTGGTGCTCATCTCCGTTTCAAAGCCGAAGAGCCAGCGCTGTCTGAAGACGTCTCTGTGGTCATGTGGCCAGCAGGACTCAACACCAAAGGCGCACGGAACGCTGTTATCTTCCCACCAAAGGGGGTCCCTATTTTTCTACTTGCATTTTTTAACGTGCTTTCGAACTGCTAGGTTGGCAGAAGCTGGGACAAGTAACAGGAGCTCACTCTGTTATGCGGTGCTAGGGATTCGAACCGCCAAACTGCTGACCTTTCTGATCGACAAGCTCGGTGTGTTAGCCACTGAGCCACCGCATCCCCTACTCCACAGTAGGCTGATGCAACGTGGAATAAGTTGGTGGACTTCCATCTTGGAATCCCATCTCTGGAAAACATGTTGGACTAGTTTTTCATGGGTGTGTAATCTTGCCTTTGAAAGGATATAGCACTTACAACCTGAATTAAAGGCATCTCTCTGACAGGAGTTCAACAAGCAAATTAAAAGGGAGAAAGTAGCTCTAGGAATTGAGTTTGCTCAAAAATAGTAGTATTCAACATGGACATCTGTTTCATCTGTTTCAGATCTTTACAGATTTCTTTGCTGATGGTTTATATTCTGCAGAACAGATTATTATCTGCTTCATCCATGCTTTGTCTCACCTATAGGTCTACGTGCCTGTGCAGGAGAGCAGCTGGCAAGAATTGAGATCTTCATCTTTCTGACCAACCTGTTGAGGGCCTTCAGCTTCCAGTTGCCTGAAGGAATGAAAGAACTCAACGAAGCACCTGTTGCAAAGACGTCAATGCATCCACGCCCTTAT
The DNA here is from genome assembly GCF_059756535.1 of Pantherophis guttatus. Classification (NCBI taxonomy): domain Eukaryota; kingdom Metazoa; phylum Chordata; class Lepidosauria; order Squamata; family Colubridae; genus Pantherophis; species Pantherophis guttatus. The sequence goes on along the minus strand of NC_142068.1, from coordinate 6,307,442 downwards.
AAATTGTGTGCTATTCCCACACAGGCTTAAACCTAAACAACATAAAAAGCACAAAACGAAATAGAGAACAAATATTCAGTATGATAAATATTTCCTATATACCTATTTACTTAATATTGTGTTTTGCTTCTATTTAATCAATACTGAAACTTAGCCATTATATTGCTGGGTTCACACAACATAACTAATCTGGACAACCAAAGGCCAGGAGGTTGTGTATGAAAAATGTGCTAAGTAACCTTTGTTTCCTTTGGATGTCAATAAAACATATTACTTTCCATTTAGTCTTTGTCAGGGCGTTGATTAATCCCATGTTTGGCTCTGGGAAAAAATCACCCTGGTTTAGAGGATGGATCGAGGCTTATTCCTTGTTGCAATATTCTGAAAAGAAACGTGAAGAAAAGTTTTCTGGTAAATAAAATAACGCAGTGACAGTCTTAGCATCTTTTTTTATTTTTAATAAGTTTTCCTCTCTCAGAATTCTTTGATTATACAATATATTCCTCTGAATCAATGCCAGGAAAGTGTTCCCTGCAGTGCAATCCTGCCAAGTGCCTTTGTTACCCTTGGATTCTGGAGATTGAATGGATACCAAACTGAAAGACCAGCCAGGCTTCTGGGACATTTGCCAAATGGCTCCTGGAAACCAGTTGGATTGAATGATGTGATCTAAATAGAGGGCCGGAGGGGGTAGCAATAAGTTTCCTGGTATATGGAAATTGATCCTTACAATTTATCTTGACTGTTTCCTAATATGATTTGATTACTTATTTGTTCCCTATGACTATCATTAAGTGTTGTACCTTATGATCCTTGATGAATGTATCTTTTCTTTTATGTACACTGAGAGCCTATGCACCAAAGACAAATTCCTTGTGTGTCCAATCACGCTTGGCCAATAAAAAATTCTATTCTATAGAACACCTACCAAGCCACACTATGCCCACCAAGCCACGCCGGTAGTAAAAAAAAAATTGGATACTGCCCTATCTGGGACATAGTTTAGTATAGCAAAACTATCTAAGGGAATCATTTGAAGTGGAAATCAGGACCCAGTTACACTAACGCACAAACTGGTTATTGACAGCCCTGGAGGCAAAGGCATACCTAAAGATGGGAGAGGTTGTGGCATCTTTTTATAGACATGTGCATATGAGAATATACATGTGTATAGATAAAGAAGGTATTTGATTAGGTAAAGACAACACTTAGTATTCAATTGCATCATGTGTTAATGAGGCTAGTATGGCCCTTAGGGTGTCAGATAATGGTGTGGGACTACAACATAATCCAAAGGGTTGTTTTGGGGAGTGAGATGGGTAGCATGTAAATTTAATAAATAAAACAATTAAAATAAATAATTGGGGTTCTGAAAGAACAAAAAGGCTGTTTTCTACAAACCCATATATTTGAGGAATATAATTTCTATTGATTATCCAGAACGCTATTCACCTCCCGGTATCGCTTCCTAGCTGATTATTCTTGGCCTACTAAACGTTTGCTAGCTGAATTGAGAATTTTAGTTTCCCTAGGATAGTGTTTTATGTAGAGGAATTGCTAAGCCAGTGCTCTATTCTTCATTAGTAAATTACGGTACTCCATTTAGGTCCACCCGACATTAAACCATAAATTAGTCACATATACACAACACACAACTTAAACAATATAGTTGGTTAGTCCATGGTCCAACATGTGGGGAAACTCAGTTCTTAGAAGAATGGAATTGTTTAAACCGAGTTGATGTATACAAGTATAAGGCCAAAATTTATTATCTTATACAATGGTAAATGTTTTTCTTTGTCGATATCTGGCATGCCCAAATTGCCTCCTCCTCTTGATTTATGACAGATATTTTATTGCTGTTTCATTGCTTCAGTTCCTCCGTTTTGGTTTCTGAAGGAAAGCATGTGCAGGAGCTAACTTGAACTCCATTATTTATAGTAACTTAAGATCCTTTACCTGTGACATCATCTGTTGCTTATACATTAGTCCAGTGGTGAAGTGTAAAATTTGTTACTACCGGTTCTGTGGGCGTGGCTTGGGGAGGTAATGTGACTGAGTGGGCATGGCCAACTTTTTTTTTTCTTTTAAAACTATTCTTCTACAACCTCTTTGGCCGAAGAGGTTGTAAAAAAATGCTTTTAAAAGGCTCTGACGATCCCAGCTGAGTTGCCTGATCGTCAGAGGCTTTTTTTTTTCTTTTGGAAACATTTTTTCTACAATCTCTTTGGCTGAAGAAGTTGTTTAAAAAAATGCTTTTAAAAGCCTCTGATGATCAGGCAACTCGGCTGGGATCGTCAGAGCCTTTTAAAAGCATTTTTTTAACAACCTCTTCAGAAATTGTAGAAAAAATGCTTTTAAAAGCCTCTGACAATCCCAGCTGAGCCGCATGATCATCAGAGGCTTTTTTTTTTTACTTTTAAAAGCATTTTTTCAGCCAAAGAGATTGTAGAAAAAAAGCTTTTAAAAATAAAAATAAAAAAGCCTCTGATGATTGCGTGGCTCAGCTGGGCATGTGGGAGGGGGCAGGGATTTTTGCTACTGGTTCTCCAAAGCATCTGCCACCCTCGCTACCAGATTGAGCGATCCGGTCCGAACCGGGAGCATTTCACCCCTGCATTAGTCTCTCCTGTCTTTCTGAGATGTATAAATATGAGTGTATCACCTTGTTAGGTGAGGTCTTTCTCATAATGTGCCTTGAAGTGAGTCCCACCAGCATGTGCAATTTAATAATATTTTTCATATATCATATTTTTTGGAGTATAAGATGCACCGGAGTATAAATCGCACCTTAGTTTTTGGGGAGGAAAATGGGGGGGGGATTTTGTCTACCAGATATTCATCTGGCTAGTGTCTTTAGCCTGGTCAGCTTCAGCACATTAGTTCACTTGCTGATTTTGAGGTTGGGTCTGATTGAGTCTAAAAAAACGGCTTCTAACGCATAGTTGATCATCGGAGGGAGCAGCAATTAGAAAAGCAGGCAAAGCGCGGAAGATCGCTTCACTCACAAGTGCCGGATTGGGGCTGAAAAACAGCTTCAAAAGCACAGCTGATCATCAGAAGGTGTTCCAGTGACTAAAGCAGGAGAAGCACGGAAGGGGTAAAAGAGGGGAGGAGATGTTCCGGGTAGCCATTTTGGGCACAGCGCATTGCATTTTCAGCCTCCAAATGTGTCGCGTTTTTGTTTGTTTGTTTGTTTGTTTGTTTGTTTGTTTGTTTGTTTGTTTGTTTTGTCAAGCATATATAAGATAACAGGTAAAAGTATAAACGTAATTTGAATACATGAAAAGAGTAAGTAAAAAAGAATATTAGGACAGGGACGGTAGGCACGCTGGTGCACTTATGCACGCCCCTTACAGACCTCTTAGGAATGGGGTGAGGTCAACAGTAGACAGTTTAAGGTTAAAGTTTTGGGGGTTTGGGGAAGAAACTACAGAGCCAGGTAGTGCATTCCAGGCATTGACCACTCTGTTGCTGAAGTCATATTTTCTGCAATCTAGTTTGGAGCAGTTTACCTTGAGTTTGTATCTATTATTTGCTTGTGTATTGTTGCGGTTGAAGCTGAAGTAGTCATTGACAGGTAGGACATTATAGTAGATAATTTTATGTACTATGCTTAGGTCAGACTGAAGTCGACATAGTTCTAAATTGTCTAAGCCCACAATTTGGAGTCTGGTGGCATAAGGTATTTTATTGCTGGTAGAGGAATGGAGGTAAACCTTTACCTTTTGAACCAGATAACACTCAAGGAAATTATGTGGCTCATGCACAGAATAATATTTCTTGTTTTGTTCTATTTCTCATTTTACAAATGAAAGATTGAATGGTGAGTCCAATGTCTCCTTGAGAGGTCCTAGGAGATGTTTCATGAAGAAAGGAAAGAATTTATAGATCTAAAAGTAGAAAAGCAAAATATTGTCAGTATCCGAAGGAGCCTTCAGAACATAGTTGTGGTTTACATGCCTTTCTTCCCCTATCTCAGGGGTGAAATCCAGCAGGTTCTGACAGGTTCTGGAGAACTGGTAATGGAAATTTTGAGTAGTTCAGAGAACTGGCAAATACCACCTCTGGCTGGCTCTTGAGTGGGGTGGGAATTGAGATTTTGCAGTATCCTTCCCCTGGAGTGGGGAGGGAATGGGAATTTTGCAGTATCCTTTCCCTGGAGTGGGGAGGGAATGGAGATTTTGCAGTATCCTTCCCCTGGAATGGGGTGGGAGTGGAGATTTTGCAGTATCCTTCTCCTGCCACACCTACCAAACCACACTATGCCCACCAAGCCACGCCGGTAGTAAAAAAAATTGGATACTGCCCTATCTGGGCCATAGTTTAGTATAGCAGAACTATCTAAGGGATCATTTGAACTGGAAATCAGGACCCAGTTATACTAACACACGAACTGGTTATTGACAGCCCTGGAGGCAAAGGCACACCTAAAGATGGGAGAGGTTGTGGCCTCTTTTTATAAACATATGCACATGAAAATATACATGTGTATCGATAAAGAAAGTATTTGATTAGATAAAGACAACAGCTAGTATTCAATTACATAATGTGTTAATGAGGTCAGTATGGCCCTTAGGGTGTAAGATAATGGTGTGGGACTGTTGCAGAAAAAGAATGGAGATGAATTTCGAGATCAGAAATAGCTTTTTTATTTTGGCCAAAATGTTCAGACATGCATTCTGTTTTACATCCTGAACAAAGGCCTCCTTTAAGATACATATCTTTATAGAACAAAAAACAGGAAGTGTTATGTATGTATATATTTTGTGCAGGAGATTTAAATTATAAACTGTTTGTGATTGGTTAACGGTTGTTTCAGAACTGTATATAAGGAAGGCTGTTGCTTGTGTTTCTTTGCTGAAGTCTCACCCTGAATTAAAGAGCTGTTGTCACTAGCTTGCTTGGGCCTCTCGTTATTCCCGTGCTACTACATTGGCGACGAAGGTGGGATAGAGGCCACAAGAAGCAGACAAAAAGAGCTTTGAGTTTCAGCCAGGGTGACGAGCGTACTGCGGAGACATACGGCGATGTCTGCCTACGTTCTGCCAAAACCCTTCAACCCGACCCGAGAAAAATGGGGGTCGTATCTAACCAGGTTTGAGTGTTCCCTGGAAGCAAGCGAGATGCAAGGTCTCCTGGCAAATCAGAAAAGAGCTCTCTTCCTGAGTCACTGCGGACCAGACGTTTTCGAGATGGCCGAATCCCTCTGCAAACCTACACCAGTTCAGACGGTCCCCTGGAACGTACTGCAAGCAAACCTGAGAGCCCACTATGCTCCCATTCCTTCAAAGTTTGTATAACGCTACGAGCTCAGGCAACAAGTACAAAGAGAAGGAGAACCGGTCAGCGCATACGTAGCTGCCCTCCGAAAAGCCGCAATGCATTGCGACTACCGAGATCTTGACGATGCACTCCTTGAACAGTTGATTTGTGGCGTTAGAGACACTCGTTTACAGAGGCGCCTGCTCGCAAAGCCAGACTTAACATTAGCCGGCGCGCTTGACGAAGCAAGAGTGCACGAAGCATCCACTAAGGCTTCCGAAGCACTACAACGTCCACAGTCGGGGAAAGACGGCCCAAAGTCAACACCTGTTCATCAAGAGGAGGCGCAGACCAGTACGGAAGAAGAGTCAGATGAGGACCACTTCCACACTGACAAAAAGAAAGGCGAGCAAAGTCGTCACTGAGAAAACTGCTCAAGTTGCAGTGGAGCTCACAAGAGACAGTCCTGTAAATATCGAGACGCCATTTGAAGGCGATGTGAAAAAAAGGGCCATTTGGCTAGAGTCTGTAGAGCTCCATTTCCTAGAAATATCAGGTCACGTGACCACAACAACCAATCAGAACCAACACGTTCAAATCAGCCAACCAAAGATGGCAGCGCGAGAAAATGGCACAAGAATCAAAAGCGAGACACCTACAGCACGAGAATCGGCCAAGCCAGCACGTCTGTAGAGGAAAAGGTCTACACCAGAGTAGAGATCGAAGGGAGACCATGCGACATGGAAATCGATACCGGGTCTGCCCTATCAATTATGTCCTGGGCAACGCTTAAGTCACTTCTACCGAAGTTCCAAAGAAACCAGTTATCATGGCAACGAGTTCACCTCCTCGACTACCAAGGAAACCGAGTTCCTGTGGAAGGCGTGGGCACGTTCCGGATCACCTACGGCGAGATCCGAAAGGAGCTTCCCCTGACGATCGTCAGCAAGTCACTACCAAGCCTCCTGGGCCTAGGGTGGTTTCGAGCCCTCAGCATGGGCTTCACGGGTGTCCACAGCCTTGGCAGATCGTCTCTAAAGGACAGTCTCCTGCACAAATTCCAGGATGTTTTTGAAGATTTGCTAGGCAAGTATGTGGGGACCCCTATTTCTTTTAATCTAGACCCTAATGTAGCCCAGATTAGGTTAAAGGCAAGACGAGTACCATTTGCCTTAAAACCAAAAATAGACGCAGAACTTGACAAACTGATTAAGCAAGGGGTGCTGGTCCCTGTAGTTCATGCCAAGTGGGAAACCCCAATAGTCACTCCAGTCAAGTCAAATGGATCAATCAGAATCTGCGCTGATTATAAATGCACAATCAATAAGGCGCTCCAACAGAGCGCGTACCCAGTCCCAATAGTCCATCATTTGCTTCATTCCCTGGGCCCTGGCAAGATATTCGCTAAATTAGACCTTGCGCAGGCGTACCAGCAGCTGCAGGTATTCAGGAAAGAAAACCCCAAACTCAAGCATTTTGAAGAATTTAGTACTTTTACTGAATATGAAATGATTAGCAGCCCAGTTAAAGCTGGAAGTGAGCAAAACACGCGAAATGCATCTACTAAGCTTCTCCCCCCCTCGTGTTCATAAATCATCAGCCAATCCAAAGGTCTTCCAAAGGTTAGGTGGCAACACGTCTGGCAGCGTCATTCATCAGGAATGTAGGTCAGTTGGTCAGCCGTCCCCTTTTGAAGATTCAGTTTCGTTTCTCATGAAGTCCCATCCTACAAAGACAAAACCACCTCCTGCTGCCTTACCCCCCCTTTGCTCCATAACTAATCTCTCCCCGTTTCTTATGGCAGCTGAAGCAGGCAAGCTGAGGCTGACATTCGCCCCCCCTTGCAGAAGAGATGTTAGTCCTAAATAAAAGGAAAGAAAAGAGAGAGAAACAAAATATATACAATAATTATGGTTTATCTGGGTATTTGGTATAGAATTGTTGTACTTTCTTGGGAGCTCGGACATCCCGTTTATTCACCCATTCAGCCTGAGATAAAGGAAAATGTTTCCAGGCAATCAGATATTGGACTTTACCATGGTGTTTTCTAGAGTCCAAGATTTCCCTAACCTCAAAATGTTGCTCCCCCTCTATGAGAATGGGAATTGGAGGGGTGCTTTGATCAGCCCTTAGGGGAGATGAGTGTTCAGGTTTCAATAAACTAACATGAAATACAGGATGTATTCGTCTCAAGGTTTTTGGCAATTCCAATTCAACTGTCACTGGATTAATCAGTCTAATCACACGGAATGGTCCTACATACTTAAGCCCCAGCTTTTGGGACTTCTGGGTGGTTTGTAAGTATTTGGTAGACAAATAGACTTTGTCCCCCACTTTATAAATGTGAGCTGGGGACCTTTTCTTATCGGCTTGCGCCTTATGAGCCCGGTGTGCCTCATCTAATGCCTTCCAAGTCACTGCCCAGGTGCTCTTTAATTGTTCAATCCAATCCATCAAGGAGGGATTTTGGGGATCATTTTGAGGTAGCTCGGGAATGGGTACAAAATCCTGGCCCGATGCGACCTTAAAAGGGGTGAATCCGGTGCTACTGTGTACAGAATTGTTATATGCCACTTCTGCAAATGGCAACAAGTCTACCCAATTGTCTTGCTGGTAATTTACTTAACACCTAAGGTATTGTTCGAGCATCCCATTGGTTCTTTCGCAAGCCCCATTTGTCTGAGGGTGGTGACTGGAACTCAACCCCTGTGCGGAGCCTATCAATTTCAAAAACTCCCTCCAGAAACTGGAAGTAAATTGCACACCCCTGTCAGAAATTATTCTTTTTGGAGATCCATGTAGTCGGTAAATCTGCTGAATAAACAGTTTTGCGAGGGTTTTTGCTGAAGGGATCTTTGAGCAAGGGATGAAATGTACTTGTTTGGAAAACAAATCAGTTACTACCCAAATGACAGTGCAGCCCTCACTGTCTGGTAAGTCCACAATAAAATCCATAGATATTTCCTTCCATGGGGCGTTCGGTCTAGCCACACTTTGCAGTAATCCAGGGGATTTTCCTGGAGGTCTTTTAGCCGAGGCACATACTGGACAGCTAGCCACATATGCCTCTATGTCCTTTTTAAGTGCAGGCCACCAAAATTGTCTCTTAACAAGATGTAAAGTCTTGACAAACGCAAAGTGTCCTGCGGCCTTGGCATCATGAGCATATTTCAATACGGTTGGTCTTAATGTGGTTGGAACATACAATTTCGATCCAACCCAAGGTAGTCCGTCGCGAAGTGTGCATTCATTCGAGTGGGTCTTAAACCACTCGTCAGTTTTTAGCGCTTCTCGTAATTTTTCGAGTAAATCCCCGAGAGTTCTGGTTCGGTTTTACTCTGCGCTCTGGTAGTGACAGGTGTTGCCAATTGCGTTAAGGGGATCATTGGTTGAACCACTTCCTTCTTTATGCTGTTGTACTGTGGTAATCTGGAAAGTGCGTCCGCCATGAAATTTTTTCCCCCAGGAAGGTAACATAAAGTGAAATTGAAACGCTTGAAATGTTGGGCCCAGCGCGCCTGTTTGGGTGATAGTTTGCGTGGTGTTTTTAATGCTTCTAGATTCTTATGATCAGTCCACACCTCGAAAGGGTGTTTCGCCCCTTCTAAAAATTGTCTCCATGTTAACAGCGCCCATCTAACTGCAAACGCTTCTTTCTCCCATATGGCCCATCTCCTTTCCGTCTCTGATAGTTTACGGGATGTGTAAGCACAGGGTTGTAATATTCCATTCTCATTCTTTTGCAAGAGTATTGCTCCTACGGCAACGTCGCTAGCATCAGCTTGTACTACAAAAGGTTGTTCTATGTTGGGGTGTTTGAGCACAGGTTAGTCTCAGTTCCATTTCCTCCACTACTTTGGGGCTAATTATGCACCTAGTGCACCCCGAGTCCAACAGGGCTAACAATTGCACATGAGCCCCTGTGGAGGGCACTCTTATTTCTACGGGAATGAGTAAGGGTTCTTCCGTGTGACTCACCCGATCGTCGGTGTCAGAGTCGGAGTCCGTCTCGCTGTCGTCATCGTTGGTCGGAGTTCCCAACTCACTCTGGTTTCGGGGAGTGAACTCAACGACTTCTCCTTTCAGGGCGGTGCCGCGGGTTTTGGCGGGTATTTTGTCACCTTTCTTTTGGCCGGCCCCGGAAACTTGGCAGTGGCTTGGAGAAACATTCAGCAGCCCGGTGACCCTCTTTCCCACATTTGAAACAGGTGAAGTGCTTGACTTGGGTTTGAATTCGGTCTTCCCACCAGTCATCTTGGGTGCCCCCTTACGGTGAAAAGAGGATGACTGGTCCCCCATCCGCCTGCCTCAGAGTTCGCTCCGTCTCAGCTCGATCTCTACATCCTCAGCCACTATGTACCATCTATCCAAATCATCGGGGACCCCCATGCTTCTGCAGTCCCGATATATCTCTTCATTCAGCCCATCCTTGAAACTCTCCAAAAGAGCCATTTCTGACCAGCCTGTCATATAGGGTGCCAGTTCACGAAACTCTTGGATATACTCTGCCACCGGTCTCCGGCCCTGCTGAATGCTCTTCATTCTGAGTCTCGCCTTTCGTTCAGCTAAATGGTCTTCAAAACGCCTTCTAAGGGCCCTCATGAACTGGTTGTAATTTCTCAGCAAGAGGGAGTTGTTATTGTGGAGAACCACCATCCACTCAGCCGCTACTCCCTCTAGGGCATTCGCAATGCTTCTGACTTTAGCCGCCTCTGTTTCGTAGTCCTCCCCCCAATCCTGCATGTGGTTCCACACTTGGGTCAGGAAAAATCCCAAGGCTTTAGGATTCCCATCAAACTTCCCAGGAAGGGGGGGGGATTTTTGGCTTTTTACGTCTGCAGGGGGGGGGCCTGCAAGGCTGGGGTTCTCTGGCCGGCTGCATCTCTCCCTCGAGCTGCCGAAGCCTGGGATGTTCCCTCCTCAAACTCTTCCTCTCCCCCGCAGGCTGTCTCTTCGGGCTCCCCCCTGGGGTCTGTTTCCCCCTTCTCCACAGGAATTTCAAAAGACTCATGGTTTTTTCTGCTTTCTTCCACATCACGGATAAGCTGCAAGGCTTGGTCTATCATGAGACGTTCCTTCTGCTGTTGCATCCACACTGCCTCCTTTTTACGGGGTCTGGAAGTCGTCACTCCCCGGGGGTTCTCCCCCCAGTCCGGCAGTCTCCCCACTCCTTTGGACCATCTAGCTTCCTCCGGCTCCAAACGGAGTTTTTCCAACCATTCTGCAGTTTCTCTTTCCGACTGGAGAGCGGTTGAACTCGCTGCCCCCATCTTCCCCTCTTCATCACTCCCTCGATCTGACATACTTTGGATTTTCAGTCCCCTCGGTTTTTGTCCGGGATGACTGGTTGTGACTTCCAGCTTAATGTCAGGTATGCTTCCTTCAGTATCCAGGAAAGAAAACCCCAAACTCAAGCATTTTGAAGAATTTAGTACTTTTACTGAATATGAAATGATTAGCAATCCAGTTAAAGCTGGAAGTGAGCAAAATGCGCGAAATGCATCTACTAAGCTTCTCCCCCCCTCGTGTTCATAAATCATCAGCCAATCCAAAGGTCTTCCAAAGGTCAGGTGGCAACACGTCTGGCAGCGTCATTCATCAGGAATGTAGGTCAGTTGGTCAGCCGTCCCCTTTTGAAGATTCAGTTTCGTTTCTCACGAAGTCCCCTCCTACAAAGACAAAACCACCTCCTGCTCCCTTACCCCCCCTTTGCTCCATAACTAATCCCTCCCCATTTCTTATGGCAGCTGAAGCAGGCAAGCTGAGGCTGACACTATGGCAGAATCATAGACCATAGTAACTCACAGAGGTGCGTTCAAATGCACTAGACTTCAGTTTGGGGTTAGCATTTTACCGGGGCTTTTCCAAAGCACCATGGAGCGCCTACTACAAGGACTCCCGGGGATTGTACCCTATTTTGACGATGTCCTCATTAGTGCCCAGAATGAGGCGCAGCTTGGAGAAAGAGTTAGGCTAGTGCTCACCAGATTTAGAGAAGTGGGACTAAAACTCAAAAAAACTAAATGTAAAATTGCAGTACTGTCTGTAGAATTTCTGGGCTACCGAATTGACGGCACGGGCATACACCCCACAGAGAGCAAAGTAAGGGCCATCCAAAATGCACCTACACCAAAGTTGAAGGCTGAACTGCAGATATTTCTGGGACTCCTGAACTTTTATACAATGTTCCTTAAGGACAAGGCTACCATTGCAGAACCGTTACACAGATTGTTAGGAAAAAACGTTCCTTGGGTTTGGGACAAGATTGAAGCGGCTGCGTTTAAGTCTGTCAAAAAACTTTTGTCGGAAGACAGTTTTCTAATTCAATACAATTCGGAATTGCTGCTTGTTCTTGTCTGCGATGCGTCCCCTTTTGGAGTGGGCACTGTATTGAGCCATAGACTGCCGAATGGGTTAGAGGCGCCCATTGCATATTACTCTCACACCCTGTCCAGTGCAGAACAAAATTACACCCAGCTGGACAGGGAGGCATTGGCGGCTGTGGCAGGGGTCAAAAAATTTCACGAATATTTGTTTGGCCGGACATTTGAACTAATAACAGACCATCAGCCTTTATTGGGACTTTTGGCTGGCGACAAACCGACCCCGGCTGCTCTTTCCCCCTGGATGATCAGGTGGTCTATTTTCCTGGTCGCTAATCCACTGACCGGGTCGGACTCTGGGTCATGCTGACGCCCTCAGCCGATGCCCCTTACCTGATTTGTTGGAAAACCTGACGCCGAAAGCCCCTGTCTTGTTGCTAGATGTCGTATCCCTGGGGCCTATCTCATCTGGCGAGGTAGCAAGGGCATCTACCAAAGACACTGTTATTCGAACTGTTATGGGCTGGGTCATGAGAGGGTGGCCAACTTCGGTGGACAGTGGGGAATTTCAAGTATTTTTTGCTAAAAAGAACGAATTGTCTATGCTCGGTGGCTGTTTATTGTGGGGCGATCGGGTGGTCATTCCCTCATGGTTGAAGCATCGGGTTTTAGAACTGCTACATGAGGGACACCCTGGTATAGTCAGAATGAAGGGTCTGGCTCGTAGTTATGTGTGGTGGCCACAACTTGATCAGGACGTCACGGAATGGGTTGGAAAATGCAGGCCTTGCCAGGAGTCCCAACCAGATCCCCCTGTAGCTCCCGTTAGAGAGTGGGAGAAGCCTAAGGGACCATGGGGGAGGATTCATATTGATTTCGCAGGGCCATTCCACGGGCAGAATTTTCTAATAATTGTTGACGCCTTTTCCAAATGGTTGGAAATAGCCTTAATGCTGTCAACCACTTCCGAGGCGGTAATCAAGGTCCTCAGGAAGCTTTTCACAACCCATGGGTTACCAAACACCCTGGTATCAGATAACGGGCCCCAATTCACAACGACACAGTTCAAAAGCTACCTGGCCGAGTTAGGAATAAGACACGCATTGTCAGCTCCGTTTCATCTGGCTTCTAATGGCCTTGCAGAGAAATTCATAAGAACGACCAAAGAAGCTCCATCCAGACTAGATGCGGGGGACTGGCAAGACAGAATCGATCAATTCTTAACAATACAACATGCTACCCCGTGCACTGCCACAGGGCGCAGTCCAGCAGAACTTTTAATGGGTCAGAAACTTAGATGTACTCTCGATCGTTTACATCCCAACTATTCACAGGATAATTTCAAGGGGGAAGAGAGTGGATTAAGGCAATTTCAAATAGGGACCCCAGTATTCACAAGAAATTATGCTAGCGGTCCACTATGGATAGGGGGAACTATTGTAGGAATCACCGGGCCAAAATTGTACACCATAGACGTAGGACAAGGTAAAATTTGGAGAAGGCACATAGATCAATTGCATAAACGTTTAAATTGTGAAGCCTGTGAAAATCCAAAATTTGTTGAACCTGACTTCCAAAGTTTCCCCAAAACAGCTATCTCAAGCCTGAGTAAACTGGATTACTTATCGGGTGAGCCTGGGCTCCAGCGCCGCCCCGATGAGTCGACACTCCCAGCCGGAGATGACCACACCTCTGAAGAAATCCAGGAGGTTCCACTGGCGGAGCCAGGAGAGACGGGAGGTCCCTCTGACCGGTTCGACACCTCAACAACAACTGAACTGCATAGGTCAACCAGAGTGAAGTCACACCCTGGTCACCTGCGTGATTTTGTATGTAAATATGTAAATAGCTAGAATAAGTGCCTTCTGGGAATGGAGGAGTGTTATGTATGTATCTATTTTGTGTGGGAGATTTAAAATATAGACTGTTTGTGATTGGTTAACAGTTGTTTCAGAATTGTATATAAGGAAGGCTGTTGCCTGTGTTGTTTTGCTGAAGTTTCACCGTGAATTAAAGAGCTGTTGTCACTAGCTTGCTTGAGCCTCTCGTTATTCCCACGCTACTACAGGAAGTATCTTAGATCTGCCTCTTTAGCTAGCCCCCCTCCACTATTGCTTTAGGCAGGAAGCTCCATGTGGGTTAGTTCTGCATTTTAACATAGTACCTCTGCGGTTTGACATATTGAATTCTCAACTGTAAAAAGTGTGTTAATTCTGCGGTTTAAGTTTTTGAACTCTGCAACTTTCTCAAGTCACAGGGGTCCTTCAGAGATCCTCTAGGCTGACTCCGTATTATTTCACTCTTATAACCAAATTTCCCTTTACGTCCTGCCTTAGGACTACAACATAATCCAAAGGGTTGTTTTGGGGAGTGAGATGGATAGCATGCAAATTTAATAAATAAAACAATTAAAATAATTGGGGTTCTGAAAGAACAAAAAGGTTGTTTTCTACAAACGCATATATTTGAGGAATATAATTTCTATTGATTATCCAGAACGCTATTCACCTCCCGGTATCGCTTCTCAGCTGATTATTCTTGGCCTACTAAACGTTTGCTAGCTGAATTGAGAATTTTAGTTTACCTAGGATAGTGTTTTATGTAGAGGAATTGCTAAGCCAGTGCTCTATTCTTCATTAATAAATTACGGTACTCCATTTAGGTCCACCCGACATTAAACCATAAATTAGTCACATATACACAACACACAACTTAAACAATATAGTTGGTTAGTCCATGGTCCAACATGTGGGGAAACTCAGTTCTTAGAAGAATGGAATTGTTTAAACCGAGTTGATGTATACAGGTATAAGGCCAAAATTTATTATCTTATACAATGGTAAATGTTTTTCTTTGTCGATATCTGGCATTCCCAAATTGCCTCCTCCTCTTGATTTATGACAGATATTTTATTGCTGTTTCATTGCTTCAGTTCCTCCTTTTTGGTTTCTGAAGGAAAGCATGTGCAGGAGCTAACTTGAACTCCATTATTTATAGTAACTTAAAATCCTTTACCTGTGACATCATCTGTTGCTTATACATTAGTCCAGTGGTGAAGTGTAAAATTTGTTACTACCGGTTCTGTGGGTGTGGCTTGGGGAGGTAATGTGACTGAGTGGGCATGGCCAACTTTTTTTTTTCTTTTAAAACTATTCTTCTACAACCTCTTTGGCCGAAGAGGTTGTAAAAAAATGCTTTTAAAAGGCTCTGACGATCCCAGCTGAGTTGCCTGATCGTCAGAGGCTTTTTTTTTTCTTTTGGAAACATTTTTTCTACAATCTCTTTGGCTGAAGAACTTGTTTAAAAAAATGCTTCTAAAGGCCTCTGATAATCAGACAACTCAGCTGGGATCGTCAGAGCCTTTTAAAAGCATTTTTTTAACAACCTCTTCAGAGACTGTAGAAAAAATGCTTTTAAAAGCCTCTGACAATCCCAGCTGAGCCGCATGATCATCAGAGGCTTTTTTTTTTTACTTTTAAAAGCATTTTTTCGGCCAAAGAGATTGTAGAAAAAATGCTTTTAAAAATAAAAAGAAAAAAGCCTCTGATGATTGTGCGGCTCAGCTGGGCATGTGGGAGCGGGCAGGGATTTTTGCTACTGGTTCTCCAAAGAACCTGCCACCATTGCTACTGGATTGGGTGATCCGGTCCGAACCGGGAGCATTTCACCCCTGCATTAGTCTCTCCTGTCTTTCTGAGATGTATAAATATGAGTGTATCGCTTCGTTAGGTGAGGTCTTTCTCATAATGTGTCTTGAAGTGAGTCCCACCAGCATGTGCAATTTAATAATATTTTTCATATACCATATTTTTTGGAGTATAAGATGCACCGGAGTATAAATCGCACCTTAGTTTTTGGGGAGGAAAATGGGGGGGTGGATTTTGTCTACCAGATATTCATCTGGCTAGTGTCTTTAGCCTGGTCAGCTTCAGCACATTAGTTCACTTGCTGATTTTGAGGTTGGGGCTGATTGAGTCTAAAAAACAGCTTCTAACGCATAGCTGATCATCGGAGGGAGCAGCAATTAGAAAAGCAGGCAAAGCGCGGAAGATCGCTTCACTCACAAGTGCCGGGTTGGGGCTGAAAAACAGCTTCAAAAGCACAGCTGATCATCAGAAGGTGTTCCAGTGACTAAAGCAGGAGAAGCACGGAAGGGGTAAAAGAGGGGAGGAGATGTTCCGGGTAGCCATTTTGGGCACAGCGCATTGCATTTTCAGCCTCCAAATGTGTCGTGTTTTTGTTTGTTTGTTTGTTTGTTTGTTTGTTTGTTTGTTTGTTTGTTTGTTTGTTTTGTCAAGCATATATAAGATAACAGGTAAAAGTATAAACGTAATTTGAATACATGAAAAGAGTAAGTAAAAAAGAATATTAGGACAGGGACGGTAGGCACGCTGGTGCACTTATGCACGCCCCTTACAGACCTCTTAGGAATGGGGTGAGGTCAACAGTAGACAGTTTAAGGTTAAAGTTTTGGGGGTTTGGGGAAGAAACTACAGAGCCAGGTAGTGCATTCCAGGCATTGACCACTCTGTTGCTGAAGTCATATTTTCTGCAATCTAGTTTGGAGCAGTTTACCTTGAGTTTGTATCTATTATTTGCTTGTGTATTGTTGCGGTTGAAGCTGAAGTAGTCATTGACAGGTAGGACATTATAGTAGATAATTTTATGTACTATGCTTAGGTCAGACTGAAGTCGACATAGTTCTAAATTGTCTAAGCCCACAATTTGGAGTCTGGTGGCATAAGGTATTTTATTGCTGGTAGAGGAATGGAGGTAAACCTTTACCTTTTGAACCAGATAACACTCAAGGAAATTATGTGGCCCATGCACAGAATAATATTTCTTGTTTTGTTCTATTTCTCATTTTACAAATGAAAGATTGAATGGTGAGTCCAATGTCTCCTTGAGAGGTCCTAGGAGATGTTTCATCAAGCAAAGAAAGAATTTATAGATCTAAAAGTAGAAAATCAAAATTTTGTTAGCATCCGAAGGAGCCTTCAGAACATAGTTGTGGTTTACATGCCTTTCTTCCCCTATCTCAGGGGTGAAATCCAGCAGGTTCTGACAGGTTCTGGAGAACCGGTAGCGGAAATTTTGAGTAGTTCAGAGAACCAGCAAATACCACCTCTGGCTGGCTCCAGAGTGGGGTGGGAATGGAGATTTTGCAATATCCTTCCCCTGGAGTGGGGTGGGAATGGAGATTTTGCAGTATAATACAGGCTGATGCACACACCTCCCATATCTCAACTGCATGTTGTGCAAAGGCATGCATCCTGCACGCTGATTGGTTGATCTAACTTCCTGTTCTGTGCTTTGTGGTTTGAGTGCCCGCTAGCCTGAAAGAACATTCACAAATGTATAAATGCAACAGCTATGCAACCATCTCTGAATGACAGGTGCATATGTTCCCTGATGTGCAGCACACAGAAGTCCAATCCAGCCTTTAGTCTTCTACATAACCATAAACACCAACTAGCAGTCACGAGACATGATGAAAACTCCTTCTATTCACAACATATGAGCAGGCTAAACCATCGTTTCAGCAACAACAACAACTATTAGCATCTTAGACCATGCCAAACCACTAAATGTGTTGTGATCTAGGCTTTCTGAGTCATTAAAACATATAAGTAGTCCCAAAAACCTCTTTTATTGCAACAGCTGTGAATTACGTTCATTCACAGCTGAGTCCCAATTAGTTGCAAAAAGTCCTTTGGGAGAAGTCCTTTGGGACAATCACCAACCTTTATCTCCCTTGACACGCTGCCAAAAATCTACTTGGCAAAGCCATACGGAGTCCAGAATAAAACAGAGATGCCAACTGGGAACAGAATTAACAACGTTGCTTTCCTACAAAGGGTCCACGTGCCTTTGTACCTCTTTTAAGCCTTATGGGAGGGGCCAATCATCTCCAGGCCTTACCCCAGAGTTGTCCCTTTTGTTTTAACTGTTCGTGCCTTCTGGCAGCTCTGCGCATGCGTGCACTAGAGACATGCTCCTCCTGTTGCTCTGCCTCTCTGCTGTCCGACTCTGGAGGCTCCAGAGTCCACGTATCACTCCCAGATGGCCCTGGCTCCATCTCTGCCTCCGACGCAGAGCCCTCGTCCAGGCCTTCCCCAGATTCCTCACTGTCCGACTCCCCTGCCAGCTCCACAGGCTGCTGGCAGACCACAACAAAATGCTAGGTAATACCTGGAAGCTTCTTATCAGACAAATCAGCCATCAATAGACACATAGAGATAAACAAATATACATATCATACTAGAGAAACACTAAAAAAAAAAAAAGCTAAGGAGGAAATAAAAAAGTCAGAGTACATCCTTCCCAGCATCCAACATCCGAATAAACAGAGGTTAACACATGACAAACGAACAGAAAACAATGCCTAATTAAGTTATTGCCACAGAGTAAAGCCAACCCCCATCATAACTGGCAGGGAAAGCCATTATATAAAAAAAGAGAGCAAACACTATACTCATCTTGTTGCCCAACTGGTTCATGAAATATCTACAAGCAAATAGCTAAACTCAGAGGAGAACTCCAGGAACTCCACAGCTCAACCCTGAGCTACCGATACAGGCTGACATACAGAAGAAGAGAAGTGGCAACCACTATAAGACAATCAAGTATTGAGAGAGAACCCAGTTCCTTTCAGTATATTAGAAAGAATCCAGGAATCAACAAGGAGAAAAGACAGCATGATAGAAATATCAATAACTTTACTTGTTCCTCTTCTTTCTCTACTGATTCTGTTCTCCTTGAAACAGTGGTGGTCACGGAGACACTTCCCACCTGGTCCTCCCTCTCTTCCAATCCTTGGAAATGCATGGGCTTTGCAGGCAAGAGATAACGAAGACATTTTGAAGAAGGTATTTATTTCTTAGTAGATATCCAATTAATTAATTAACCAAATCATTAACGGAGGCAATTCTACTTTATTTTCTTTCTCCTGTGATTATCTCCCGAGTTGGTTTGCTAGTAAAAGATTCTGACACTATATTAATATTGTAAATAACTTGATGAATGAGAACGATGCTGATCAAAGTTAAGACCTGCTCCTCAGCTTTTTAGGGCTGGGTGGAGATCTAGGAATGCAGAATCTGTTTGAATTCTAGAAAACAGTTTTTTTTTTTTAATTTTAAACATAATTTGAGAATGGATTTCAAGATGTGGTTAAGCAGAAGTTGGACAGCCATCTTTTGGGGAATTCCCTTAATTTGGATTTGTGAACTTAGCATCATGTTCAGCAGCTCCTTTCAGTGCTACACATCTGTTAGAGAGATATAAACATGATCTTGTTTCTATTGGCTGAAACATTCCCCAGGTTAAAAAAAAATAGTTTGCTACAATAGAAATAAGGCTAAATATGTAGCAAAGCAAATTACAAACTTTATTTAGCGTCTCATGCAAAATCGGATATCAGTAACTCACAGGTAAACACATGTGCGCTAAGGAAATTAAATGGAATGAAAATGTCTTTTTATCATGATTAAAACTGTAAGCTAATTAAAGTGATGGAGGACTCTTCTAAGTTGTGGCAGGTAAGCTTCAGTTGGTTAGGGACTTACACATCGGATATTATTCAAGAATTGCTTGTGCATAAAGCCTTATAAATACTGTGTTTCCCTGAAAATAAGACCCTGTCTTATATTTTTTTGAACCCCGCAATAAGCACTTGGCCTTATTTTTGGGGAGGTCTTATTATTTTGGGGAGCGTGGAGCAAGATGGGGCTCCTCTTGCCATCTTACCTGATTTCCAGCTCTGCATTTAATATTTTCAGGTAGGGTTTATTTTTGGGGGGAGGCTTATTTTACTGCATGTGCTCAAAAGCCCGATTGGGCTTATTATCAGGGGATGTCTTATTTTCGGGGAAACAGGGTATATGTTATATACTTAGCTTGTGATTGTATACAAATGAAGTTTGTCTCTCTGAACCAGTATCACTTATAGGTGAGCTCTGACCTCTCTTTATGTTGGGGATACCCCATAAAATTGCCTTTATCAGTGCTGAGATATAGAGACACAATCTTGTAGAAGTCACAAGTCTACTCTTCATGCTTTTCTTCATTCAAATTTTTCCAAATGACAATCAACATGTTTTTCTAATCATTGCATTGACATACCTTTTCTAATTTCTTTGAAACATTAGTGACTTTAAAGAAAAGGGCGGTGTTTCTTTGTGCGGTGTTTATACATTCACCAACAATTTTCCTCAAATAATATTTAAGAGCTTCAGAAAAATACTAACAATAAACACTCAAAGCATCAGAGGTTTCCTCTTTCTATTATTCCTCCTTACAGTCAAGAAAGTAATTATGCCAACCACAGAATTACTTACTGTCTACTCATTGAAGTCAAAAGGTATACTTCCAGAAAAACAAGCACCAGAAAAATAGCAAATCTTTAAAAAAAAAATGCAGTCAATGGTAGAACTATAATTCCAGTAAGGAGGTTGTTAGCTTGCTTCATACGTCCAACTAAGATTCTCTCCAAGTATGGTTATACCACTGGACATCGTGGCTTTCTGCCTTAGCAGCGAAATGGATTTTGTGAGTGGCTGTGTAAGTTAAGATGATTAATGTTTTATTTCTTCATCTTAGAGCCATAAGCGGAATTGTATAACATTTCTTCCAAAGCTATGTCATGATTGGATTTCTTATTGGATACTCCCATAAAATCCCATTTCCAGGATCCTCGGAGTTTTACCCTTCTTCCTCAAGATAGGGTTAGGGTTATTATTTTTTGCCTATTCTTTCCATGTCCATGAGGAAGGAACCTTGGTTTAATTCCTTGACTGTCTAGGTGGTTTAAAGTGAGGGAATTTGTGGGCAGTGTGAGGTCAGCCAATTTATGGATGGGAACAAAAAGTGTGTGGAAATGCATAGAGGTTGGATTAGATCAGGCTATACTAGGTGTTAATAGCTCATGAGTCAGCATGCAACCAGTCAAAAGCTGCCCCTCTTGAAGCATTTACAGAATACAGAATAAGAGAGTTGGAAGGGACCTAATCATCCACCTTCTGGAAGAAAATAGGCAGATGTTTGCATTAAGATGTTGATGAATAGAATAGAATAGAATAGAGTAGAGTAGAGTAGAGTAGAGTAGAGTAGAGTAGAGTAGAGTAGAGTAGAATAGAATAGAATAGAATAGAATAGAATAGAATAGAATAGAATAGAATAGAATAGAATAGAATAGAATTTTTTATTGGCCAAGTGTGACTGGACACACAAGGAATTTGTCGGTGCATATGCTCTCAGTGTACATAAAATAAAAGATACATTCATCAAGAATCATAAAGTGGAATTTATGGAATTTATATAATATCCCACTTTAGTCTTGTAACTGGGGTGCTCATACTTCATAATGAATCAAGATCGTAATAAAGTCAAGGCCTCTGAAAACTACAATACAGGCAAGCCATTTGTGTACAGAACACAGGACAAGAAGTTGGAAGGGACTTTGGAGATCTTCTAGTCCAACCCTCTGCTCAAGCAGGAGACCCTGTACCATTTCAGACAAATGGTTGTCCAATCTCTTTTTAAAAACCTCCAGTGATGGAGCACCCACAACTTCTGAAGGCAAACTCTTCCACTGATTAATTTTTCTCACTGTCAGGAAATTTCTCCTTAGTTCTATATTGGATTGCTCTTTGGTCAGTTTTCATCTGTTATTATTTGTCCTGTCTTCAGATGCTCTGGAGAATAAATGGAGCCCCATCTTCTGTGTGACAGTCCCTCAAATATTGGAAGACTATTAACATGTCACCCCCTAGCTAGCTATACCCAGTCCCTGGTACCATTCATCATATATTTTAGCCTCCAGTCCCCTAATCGTCTTTGTTGTTCTTCCCTGCACTCTTTCTAGAGTCTCAACATCTTTTTGTATTTTGATGACCAAAAGTAGATGCAACTGTGGTCTTACCAGTGCACTTTAAAGTGATACTAACACTTCATGTGATTTTGATAGTATCCCTCTATTGATCTAGCATAGGACTTCATTGGCTATTTTGGCGACTGCAGCACACTGCTAGGTCATATTTAAGTGATTTGCCACTAGGATTCCCAGATCCCTCTCACAGTTATTGCTGTTCAGCCAGGTATCTCCTTAAGCATTTAGTTTTTCTTGTCTAAGTGTAAAATCTTACTTTTCTCATCATTGAATTGAATTTTATTGGGTATGGCCCAATGCTTATATCTGTCAATATCCTTGTGGATCTTAAGCCTATCTTTTAAAATGTTGGCTATTCCCCTCAGCTTGGTGTCTTGGATCACAGAAAACACATTTTATAAAGGAGAAGCTCCTTTTTCACCCCCTGATGCCTTATTCTACTAGTATTCAGGGGTGGGATTCAAAAATTTTAGCAACTGGTTCTCTGCCCGGTTGCTGGGTGGGCAGAGAAACGGACCCATTTCTGGACTTCCAGAACTTCCGGGAAGCCCATTTTTCACCCTCCCCAGGCTCCAGAGGCTTTTCCTGAGCCTCCGGGAGGTTGAAAACAGCCTCCCCCGGGCTCAGAAGGCCTCTGGAGACTGGAAATGGCCCATTTCCAGACTTCTGGAACTTCCAGGAGGTCCATTTTTCATCCTCCCAGAACCTCCGGCCGGGCACTGCCACGTGGAGACTCCTGGGAGGGGAGGGGAGGGGTGGGCGGGGCCTGCCAGTCATTGCAACTACCAGTTCGGCAAATCAGATGTAAAATTAGCATCCGGTTTGCTCAAACTGATCAGAACTATCTGAATCCCACCCCTGCTAGTATTCATTCCAGACTGGAGTGGAAGAAAAAGGAGGAAACATTTATACCACCTGAATGTCACGAGGAGGCACGTCTCCACACCCAGCTTTTGAAGGCTGGCAAGATGTTCAGAACAAGGCAGGGAAGGCAGGAGTTGTGGCTTCTGCATTATTTTCATGTCCCCTACCTCTAGAAGACACAGCAGGCTACATTTTCTCCTGTATAGCCAAGTAACATGTTGTCCCTGAGCCTGCTAATCTGTATGCATGTCCTACGTCTCCTCTGGATCAAGAGGAAGGGGGCTTGGAACAGCAATTGCCAGAAGCCCGGGCAGGACATTTTCTCTGCAGCTAGCCCATTTCCAAATACCTTCCTTTTTTTGCCAGCAATCCCCCTCCCCAAATTTGGCCTATACTGTTCAGTTTGAGGCGAGTTATCTTCCACTTTTTCCTCACATTTGTATTTATGTCTTGAACCTTGGATAAAAATATCCAGTGATTGTAGACACCAACTTCCTAACCTCAAGGAGATCAAGTTTCATGGATATCCATCCGGATTGGCGTCTCACATTACTTTTCTCTAACACTTAAGAGTGCAAAGCTTGTTCTAGTCCATTTACTTACAGCTTGTTAATCTTCAAAAAACAGTTCACACTCCCTGATCTGATAGACTGATCAAAGCAGTCAAATTATGGCACACCCTTCCAGACTGAAACCAACTAAAGATTATTATTTCACAAGCACGAAGTGCCTTCACTTAAGGGATCAAAACAGCTCATAACTCCTGAGAGTAAGGCCCCAGTGCTTGAGGAAAAAGCCAAAACTGTAAAACAGCAATGGGGCCATCCAATATTCAGGAAGTGTGGCATATGGCATGCTATTTCATCAAAGGGATGGACCAATACAGAGAAGGTATGTTTCATGGATTCCTTGCATGGCCTGGAGATCATTGCCAGAGATTATTTACAAGTGCGACCAATGCAGTTTCTGTCCCATAACCGGACCTGACACTTGACTGGAAGGCAACTGTATAACCCATTTCATCTGAAGCTGCAATGGATAGAAACAACCCAGGCAGGTGGGATCAAGAGGGCCTCCTTACAAGGTAATGTCTCCTCCTGAAGTGAAGAGTTTATTGCTGCCTGAACCCACCTAAGCTGTCACCATCCTAGACACTTTCACCAGCCACAGGGATAGGGGTATAATTGAGAGTGGTTAAACTGACAGCATCAAGAAGCCTATCTACTGCATCAGTGTTGTGACTAAGGCCCAAGTAGGTAGTAATCGACGCAAACAGTCCCAAAACAAACAGACTTTATTAGAACAGCTGAAAATCAACTCATTCTCAGCATAGTCCAAACTAAATTAAAACAAACTCTTCATAACACAAATTCTTCAGTCTAATCACCAAACTTGGTATAATTAAGCAAATTGCCAAAGGCTTCTGTGCATGTGTAGAGCTTTGAAAACATGGAAAAATGGGACGCCATGATTTCTGCACTTGTGGGCTGAGTCTATCAAGATATAGGAATAATACACCCTTGGAGTTACATAGATGTTTTTAAACATCTACTTCTTTTCCCCTTAATATTCCATTTTTATTTCCTAATAAAGTAGCAGAATTTTAGGGGGGGGGGAAACCAAAACTGTTAATGGTGGGAGAGTTGAATATGAAAATTATTCTCTGAATTGAGGAATAGAAAAAAGCTGATGGCGACAAAGTAATATTTGTTTTATTTTATTGTAAAAAATTTTTCCCGTTTCTGATTTACTCCCCAGCTGGCTGAGAAATATGGAAATATATACACATTGTGGTTGGGGAATCAACCTGTAGTGGTACTGTCCGGATTCAAAGCCGTAAAAGAAGGTTTGGTTAGATATGGAGAAGAATTTGGTGGTCGGACTCTAACTGCTTTCTTTTTATCTCGAGGAAAAGGAAGGGGTAAGTTGCAGAAAGTAAGGAATTTCAGCATTCTGTTCATGCCAGCCCTACTAGGAAGGTTGCAGGAATATGGTATGTGTAGTCTAGTAAAAAGAAGGACTAGGGTTGATATAACAGCAGTGTCCAATATTTGAGAGGCTATCACAAAGATGAGGGGATCATCTATTCTTTTTAAAGCATCAGAAGGCAAGACAAGAAGCAATGGATGGAAATTTGTCAAGGAGAGAAGCAACCTAGAACTAAGGAGAAATTTCCAACAATGAGAACAATCAACCAGTGGAACAGAAGTTGCCTTCAGAAGTTGTGGGACCTTCATCACTGGAGGCTTTTAAGAAGAGACTGGACAGCCATTTGTCTCAAATGGTATACTGCAGGGGTGAAATCCAGCAGGTTCTGACAGGTAGTTCAGAGAACCGGCAAATACCACCTCTGGCTGGCTCCAGAGTTGGGTGGGAATGGGAATTTTGCAATATCCTTCCCCTAGGAGTGGCGAGAGAATGGGGATTTTGCAGTATCCTTCCCTGCCATGCCCACCAAGCCACACCACACCCATCAAGCCACAACCACAGAACCAGTAGTAAAAAAATTAGATTTTACTACTGGTATAAGGTCTCTTATTTGAGCATGAGGTTGGATTAGAAGACCTCCAAGGTCCCTTCCAACTCTGTTATTTTGACTCTGATAGATAAATCAGATCAGAATGAATTCCACACTAAAAGCAAAGCTATAATCTATTGAGATCAAATAAATAATAGAATCTTGTAAGTCTGATTATACTATGCTTCCCTCCTTTTTACACTTCATGGAATGAGGGAGGTGTTGGCCTGATCAACTTCTGAATATTATCTCAATGATCTCATTATCTTAAAGAACTTAATAAATGTTTACCTTGTTCTTGCATAGTCTTCTCAAGGTCACTGCTCTTACTGTCTATAGTTTGTCAGAGTTTTTGTTGTGGAGGTTAATAAAATCAATGAACCGTGAACCTTTGTCTCTACGTATTTCTACTTTGTCTGGGCAAAATAGGAAACTCTAATTCTTTATTCCATTCAGTTATTACTCAGCACTAATACAATACTAGAAAGACCAAAATTGTAGGCTTACTACATTACATCAAGACCTTTAGCAATTGCGCTATGTGTTTCTGAGAATGAAAAAGTCACGCATTCAAACTGCTTATCAACAGATGTAATTGCAAATCCTGCACTGAGTTACATCAGACAAATATGTGAGTGGAGAATGATAGCAAAGGTATCATTTTCATCTATTAATGGAGCTAAACTATAAACAATGCTTACATCTACCTTTTCTGTATAATACATTTTAATTCTGAGAACTGGATTATCCAAGAGTATCAACTTAATCATTTCATTTATCAAGTTGATTTTTTTTTTTAATTTGATTTATATGCCGCCCTTCTCCGGAGACTCAGGGCGGCTTACAGTGCGTTAAGCAATAGCCTTCATACTTTTGTATATTTATACAAAGTCAGCTTATTGCCCCTATAAACTGGGTCCTCATTTCACCTACCTTAGAAAGGATGGAAGGCTGAGTCAACCTTGAGCCTTGGAAAGATTCGAACCAGCAGTAAATTGCAGGCAGCTGTGTTAATAACAGGGTGCGTAGACCACTGTACTATCAAGGCTCTTATTGACTCTTAGTGACCATATAGATTTCCTCTAGGAAGTATCAACTTAGTTTGACAAAAATCAATGGATTCTCTGTGGCCTTATTGATACTAAGAGATTGGTCAATAATGGAAAGATAAATCTATGGCTCCGAAGACCTGCTATTATTGCATCTTTTAAAAGAGTTGTCTGTACATGCAGATTATGCATGGGTGATTATAGCAAAATAGGATTATCTTTTATTGAAACTTACATACATACATACATTTATGTAAGAGCCATGGTGATACAGTGATTAGAATGCAATATTGCAAGCAAACTCTGCCTCACTGCCAAGAGTTCGATCCTGACTGACTCAAGGTTGAATCAGCCTTCCATCCTTCTGAGGTTGGTAAAATGAAGACCCAGATTGTTGGGGGCAAATATGCTGACTCCATAAACTGCTTGGCTGCAAAGCACTATGACGCAATATATAAGTCTAAGAGCTATTGCTATTATATAAGCAGGTGTGAACTACCATAACGATGGTTTCTTCTACAATGCTAATTTGTCCTTTTAAAAAAAAATGAACAAAAATGAATGCAATCAATAATTTGTCCTTGGTTTATTATGTCTTCAGGTATTGTGTTTTCAAATGGTCACATCTGGAAGAAGCAGCGACAGATTGGTAATGCTTCTTTGCGGCTGCTGGGATTAGGGAATAAAGTGATCGAGCATCAGATTAAAGAAGGAGCCCAGCAACTCATAGAAATCTTTGCACGTTCAAAAGGTAGGTGTCATTAGCCATGAGAATGCTCAGCTGGTAACTAAGACTTAGTGGGTTTCTGTCAAATAAAGCAAGATTGACTCTGTTAAGGAATTCACAGAGTAACCCTTGAGTAGCAAGGGTGTGTACATAAAAGCGATTGAGAGTAGTTACGAATAAACACAGTCAACACACAGATTCACTGAGTTGTGTTTACTTTCAGGAAATAGTAAGGCACAGTCCAATAAACAGTCTGGTCATGCAAAAATGCAGTTATGCGTGACAATTGGAAGAGAGGCCCTTCGTATCCTGTGTACTATTTGTCAGGTCTGGAATTTTAACTGAAGGAATACCAATCAAAGACCTTGGATGGTTGAAAGTAAAAACTGTACGGACAGCAGCAGAGCCCTGATTTATTCCACATTTGTAATAAGGGTGGGCACCATATTTACAATGGCACGATTTCCTGCCAGCTCCATGATGGGAAGAGCATATAACAAACACCTAGATGGATATGATCTTAGTAACTTAGGCGCTTGTGTGATAAGTTGCTTTGCAAGTCACCATTTCTATCTGAAAATGGATGCATTTTATGTGACTTTCTATAAAAAAATAAGAAATTGCCTTAAGACTCCAGTTGTCCCTGAGTTCTCATTACAAGTTCTCAGTACCAGGGGAAGTTGAATTAATGATATATATTTTCCTCTTCAGGGCAGCCATTTGATCCTTCATTGCCATTGATGAATTCAGTCTGTAATGTGATATGTGCTTTTAGCTTTGGGCACCAGTTTGCATTTAAAGATAAAAGGTTCCGGAAGTTAGTTGAAGACATTACGACCCTTGTAAGAACAGCAGGTCGTATTTTTCATCTGGTGAGTGATCTTTTATACTAGAGCAACCAGATCTCTAACTTGCCTAGAGTCACTGCAAGTTTAATAAATAAACAGATGATAGATAGATAGATAGATAGATAGATAGATAGATAGATAGATGATAGATAGATAGATAGAAAGATAGATGAGAAAGAGAAAGAGAAGATAGAGAGATAGAGATAGAGATAGAGATAGAGATAGAGATAGAGATAGCGATAGCGATAGCGATAGAGATAGAGATAGAGATAGAGATAGAGATAGAGATAGAGATAGCGATAGCGATAGCGATAGAGATAGCGATAGCGATAGTGATAGCGATAGCGATAGAGATAGAGATAGAGATAGAGAGAGATAGAGATAGAGATAGCGATAGAGATAGAGATAGAGATAGAGATAGAGATAGAGATAGAGATAGAGTACTTAAACTTATATACCGCTTCACAGTGCTTTACAGCCCTCTCTAAGCAGTTTTTACAAAGTCAGCATATTGCCCCCAACAATCTAGGTTCTCATTTTACCCACCTCGGAAGGATGGAAGGCTGAGTCAAACTTGAGCCTTGTGAGATTCGAACTGCCAAATTGCAGGCAGTTGGTGGTCAGCAGAAGTAGCCTGCAGTACTGCATTCTAACCACTGCGCTACCGCAGTGGTAGATAGATAGATAGATAGATAGATAGATAGATAGATAGATAGATAGATAGATAGATGGAAGGAGACACTCTCAGGAAAATCGAATTCCCAAAACTAAAACTTTATTGGATACACCATGTTGGTACTGAAAAAAACAAAACCAGCACTGGTTTCCTGCGCTGATGCTTGCCCAGTTAAACAATATTTTCTCTTTCTCCTTCCCCTGGATGATCACATTGTCCAATTATGAGACTGTCTTTTGTTATGAGAAGGGTCCATCTCTTTCTCAAGCACCTGCAGCGGTGACCTTGCTGGCTCCAAGCTCTCACAATCTCTGCACACATTCTGCACATTCCATTTCCCCCTTCCCTCCCCACAGTTCATTGGCAAGTTGAAAAGTGTTAAGTTTTAAATGAAGCAAAGCAATTCAAATTTGACAGTTACTATATTGACCCTTTGAAAAAAGTGAGTAATCCTACCTGTTCTCTCTCTCTCTCTCTCTCTCTCTCTCTCTCTCTCTCTCTCTCTCTCTCCCTCTCTCTCTCTCTCTCTCTCCCCCCTCCCTCCCTTCACACTAACTCTTTTGCAGAGGGAAAATTCTATATCCGTGATGGCGAACCTATGGCACACGTGCCACAGGTGGCACGCAGAGTCATATCGGTGGGCACGCGAGCTCAGCTCTGGCACTCATGTGCGTGCCAGCCAGCTGCTTTTCGGGCCTTCTGGGCTCACCGGAAGTTGGCAAACAGGCCATTTCCGGCCTCTGGAGGGCCTCCGACTGGTGGGGAAGGCTGTTTTTGCCCTCCCCAGGCTCCAGGAAAGTTTCTGGAGCCTGGGGAGGGCAAAAAACGGGCCTACTGGGCCCACCGGGCCATCTTGTGCCAAAAGCAGGCAGAGGGGTCATGCACGCATGCATGAAGGGGCGGGGTGCATAGAATTATGGATGTGTGCACACACGCATGCGACCCCCCCTCCCCCCACTTTTGGCACGCAATGGCAAAAAGGTTAGCCATCCCTGTTCTATATTCTAACTATTCATAATACCCATGTTTTCCCAAAAATAAGACCCAGACTTATTTTCTTTTGGGCACCAAAATAAGCACTAGGGCTTATTTTCAAGGAATGTCTTTTTTTTTTAATGTACAGGAAGCCCCCTTCTTCTGCTTGCATGCAGCAGGGCAGGAGGCCACATGGTATGCCAGTGCCGCTGCCATGAGGTGGGGGTGGAGCTGTCCCATGTGTCCCGCACTGGCTTACCTCAGGGCCCCTGTAGTCAGGCCAACCATGCCCCAACACCTGCCTTGCCTTGTGGTGGCAACTCCAACACCGGTGCCATGGCCAAGAGGCAGTTGTTGGGGCATGGATGGCCTGGCTGCAGGGGCTCTGAGGTAAGCTGGTGTGGGGCGCATAGGGCAGCTCCACCCCGCCTTGCCTCACCTTGTGTCAGCAGGACCATGAGCAACCAGACAGAATGGGCGGCTGGCCAGCCAACTGTGCAGGCACTTAAGTAGGGCTTATTTTGGGGGGGAATAGGGCTTATATTAGGTGCATGTGTAAAAACATGCTAGGTTTTATTTTCAGGATAAGTCTTATTTTGGGGAAAACAGGGTAGTATGAAGTGATGGAATTTTTTTTTTATTTACTTTTTTAGCTTTATGAGGCAATCCCGTGGTTGATGAAACATCTTCCAGGACCTCACCAGAAGGGTCTGGAGTCTGCCGAGTGTATCCTTTCACTTGGAAGGGAGGAAATAGAAAGGCACAAGCAATATCAATCTCTGCATGAGCCACAGGATTTCATTGATTTCTATCTACTACAAATTGAAAAGGTATTTTGCCTATTTACCTACATATTCGTTTATTTTTTTGTTTTATCATATCAAGTTATGCCACCCATTTTTCATTAGGATCCATGACGTGATGGGATATGTATTTGGAAGTTTATATTCATAGAATGCATTTAGAATTTTCTTATTATTTGGGGACTGTGGATTGTTGTGGATGACAGGTGAAGGTCACGGAATTCAAATACAGGGCATTAAAAAAAATCAAGGTTCACTATAGGGTTTATTAGACATAATGGAGGGGCTCTTCTCCAGGGTCTATGACAATTCACCACGGCCAACTTGCCATGGCCAACTTGCCATGGCCAACTCACCATGGCTAATTCACCACAGCTAACTTCCCATGGCCAACTTGCCATGGCCAACTCACCATGGCTAATTCACCACAGCCAACTTGCCATGGCCAACTTGCCATGGCTAATTCACCACAGCCAACTTGGCATGGCTAACTTGCCATGGCCAATTCACCACAGCCAACTTGCCATGGCCAATTCACCATGGCTAATTCACCACAGCCAACTTGCCATGGCTAACTTGCCATGGCCAATTCACCATGGCTAAGTCACCACAGCTAACTTGCTGCAGGACAACTGTAAAAAAATTTTTTTTTAAAAAAAAATTTCAATTAAAAAAAAAACAACCCAGAAAGTCCAGTTGCCTCTTGATAAAGCACCTTTGGGACATGGAGGGTATGTTGCAAACCCCATTGGTTGCAGACGTCTGACTGGCAGAGACTAGACAAATGGGAAACTTGTCCCTAGAGGTGAGGTGAGCCCCCACTCTTTTGGCCTTACAGAAGAGTTTCATGACCTGGTTTTGCCAAATGGCCTGGAGGGGGGGGGAGTCTAAGGTGGCATGCTTGGGGATGGGGTTGGGCACTCCTTCTGCCTCTTTTATCTCTTTGTAATTCTCAACTTTTAAAATCCTTTTTTAAAAACTCTGTTTTAATCTTGTTTTTAATTATGGTTTTTATGGTTTTATTGCAAACCACCCACTTAGGTGAGATGGGCAGTGTAGAAGATAGATAGATAGATAGATAGATAGATAGATAGATAGATAGATAGATAGATAGATAGAATCCCAGTGATGGGATTCAAATTTTTTTTACTACTGGTTCTGTGGGCGTGGCTTGGTGGGTGTGGCATGGCTTGGTGGGCGTGGCTTGGTGAGCATAGCAGGGGAAGGATACTGTAAAATCTCCATTTCCACCCCACTCCAGGGGAAGGTTACTGCAAAATCCCCATTTCCTCCTGATCAGCTGGGACTTGGGAGGCAGAGAATAGATGGGGGCGGGGCCAGTCAGAATTTTTACTACCGGTTCTCCGAACTACTCAAAATTTCTGCTACCCATTCTCCAGAACTGGTCAGAACCTGCTGAAACCCACCTCTGATAGGTAGGTAGGTAGGTAGATAAGTAGATAGGAAGGTAGGTACGTAGGTACGTACGTACGTAGTTAGAAGAGATAGATAGATAGATAGATAGATAGATAGATAGATAGATAGATAGATAGATAGATAGATAGAGGTGGGCGGGTGGGCGGGCAGGTGGATGGATGGATGGATGGATGTTATTTGTGGCTAATAACATTAAACATATTGAAGGAAGCCTAGAATTTACTGGTTTTTTTGTTTGTTTTTTTTAAAGTTTTTATTAATAAAAAATATGCAAACAAACATAAATACATTAAGACAACATATATAACAAACAAACATCAATTCAGTCCCATGACTGACTCTTAAAATTACTACATCGGTGGGTTATTTTTCTATTTCTCTTATCTTTCTCTATTCGTATCTATATCTATGTTCATATATTTACATATTTGTATATAGGGCATTATAGTTCACTCTTTATTTAATTCTATACATCCCTATTGAATAGTCAAAAATTGTTTTTATATTCCCATTTTTCCCTCCAGCCAGCTGTACCATCTTTGCCACACTAAATAGTAATCAGTATCGTCTTTCTCTTGTAGTTCTTTTGTGGGCTTCTCCATTTCTGCGCATTCTGTGATTTTGGCGATTATTTTGTCTTCTGTTGGTAACTGCTCAGATTTCCAATTTTGGGCACAGAGTATATGTGCTGCTGTGAGGATATGGATGATCAGATATTTTATTTCTTTGGTGTATTGTGCTGTGATTATTCCCAATAGAAAGATTTCCGGCCTCATTTCCAATTTTTGTTTCTTCTTTAATTTCTTCAATCATTATCTTAATTTCTTGCCAGTATTGTTTTGCCTTTCGGCATGACCAATTCTAGGAAGCCTAGAATTTATTGTAAGTGGAATTACTCATTCTAAACACAGAACAAGAATGACCCCAACTCTGTCTTTGGTGAAGAGAACCTGGCTTGCTGTCTGCTTGAATTGTTTGTTGCTGGAGCAGACACAACACATTCTAGCCTGATGTGGGCAGTGCTTCTGTTGGCAAATCATCCCGACATCCAAGGTGAGACAATTCTGGGCAGTGG
Organism: Pantherophis guttatus; assembly: GCF_059756535.1. Lineage (NCBI taxonomy): Eukaryota > Metazoa > Chordata > Lepidosauria > Squamata > Colubridae > Pantherophis > Pantherophis guttatus. The sequence continues at coordinate 6,274,993 of NC_142068.1, read as the reverse complement.
GAACAATAACTAGAGTGGAAAATACACAGGGATTCTTTGACATCTGAAAAACTACTGAATGATGAACTTAATCTTCACAATAATATTCTATGGAAATTTGGAACCTATAATAAAGATGATTAGTTTGCAAATTAAAAGAAACCCGATAGTATAAATATAAAAAAAAATTAAAATATTTTATTTTACCTTTCTAAGGTAGGTAAAATGAGGACCCGGTTTGTGGGGGCAATAAGCTGACTTTGTATAAAATATACAAAAGTATGAAGGCTATTGCTTAATGCATTGTAAGCCGCCCTGAGTCTCCGGAGAAGGGCGGCATATAAATCAAAATTTAAAAAAATATATTTTATAATGTTACAGAAAAGAGACCATGCCAGCTCTTTGCCGAAGGGAAAGATTTATTGCGCAAGGTTCAGCAGCGATAGCTCGATCAAAGTCTGAACCCCGAAGGGCCAATACATTCAGGTTTATATACTTTTACAATCAAGATATACAATCGAGATATTCATCAACTATGCATGATTACCACATAAGAATAAAACAATCCAATTTCCTTGTTTTCTGCATGAGAAGCACAATTGCTTAACGCATTGTAAGCTGCCCTGAGTTTCCAGAGAAGGGCGGCATATAAATCAAATTAAAAAAAAAAAAGGTGATCAATCTTGTGCCACATTGCCAATCAAAGTAGGTGCAGTCATCTTGGTCTTGGATCTTATCGTGCCTTCCAACATTACTCTAAACAATGACATAATTAATAACCTGGTGCTAACCAAGGGTGAAATTCCTCATTTTTCTATTTTATTCCCCCCTTTGGAACTCTTTTGACTTTTCAAGATGAGTTCCATAATTGTTTGTGTCCGCAATTCTCTCATACTCCCACATAGCCATTATTTGAGCTACCGTCTCCCTCTTTGCCAGCAAGGACAAACTGTTTGAGACAGCTCGTACAAGAATTGGTAATACACAGAGCAAGATTATACACCCTGCAGCAATTAGACCTATGAGTGCTACTATTGCTTGCAGCTCTGGGAGTTTTGGGAACCAGCCTGAGAAGGCATCTGCTAAATTGAACCCTTCCCAGGTTTGAACCGGGACATGGGCTATTTTTACCATTTTATCGGTTATTTCCTTAATGACCTTTCCACTATCATCTATTTCAATACAGCAATTAGACAAATGAAACTTACCACACACACCTCATTCTTTAGCTAGGAGGTAATCTAAGGCTAAGCGATTTTGCATTATGTAGGTTCGGGACTTCATGCTTTCAGCGGCCAATTTGGTTACGCCTTTCACAGTTTCATTTGTTATTATTTCTACTACAGCTTGTAACCTTATTAAGTGGTTTAACAGGTAAATGGGGGTACGGTACCCGTAGGTGCCATCCTCTGCCCAAGTGGCTGGCCCATGCACTTCTATGATTCTCTCTGGTGGCCATTCATCATCCTTCCAATGGCCTATTTTTACCTTTTCTATTAATGATGTGTCAACGGCCGCCCTTTTGGCTCGGATATTTCCTACTTCATCATACACTGGGACTCCCAACACCTGCCACTGACGGAGGGGCAACAGAAAAAATCCAGGTCTTATGATTCCCAAAACGCATGTACCACACCAATTAGCTGGGAGTTGACTATATGCATATTTTCCACATATCCAGTACATACCATCAGGGGTAACCAAGTAAGGGAGGTATTCTGAGGCTGGAAGATGTTAGAGGGCCATTACACTCAGGTTTATATACTTTTACAATCAAGATATACAATCGAGATATTCATCAACCATGCATGATTACCACATAAGAATAAAACAATCCAATTTCCTTGTTTTCTGCATGAGAAGTGGATAAGGTCATCAATCTTGTGCCACATTGCCAACCCAAGTAGGTGCAGTCTTGGATCTTATCATGCCTTCCAACATTTCTCTAAACAATGACATAATTAATAACCTGGTGCTAACCAAGGGTGAAATTCCTCATTTTTCTATTTTAATAACACTGCTGTAGTAATTCTGTATAGGTAGTCCTCGACCACAACTGAGCCCAAAATTTATGTTGTATAATGAGACATTTGTTAAGTGAATTTTGCCCCGTTTTACGACATTTCTTGCCACAGTTGTTCAATGAATCACTGAAGGTGTTAAGTTAGTAGCCCAGTTGTTGAGTGAATCTGGCTTCCCCATTGACTTTGCTTGTCAGAAGGTCACAAAAAGGGATCATGTGATCCTGGGACGCTGCGACCGTCATAAATATGAATCAGTCGTCAAGCATCTGAATTTTGATCATGTGACCATGGGGATGCTACAGAGGTTGTAACTGTGAAAAATAACAGATAACAGATTAACAGAGTTAGAAGGGGCGTTATAGGACATCTAGTCCAACCCCCTGCTCAAGCAGGAGACCCTACCCCATTTCTGACAAATGGCAATCCTATCTTTTCTTGAAAGTCTCAAGTGATGAAGCTCCCACAACTTCCGAAGGCAACTTCTGTTCCATGGGTTGATTGTTCTCACTGTGAGTAAATTCCTCCTTATTTCTAGGTTGAATCTCTCCTTGATCAGTTTCCATCCATTATTCCTTGTCTGGCCTTCAGGTGCTTTGGAAAATGGTCATAAGTCAGTTTATTCAGTGCTGTTATAACTTTGAATGGTCACTAAATAAACTGTTGCAAGTCGAGGACTACTTGTATTCGTAATTCTATGTAGTAGTATGGAATAATGAACCAGGGGATTGACTAAATTTTCAATATATTGAAATTTTCAATATATTGAATAAGTTTAAGTTATCGTGCATTCTGCTTTTATAGATTCAAATCTGCACTTACGGTAATTCTGAAAATGATGGACGGAACATTATTGTAATAGTTTTTCTAAGCCTACTCTACCTCCTGAAGTATTGGTTCATAAATACACTCATAGGAAATAATTTAAGAGGGGCTCCTCCGGGTGCCGTCAGCCAAACAATGTTGACTGGCGGCCCCCAGGGGGAGGGCCTTCTCTGTGGAGGCACCCACTATCTGGAATGAGCTCCCCCCAGAAATACGGAGAATCCCGGATCTGCGCTCTTTCCGCCATGCGCTTAAGATCCTTTTATTCCAGCAGGCCGGCCTGGACTAAATTTCTCCCCTTTCTAAATTTTAAATCGCAATTTTAAATCTGTTTTAAATTATTGGGATTTTAATTGTCTTGGGCTAAAATATTAATTTGGTTTTAATTTGGTTTTAACTTTTGTTATTTATGTATTTTATTCTGTGCCTGTTCACCGTCCTGAGTCCTTCGGGAGTAGGGTGGTATACAAATCTAATAAAGAAAGAAAGAAAGAAAGAATTTAACAAAAACAAGATATCTGTAAGAGATTATTCAATCATAAATGGCATCATTCAAAATGGATTTGCCTTTCTCTCCCCCCACAGAAAAAGTCCACAAGGAGATTGAAGATGTCTTTGGTGCCTCAGGATCAATCTCCTATGATGATCGGCACAAGCTGCCCTACACCAATGCTGTGATACATGAGACTCAACGAACAAAATATATCTTATTTATACCAATACCGAGACAAAGCCTAAGAGATGTGAAGATGTGGGGTTTCCACATTCCAAAGGTAGAGAAAGAAGAAGCCCAACATGGCAGTTGAAGAGATATGTCTGCTCAGGAATTGCAATCCAAACAATATGCACAAAAATAACTTACCATATTTTTCGGAGTATAAGATGCACCAGAGTATAAGACACACCTTAGTTTTTGGGGAGGAAAATGGGGGTTGGGGTTGGAATTCTGCCTACCAGGCAGAATCTGGCTAGTCCTAGCACATTCATTCGCTCGCTGGTTTTGAGGTTGGGGCTTGTTGGGGCTGTGCTTCTAAAGCACAGCTGATTGTCAGAGGGAGCAGCAATTAGAAAAGCAGGCAAAGCACGGAAGATTGCTTTACTGGTGTTGGGGCTGAAAAACAGCTTCAAAAGCAATAGCTGATCCTCGGAGGGAGCTCCAGTGACTAAAGCAGGCAAAGCACGGAAGGGGTAAGAGAAGGCATCATCAGCTGTTCCGGGTAGCCATTTTGGGCACCACGCAGGGTTACATTCCAAATATAAGACGTACCCAAATTTTCAGCCTCATTTAGGAGGGAAAAAAGTGTGTCTTATACTCCCAAAAATACGGTATATATTATTTTCTTTGAAATGTCCCAAAGGTGCTTTTTCAAGAGGCAACTGGACTTTCTGGGTTTTCTTTGAAGATGTTTCGCTTCTCATCCAAGAAGCTTCTTCAGCTCTGACTGGATGGTGGGGAATGGAAGGATTTTGGATGAGAAGCGAAACATCTTCAAAGAAAAACCAGAAAGTCCAGGTGCCCCAAAGCACCTTTGGGAGAACCATGACCTGGATGACTGAGAATCTCCATAGACATTTTCTTTGAATGGGTTTAAACTGACAAAGCTGAACCATTTCAAAAGTAAACTGCCAAAAATATTACAGAAAAAAAATTCAAAGAAATTAAGGGCTGAACCTAAGAGAGCTATGGTCATCCATGGTCTATTGGCTATTCCTCCCTTTGTCATATCTCCTCACTGGTTGAGGGATATCATCTACTTATTCTGCTGCCACCATATGGCCAACCAATAGGTTCTTTAGGTTTCAGAGATAACAGGCTGACATGAGGCTGAAATGCCCAAAAGTATTTGAATGAGTAAATATTAGGAGGATCACAGAGATGAAGATATACTACTCCAGGTCTCTACAACTTGCTAACAGAATGGCAGGAGATGGACCCCTCTTGACTTGGAAGTTGCAACGCACCGTTCTAGGACTTTGGGTCTATGCCAAACTTCCAAGTGGCTATAGAGTTTTGCCACCTTCTAATACTTTTCTTCAGAGACAGGGAGTTGAAAAAATAACACCTGGAAATGGCTTGATAGCACATATTGTCATGATTTGGTCATAACTGAAGCTCACTGAATGCCAGGGATATTGTTTTTAAAAAGAGGGGGGTCCTTAGCAGCCAATATCTATGGATGGTCTGATGACATCTCTGGTTAATAATTTGGAAACCCCCACAAGTGACTCTTTGCTAAGAATATTCCTGGAGGAGGGGATGCTTTCTTGTGTAGATCCACTGCTCCCTCTCCTTAGATTAGGGGGTACTTGTCCTCTTTATTTTGATTGCCAAGTATGGAACAAACCATTGTTCCAAATAGCAATACAGATGAAATGTTCATATATGATAGTGATTTAAAGCAGATTGATGCCATCTTATATACAGTACATATGGGGGATTTGCAATGCAAAGGTTAATAAACTATACATACATTATGGATAAATAATCTCTTTTACAGACCAATACAGATAATCCTTAGGTTAGTAGGATAGGATAGGATAGGATAGGATAGGATAGGATAGGGTAGGGTAGGGTAGGGTAGGGTAGGGTAGGGTAGGGTAGGGTAGGGTAGGGTAGGGTAGGGTAGGGTAGGGTAGAATATTAGAACAGAATGGGATAGGAAAGGATAGAGTAGAGTAGAGTAGAGTAGAGTAGAGTAGGGTAGGGTAGGGTAGGGTAGAGTAGAATAAGAATAAGAATAAGAATAAGAATAAGAATAGAATAGAATAGAATAGAATAGAATAGAATAGAATAGAATAGAATAGAATAGAATAGAATAGAATAGAATAGAATAGAATAGAATAGAATTCTTTATTGGCCAAGTGTGATTGGACACACAAGAAATTTGTCTTGGTGCATACGCTCTCGGTGTACTTAAAATAAAAGATAAATTCATCAAGAATCGTAAGGTACAACACTTAATGATAGTCATAGGGTACACATAAGCAATCAAGAAATAGTGAGTTCAAAGTTATGATGGCACTGAACAAGAAGAAATTATGACAGGTCCTCAAAATTGTAGTTGTTGAAGCGTCCCTGCAGTCACCTGATCATGATTCGGGTGCCTGGCAACTGGCTCGCAATTAGTGTCCTGCAGTTGCATCATTGCATTTGCAATCTTCTTTGTCAGCTTTTCACAAGCAAGGTCAATTGAGAACCTGATTACTATTACTATTATTATTATTTGCCACTGATACTCCATATGTATCTCTCCTGGATACTCCACCTCTTCCCATTTCACTGTCATGTGAGGTCTAGAAACCAATTTTTTTTAAAATTTGATTTATATGCCACCCTTCTCCGGAGACTCAGGGCAGCTTACAATGCGCTAAGCAATAGCCTTCATCCTTTTGTATATTTATACAAAGTCAGCTTATTGCCCCCACAATCTGGGTCCTCAATTTACCTACCTTAGAAAGGATGGAAGGCTGAGTCAACCTTGAGCCTTGGCGAGATTCGAACCTGCAGTAATTGCAGGCAGCTGGTCTTAATAACAGGGTGCTTTAGACCACCGTACTACCAATGTACTACCAATGTACTACCAATGGCTCCCCATTGTTAGTTTCATAGCTTTGGTCACTATGTCATGTGGTTCAGGGGTGGGTTCTACTTATCTTTACCACCGGTTTGCAATGGGAACACGCGCGAACCCTCGCTTTGTTCGCGCGTGCGCCTTGCTTCTGCGCATGCACAGATTGCTGATGACGACATCCTGGGCAGTGGGCGGGGCCTCCCGCCAGTTTTACTACCGGTTCTTGCGAACCGGTCCGAACCAGGGGCAACCCACCACCGATGTGGTTTCTCTGACCTTCCAACTACACCTCCGTAATTCCCCTGCTCCAGTTCTTTCCTCCTGCAGGAATATACCTTGGGAGGACGTATTGCCCTGCATTGCCATCTTTGATTGTCAGATTCATCACACCCTGGTAGGGAAGAGTAACAAATCTGAAACTATCTCTTTCTTTTAATGGATGAAGAAAAACCTCCATTCTGCAGATTAGTTGTTGCATTAAAAGGGAGTTTGGAAAAGCTGAAAGAGAGAAAGGGAGGCAGGGAGAGTGATGGCGGTCTATTGCCAACAAATGCTTCCTCTACAAATATCTTCTACTTTTTTGCATATTATGAAACAGCTAAAGTTTTTCCTTTCTGTTCTGTTGCTATTGAAGGGAAGCATCGTTTTGGCTGATCTGCGCTCTGTTCTTCTGGATCCTGAGGAATGGGAGACACCTGACGAATTCAACCCAAATCACTTTTTAGACAAAGATGGGAATTTTCAGACTCGAGAAGCGTTTTTGCCATTTGGCGCAGGTAAATCGAACTATTCAAGGCAGTTTGTGATTGATAGGCAATTTGTAATGTTTTTCAGGAAATTTAAAGCCGTTCTTTTCCTTTTCATTGACTGCTAGAACCTGAAGCTATGGTCTCATCTTAATCTCTGTTTCTTTATTTCTTTATTTCTTTATTATCAGATTTATATACCGCCCTTCTCCCGAAGGACTCAGGGCGGTGCACAGCCAAAGTAAAAACATAAATACAAACATTAAAATACAGTTAAATAAATATATATATATGTTTGGTCCCATAGTTAAAAATATATATATCCCACCTCTACTAGCTAATATTGCCTTCCTTTCAGTAGCAGAACTGAACATTATTTTATATAGCAATTCAGTGGAAGCTCGGGAGAATCAATAGTCTAGCACATCTCTTTCCCTTTTCGTCTCTCTAAACTGCATAGAATCATAGAAATACAGTAAGTGATTGGAAAAGACTTTGGAAGTCTTCAAGTCCAATAAACCTATCCAGAAATGGAATCCTGAAATGATCCGACTCAAAGTGCCATCCAACCTTTTCTTGAAAAGTGATGGATTAGCCATGATTCCAGGAGGCAGGCTGTTCAACTGTTAAATAGTTAAATAAGAGCCTTGGTAGTACAGTGGTCTAAGGCACCCTGTTATTAAGCTGGTTATTAAGACCAGATGCCTGCAATTACTGCAGGTTCGAATCTCGCCAAGGCTCAAGGTTGACTCAGCCTTCCATCCTTTCTAAGGTAGGTAAATTGAGGACCCAGTTTGTGGGGGCAATAAGCTGACTTTGTATAAATATACAAAAGGATGAAGGCTATTGCTTAACGCATTGTAAGCCACCCTGAGTCTCCGGAGAAGGGCGGCACATAAATCAAATTTAAAAAAAAAAAAAAAAGCTCTCGGAATCAGGAAATCATTCCTTATTTTTAGTTTGAATCTGTTTGTGTAAAACTTCCACCAGGGTTCTTGTCCAACTCTGAGGAATTCTGAAGAATCCACATCCTGGACAGCTCTTCAAATCTTAGATGATTGCTAATGGAATGATGGTCTCCCTCAGCCTTTTCTTCTTTAGGCTAAATACATTCAGTTCCTTTAAAAAAATTTTTTCATGGGATTAACCTCCAAGTTTCTCATCATCTTTTTTTTTTCCTGCCCTTCTTCCAGTTCCTCAATATCTTCCTTGTTTTGTGGCAACCAAACCTGAAAATAATGGTCCAGATGTGGTCTGTTCAGTGTAGAGTGGAATTATTACTTCCCATGATCTTATTTATTTATTTATTTATTTATTAAATTTATATACTGCCCTATTCCCGAGGGACTCAGGGCGGTGAACAGCAAAAGATAAAAATACATGTAATACAAACGTTAAAAAACCAATTAAAATATACTAAACACTCTGGTCCTAGATAATTCAAGACATCCCAGTTTAAAACAAAATCAAAAGCAATATAAAGGGAAAGTTAGGCCAGGCCGGCCTGCTGAAACAGGACTGTTTTGAGGGCACGGCGGAAAGTGCGCAGATCCGGAATCCTCTGTATCTCTGGGGGCAGCTCGTCCCAGATGGTGGGTGCCCTCACAGAAAAGGCTCTCCCCCTGGGGGCCGCCAGTCGACACTGTTTGGCTGACGGCACCCTGAGAAGCCCCTCTCTATGGGAGCGTACTGGGTGGTGAGAGGCTATTGGTGGCAGAAGGTGGTCTCGTAAGTAAGACCTCATACCTCTCTTGACCTCATACCTCTCATGATGCAGCCCAGGTTTGCACTGACTTCTTGGCAACTGCAGTACACAGCTGGTATATAAATTTGTGGCCAGAATACTCAGATTCTTCTTAAAAGTACTGATGGGGAGTTAGTTGGGAGGTAGTTGAAGACTTTAAGGGTTCTTGTTTGTAATCCAGTATAAGAGGTTCACTCAGTCTGCTCCCAAAACTTCAGCTGATATAAATTGAGTGAATTGGCAGTTGGTCAACTTGAAGGAAAACTATGAGGTATGGGGAGATTTCTCCTTCATCACAGTTGCTTTGCTGAACAATAGGACTAGCTGAGACCACCAAGGCTCCTGGAAATGAATGGCTTAGATCATATAATTTTGAGGGGGTTCATATAATTTTACAATGAAGTATAAACCAACTAATTACACATACAAAGCCAAAATTGGCATGTCGTGCGCTGCATTTGCAAAGTTTTTAACCAAAATTTGGCCATTTCCAGACAGCAAACATTTCTGCCTCCCAGATTTATACAAGAGAAAATGTGTGCTATGCTTTTTGGACCATTTAAACATGCTGTGAAGTTTCTGAAAGATGCCCTAATTAATTCATGAGCCATGAGCCAAACTTCAAAAGAAATACAGTCATTTATTAGGAGAACCATTTCAGCAATATTCGGATGCAGTTAGAACTAATCCCACGTAGATTTACGTTCCCCTATGACCCTGTCTCTCCCCTCCTCCCTGGCCATGTCATAAATCACATTCTCCAATTAACCACTTTGGCTGGCTGTGAAACCCAACACCCTCCTTCTGATTGCGGTAAGAAAGCAGGTATGGAATGTAGCTTCAGTTAGGGAAATCAGTCAGCTCTATCAGTTCTCCCTCCCTCCTGCTCATGGCAACTTGAAACCTTTGCAAGTTGACACATGCATTTTGATACTGAGATACCATGAGCATGTCTTGGAGTGGGAATGTTCTGCTTTGAAGTGCTTTTTCCAATTCAGCAAAACATCAGCGGTATATCAGAATATCCTTAACGAATGCTCATCATTTGTTTGCTACAGATTCATCCTGGTGCCCAAGTGGTCTTTCACTACAGATTATTTTTCATTTTCTGTCCTTCCTATCTCTCTTTCAACAGGGCAGCGTGTCTGTTTAGGAGAAAAGTTGTCAAGAATTGAGATGTTCACCATCCTAACCAGCCTGCTGAGGACCTTCCATTTCCAACTGCCCAAAGGAGTGAAAAAGCTCAATGAGAAACCTATAATAACTATGGGACTATCTCCATATCCTTATAAAATCTGTGCTGTTCCATATCACACGTCATAAAATCCATTAATTGAGTATTAATATATTTCCTTTTAACTTTAACTTTTTTTACTTAATATTTGTGCCCTGTCTTGAAACGCGTTCATTTTGTTATATTCTAAAACTACCAAGAGCCTTGGTAGTACAGTGGTCTAAGGCACCCTGTTATTAAGCTGGTTATTAAGACCAGCTGCCTGCAATTACTGCAGGTTCGAATCTCGCCAAGGCTCAAGGTTGACTCAGCCTTCCATCCTTTCTAAGGTAGGTAAATTGAGGACCCAGTTGTGGGGGCAATAAGCTGACTTTGTATAAATATACGAAAGTATGTAGGCTATTGCTGAGCACATTTTAAGCTGCCCTGAGTCTCCGGAGAAGGGCGGCATATAAATCAAATTAAAAATAAAAAAATAAAAAAAAATACTTTATCTAAATGGCTGCTTGCAGATAGTCAACTAAGCTTCTTTAGGTTTGCCTTTGGTGATGCTTTCTGTAAAAAAATAAATACCTTGCTTTCAATATACACACTTTCATAATAATAATAATAACTTTATTGTCATTGTACGTGTATACACAGTATACCCATACAACGAAATTCACTTAACACCCAAAGACCAGGTCCAACACACATAACAATCCCCAAACGCACTCCCACCCACCACAAATTCCCCACCCCTAAACCATCCAAAAATCCACACAACAGACCAAGTAATGCTGTCAGTTGTGGGGTAAATTAATTTTCAGTTAAATGGAACAGTTTGAGACAAACTGAAACAGAAAGAATTGAGCTTGCAATGGTTAGCTCACAGTGACCTAATGTAAATTTCTCTCAGAACATTTCTGGGATTCTCTGAATCTCAAGATGTACAGTAGATGTTTCTTTCTTCACTAAGACATTTTTTGGGGGGGATAGAAAAGGGTAGAAGCAGTGGTGAAATGTAAAATTTGGTTCTGTGGGCATGGCTTGGGGGAGAATGTGACTGGGTGGCCGTGGCCAACTTTTTTTATTATTATTATTTTTAAAACCATTTTTACAACCATTTTTGTAAAAAAAAATGCTTCTAAAAGCCTCTGACGATCCCAGCTGTGTTGCCTGATCGGCAGAGGCTTTTTTTTTCTTTTAAAAGCTTCTGACGATCCCAGCTGAGTTGCCTGATCGGCAGAGGCTTTTTTTTTCTTTTAAAAGCCTCTGATGATCCCAGCTGAGTTGCCTGATCATCAGAGGCTTTTTTTTTTTTACTTTTAAAAGCATTTTTCAGCTGAATAGGTTGTAGAAAAAATGCTTTTAAAAATTAAAAAAAAGCCTCTGATGATTGCGTGGCTCAGCTGGGCATGGGGGTGGGCAGGGATTTTTGCTACTGGTTCTCCGAACCACCCGACACCATCGCTACCGGATCAGACGATCCGGTCTGAACCGGGAGCATTTCACCCCTGGATAGAAGTAACCAGAAATATATTGTGTTGTTATGAATGTGTATTATTTGTACATAAGTACTTGTGCAAAATTTTCTCCATCTTTCTGAAATGTATAAATATGAATATATCTCTTTGTTGGCAGGTTGTCTCACTTATCTTTCAGAGGAGACATTCCCACCTCCCAGTGCATTTAATAAACACTGCAGTGAGCCTTGATCATGTCTTTGTGGTCCGTTGTTTTCATTCCACACGCTTATTTCTGGACTTTCTTCTCTTGCAAAGACAAAACTTCACACTGTCTTTCAGGTGTGGTCTGTCCATGCAGCATAGAGCAGAACTATCATTTCCCATGATCTCAACATCATCCCTCTCTTCATCCAGCCCAAGATGAGAAATCTTTTAAAATTACAGGAGTAACCCTCACTATGCTGATGACACTGCTGTGATAGCTGACAATATAAAAAAATCTGGAAACTCTGCCACTGAGAGTCAAGAAATACAGTCGAAGATAAAAAGGTGGTTAGAAGAGATGACAGCACAACAAAAAGATCTGAAACCAGAACTATTCTTATTACCGTATTTTTTGGAGTATAAGATGCACTTTTTTCCCTCCTAAAAGAGGCTGAAAATTTGGGTGTGTGTTATACTCCGAATGTAGCTTTTTCGAAGCTTTGCCTGGTCCCTCTGACTCTCAGCTGTGAAACTTTTTTTCAGCCCTAATGAGGCGCTAGCGAGTGAAGCAATTGTGCTTTGCCTGCTCCCTCCGACTCTCAGCTGTGAAGCTTTTTTTCAGCCCTAACGAGGCACTAGCGCAGTGATCTCTGTGATTTGCCTGCTTTTCTCATTGCTTCTCTCTCCAAAGATCAGTTGTGCTTTAGAAACTGTTTTTTATCCCCAAGCAGGGGATAAAACACCAGCAAACTAATGTGCTGAAGCTGACCAGACTAAGGACGCTAGCTAGATGAATACCTGGTAGGCTGATTTTCCCCCCCCCCCCTATTTTCCTCCCCAAAAACTAAGCTGCATCTTATACTCAGGTGCATCTTATACTCCGAAAAATATGGTAGGTATACTACTGGGGAAATACAATAAAATAACCACATACTTAATGTTACATGTAATAACAGCAGCTAGAATCACAGATGCACAAAATTGGAAAAATGAAAGTATACCTATAGATGAAAAGGTAATAAAGAAAATATTAGAATGTGCTGAATTGGACAGGTTAACGATGGAACTTAAAGAGGAATCAGAGTATTACTTAACATGGGATTTATTGTACAAATGGTTAGATAACAGGTGTAGAGATTAGTAACTTAATAACGAAAGAAGATCAACAAAATAGAAATAGAAAGTTATATCGAATATATACCATAAGCAATAGTAATATTGGACTGTACGTGACTATAGATTAAAACATACAGAGTGATAAATGTATAGAGTGTTATGGAACAACTATGAAAATAATGGTTATAACTATGATGTACAACATTATGTATTTAAAAGAGTCTATACTGTATGACTATGAGAATAATGGTTATACTCAGGGTGTATACCTACCTATACTTAAAAAGGACTTGATTCAGCCAGTACACTGTCGTTGCAAAACTGGAAACGTGATGTATAATAAAGGAAAATGTATAATAAAAATATTTTTTTTAAAAAAAAGAAAGTCAAGGAACACAATGAAACAATGAGACTATGATTAAATAAAAAGATCAAACGAGTAGCAATAGTTTCAGCAACTAGCCTTACAATTAACAATTAATAGGTGATTGACAGCCTCTGCCTTTTATATTCTAGTATATTTTGTGATCTAGTTCTAGTATAGAACTAGATCATAAAAGTATAGTTTTATGATCTAGTATAGTTCTGGATAGCTCTGCAGACAAGGCACTGTAATTTAACACCAGCTGTCTGCAATTAAAGTAAGATCGAATCTTGCCAGGCTCAAGGTTGACTCAGCCTTCCATCCTTTCTAAGGTAGGTAAATTGAGGACCCAGTTTGTGGGGGCAATAAGCTGACTTTGTATAAAATATACAAAAGTATGAAGGCTATTGCTTAACGCACTGTAAGCCGCCCTGAGTCTCCGGAGAAGGGCAGCATATAAATCAAATTTTTAAAAAAGTATAACAGTAAAGGAACCAGAACACAAAGAAATATACTGCAGACCTGCACTTAACAGGCTACTAATGACGTTCTTGGAAATGATATTCAGATACCATGATATTTTTATAATTACAAAGATTAGAGTTATGGAGGTAATGGTTTTCCCTGTGGCACTCTATGGAAGCGAAACTCTGGACTTTGTAGAAGCAGGAGAGAAAGAATGCTGATGGTTCTGATCTTTTGTGTGATGAGTAAGGAAAGGGACAACCAGTCACGAAGTACAGGAACACAATTACAGAGAAAATGGATCCCCATTGGAGGATCTGAAGTGCCAGATTAGGGACAGATCAGAATAGCAGAATAACAGAGTTGGGAGGGATCTTGGAGGTCTTCTAGTCCAACCCCCTGCTTAGGCAGGGAAACCCTAAACCATTTTGGACAAATGGTTATACTGCTTCCCTTTCGCCTTTCAGCTTCAATCTAGGAGCCCTCAAGCAGTCGCATTCACAACAAACCATTTTATACCAAATTTATAATTGCTGATAAAGAAATAAAGGGAGACTAGTATAGATCTATTTCAAGCTATTTAGCTCTCATCAGCTAGCCATACCCTTACTCGGATTCACACTTGGGCTGCCTGCATATTAGGTAGTTGTATTAACCTCTGAGCCACATGTTTTCCTCCCTTTATCAGTTTCAGCCAGGGGAGAGATGTTTTTCTGTCGAAGCACCTGGTCTACCCCAATATGGGAGGGAGCATACTGCTTCCCTTTCATCTTTCAGCTCCAATCCAGTGTGTGTGTGTGTGTGTGTGTGTGTGTGTGTGTGTGTGTGTACATACATACATACATACATACATACGTAAAGAAAGAAGTAGACATCCTGCAAGCTCCGGAACTTAAATTTTTAAAATTTTAAAATAATTAAAATTTTATTTTTTTTAATTTAAATTTTTAAAATTAATTTTAATTTATTTTATTAATTATTTTAAAATTTTAAGTTCTGGAGCTCGCAGGATGTCTGCTTCTTTCTTTATAATATACCTGGAACTCATATTTTTAGAATAGTTTGTAATATATATACATACATAGATACGAGTCTTGGTGTATTCGGGACTTTTCCCATGTAAGATTGAGAGTATCTTGGTGACATTTCGAGGAGGTCCCATTCGTCATCTTCAGGCTGGTGTCTTTGGCTTCGTGCATATGCGAGCAAAGCGTGATCGGAGATGCCGTCTCTCTATAAATACTGGTGGGGAGGTGTGGAGTGCTGGCTTTGTTGTTGTAAGCGGGTTGCTTGGCTATGTTGTTATATCTTGATTAGTTAATGGAGTTGATGTTTGCAGATTAGTCAGCTGTTTCATATGACCCGAATACACCAAGACTTGCATACCTGTACCCGTGAAAATCTACGAAAACAAATACATACATACATACATACATACATACATACATACATTGTGTTTGTGTGTGTGTATGTGTTTTCTAAACCTGTATTAAAATACTATAGGAAGTAAGAGATGCCTATGTGAATTTTTTCCCAATTTTAGAATGTAAAAATAAAGTATCGTTACCTTTAGCCTTATTTGTATGGGCTAAGACAAAAAATATATAAGGTGCAATGATATATCCCTAAAGGTGATATCCAACATTCAGTATGAGCACAGGACTGAGCCAAAATATTAGGGGGAATAGTCTTCAAAGATTTATGATCAGTGTTGATCATAGGCAGTGTTATGATCAGCATTTTTCATAGGCATATTTCTTCAATGACCACACAAAACAACAAAGAAAAAACATCTCTCTCTCAACCACAGGTTCATCTAGAAAACTATTAGCATCTTAGATCATGCTAAGCCCCCAAATGCTAGGGAATTTCTAGAAGCTTCACATTCAGACATTAATAGACACATAGAGATAAGCATATTTACATATCATTCAAGGAAAACAATAAAAAAAAACAAAGAAGGAAATAAAAAGGTAAGAGTACATCCTTCCCAGCAAACAACATCAAAATAAATAGGGATTAACACAGGATAAACAAGCAGGATTTCCAGCTGTACTTCCAGCGCTATTGGAGGCGAGAACCGCAAGCTCCACAGCCCCGCTCTGAGCTTTCCCATTCAGAGGGCTCCAAAAGGAGCCATAGCCACCCTGTGGGGTGGTGAAGTAAAGGAGGTGCCTTGTAGGTCAAGGAGAGCTGCATCTCTCCTCCCTGACTTCATAAATCGCCCTCATTTAAAGACAAGGAGCAGGGGCACTCAACATGGCTGCCATGATGCAGGGGACATCTTGAATACCTAAGAGAGTGCAGGAGTGAAGAGATGGTGAATGGTGTGTGAACTGGGTGAGAGAATATTTTCTGTTAAAATTTGACCCCATGGAAATTTAGGGGGAATATATATCTAGAACTATATTGTTAAAGCGGCAAACAAGCACTGTGAAAAACTACTAAATTGGAAGGAGGATTCAAGAGAAGGTGTGTTTTTTAAAATATAGAAAATTGGACTCTCAAAGTAAGAAGATGTGGTATTGAGAAGGCATTTTAAAATGCTGGAACTATGGACTTAAAAATTAATACTGCTTTTTATTGGAATTATAATTTAAAACAATTAAAATCAGACTTGCCAATAACACATCGTGAAGGAGAGAGCGCCATCTGCTGATGAGAGGGAAAATATGCAAGCCTGGGAATAACCATCTGAAGGATTGAAAATATTTATTGGATTATATGGGTCTACTCTAAAACCACTAGAGATTTGAATATTAAATAAGAACTTTAACTTGCAATAAGAATATTAATAAGAACTGTCCACTTGCAAAGCTTTCAAGTTGCCATAAGCAGGAGGGGGGAGAACTGATGGAGCTGCTTGATTCCCCTAATAATATTTAAACAATATGAAACAAGGAAAATGAAATGTAATAATTATGAGTAATAATGTTATGTCTATTTGTATAAAAATGTATGATACCCAGGTATCACACTATTCACACATTGATATGTATAAATAATATAAAATAAAAAACTTGAAATAAAAAGAAAAAGGATAAACAAGCAGAAACAAGCAGACAATACTTAATTCTTGCATGGTATGGGAGCAGCTTTGTAGCAGACAAAAAAGTTCTACAGAGAATCATTAAAACTGTCCAGAATATCATCGGGCTCCAGCTACCAGCCCTGGACAACATCTTTGAATCTCGTTCTTTGAGAAAGTTGCACAACATTCTCAGAGGCTCTTCCCATCCTGCTTACAATCTTTTTGGGCTGTTGCCTTCTGGCAGAAGAGACAGAACAATTAAAACTCGGACCACACGTTTTCTGAATAGTTTTTATCCCAGAGCTATGATTGCACTCAACAATGAACTAAAGGGCCACCATCAGTGAGCTGTTGGACAGCATTACTTGGTCTGTTGTGTGGATGTTTGGGTGGTTTAGGGATGGGGAATTTGTGGTGGGTGGGGGTGTGTTTGGGGATTGTTATGTGTGTTGGGCCTGGTCTTTGGGTGTTAAGTGAATTTCGTTGTATGGGTAAACAACCTATATGTCACCTCCTGACTGGACTATTGTAATGCTCTCTACATGGGGCTCCCCTTGAAGAGCACTCAGAGGCTCCAACTGGTCCAGAATGCGGCCGCGCAGGTGGTATGGGCGCAACTCGCTGTGCCCACGTGACACCCCTCCTGCGCGAGCTGCACTGGCTCCCAGTGGTCTTCCGGGTGTGATTCAAGGTGTTGGTTACCACCTTTAAAGCGCTCCATGGCATTGGACCTGGGTACCTTCGAGACTGTCTTCTGCCACCAGTAGCCTCCCACCGGCCAGTCCGCTCCCACAGAGAGGGTCTCCTCAGGGTGCCATCAGCCAAATTATGTCGGCTGGTGACACCCAGGGGGAGGGCCTTCTCTGTGGGAGCCCCTGCCCTTTGGAATGAACTCCCCCCAGAAATTTGTAAAATCTCTGATCTCCGTGTATTTCGCTGTGCCCTCAAAACCATGTTGTTCCGCCAGGCTGGGCTATCAATATAAAGATTTTAATTTCATTTTAAATGGGATTTTAAATTTGGGGTTTAATAAATTGGGCCTATTATTTAATAATTTTAATTATTTTTAAATATTGTCTGTCTTTGTGTTTTTAATTAGGCTGTACACCGCCCTGAGTCCTTCGGGAGAAGGGCGGTATAGAAATAAAATTAATAAATAAATAAATACTGTGTATACACATACAATGACAATAAAGTTATTATATAATCGAGATCAAGCTACTGCCAAAGAGAAAACCCAACCCCTATCAAAACAGATAGAACAAGCCAAACTGTGGACTCGTGTTGTTATCCAGTTGGGAAATATTTGCAAGCAAATATCAGAGAACAGCAAGAACTCTACAGTTCAACCCTGCGCTACAAATATTATCTTCTATTAGAGGTTGACATACAGAAAAAGAGAAGTGGCAACAACTATTAGGCAATTGAATATAAGAAGAGAATAAGGTTTGGGATAGCGGTGAATAGAGAATAAGGATCCAAATTCTCTAAATACACTAGAAAGAATCTAAGAATCAACAAGGAGAAAAGAGAGAATGATTGAGATATGGAGATTGTTCATTCTTCTGTTGCTTGTTCTACTGATTCTGCTCTTCCTGAAACATTGGTGGTCCCAAAGACATTTCCCTCCTGGTCCTCTTTCTTTCCCAGTCCTTGGAAATGTGTGGGTTCTTGGGATACTTCATGAAGATGTTCTTGAAAAGGTATTTCTTTCTCAGTATCAATTCACTAATGAATTAACAAAATCATTAACAGAAGAAATTTTACTTTATTTTCTTTCTCTTATTGTAAGCATATGAATTTGCTAGTAAACTATTTTGGTATGGGACTAAGCACCTGGAGCCAAATATATATGTTTATAAAAATCAGCTTCTCTTCCTCACGTCGCTCCATTTTTATTTCCTAATACAGTAGCAGAATCTTAGGGAGAAAACCAATGACAATAAGAAAATTGAGTAACTTAAAATAACTTATTCGTTCTATTTGAGTCTAAGCACATTTCTTCTTTCTGATTTACTTCACAGATGGCCAGAAAATATGGAAATATATACAGCCTGTGCCTTGGGAACCGATGGGCAGTTGTGCTGTCTGGATTCAAAACTGTAAAAGAAGGTTTGGTTGGACATGCAAAAGAATTTTCTGGTCGAGCTGATAGTGCTTTCTTTTCGTCTCAAGGAAAAGCTAGGGGTAAGTTGCAGATAGTAAGGAATTGCAGCAGGGGTAAAATCTACTTACCTTCCTTACCGGTTCAGAAGCACATGCACTGCATGCGTGCACACCTTCTGCACATGTGCAAAACTTTCTGCACATGCTACTTTTACTGCTGATCACCGGCTGCCAGCAGTTTGGCAGATCGAATCTCACCAGGCTCAAGGTTGACGCTGCCTTCCATCCTTCCGTGGTTGGTAAAATGAGGACCCAGATTGTTGGGGGGAAATATGCTGACTCTGTAAACTGCTTAGAGAGGGCTGTGAAGCACTGTGAAGCGGTATATAAGTCTAAGCGCCGCTGCTATTTTGGCTCTCTTATAATGTATGGATGGAAAAGGCATGTCTAAGCTTCTAGAAGAAATGCAGGTGGATCTGAGAATGGAAGAAAGGTCAGCAAGAGGAGCTGAGGTATGTTGAAAGAAAAAGATAGGCAAGTTTAGATTTATGGCATAGTGTCAGGTAAATGATTTTGCATCACAGATGAGTGTATTAGAAAGTATAAGAGGCCAAGAGAATCTAAGATCTGAGAATCAAATCAGCATCAATCTTTATGGCCAGCTCTGAGAGCAGGGTGCTATGGCAAGATGCTTTAGGAAGCAATGCAACATCTTATGATAAACTTATCACTGCTTCCTGAATAGCTGTAACATTCAGAATAATAGAATCTGATGATTTTGAACGATCAGCCACCTTTAGTCTATTTTGTCTGTAAAGATTTTAATTTAACACAGCAAGATTGAAAAAAAGTGTACAGACTATTCTGTCTCTTTGTGGATGAAGATCAACTTTTCCCAAGCATGGATTAATGTAAAGAGATGGCATGTGAGCTAGTATTTGGACAAAGCCATGGTGGCACAGTGGTTAGAATGCAGTATTGCATTCTATGGGTGCCAGCAGTTCGATTCTCACTGGCTCAAGGTTGATTCAGCCTTCCATCCTTCCAAGACTGGGCCAAAATGGGGCAAAATTGTCTTAACCATTGCATTACTTAGTGAAAGAATTTTTGGGCTTAATAATGATTGTAAATTGAGGACCTGTACTAGATTCTTGTGAGACAACATCAACCTTGCACCAATCTGGTGCAATTTCATGAAGAATTGTAAGAAAAATGATACAGTATGTGTCACCTGCCTATTGATGGAGAAGGAACTTGAGAAACAAACCATCATACATATCACAGCCACAGAACTAGAAAAAGCATTTGATCAAGTATCACATGACCTATTTCTTTTCCCATCCACAAATGGTCTGGCCTCTCACCATTGTTCTTTATACTTAGTCTGGACACTGTAACCAGAAACCTACACCACCCACAGATGCTATTACATACTGATGATAACTTGATAAAGGGTGAAACATTCCTAAACATTCCCTCATTCCTAAAGACTGTATCAGGAGTGAAATCCAACTGGTTCTGGAGAACCGGTAGTGGAAATTTTGAGTAGTTCAGAGAACCAGTAGCGGAAATTTTGAGTAGTTCGGAGAACTGGTAGCAGAAATTTTGAGTAGTTCGGAGAACTGGTAGCGGAAATTTTAAGTAGTTTGGAGAACTGGTAGCGGAAATTTTGAGTAGTACAGAGAACTGGCAAATACCACATCTGGCTGCTCCCAGAATAGGGTGGGAATGGAGATTTTGCAATATCCTTCCCCCAGGAGTGGGGAGTGTTAGGGTGTGTGTAAAAAGTATTTGTTGCTTGTGCAACGAGCAGAGCAGAAACACACAGGGAAGGAGATAAACGTGCATCTCATGTGAGAAAAATACTTTATATACAAGATAATAAGCAGTCTCCGTGTAGGTAAAACAGTCCAAGGTCATAAACAGTAATATCAGTCCAGTAAGTATCTTCCCTTACCAAAGCAAACAGACTTTAGTAACTCTTGGTATACAGTACCATATAACAATTCAGTCTAACATCAATCAGCAGAAAGACGCAGGAAGCAACAGGAACAGGAACAATCAGGAACAAAGAACGCTTCTCTGCGCTGCTTATTTATGCACTGTAGCCTAATTACAGGGTTCATCAAACCCTGATTACGTGGCTCAGTTGTTTCTTAAAGAAACAGATATATTGCCTGACCAACAGGTTAGGAGTAAGCTACAAGCTGAACCTAACATTCTCCCCATTGGGCAGGACAATATACACAATAGATACAGAAACAAAAATACACATTCAAATCATACATTGTACAGTGGTATCAGTTACATTTCAGATTCTTAATCCAAATCTTTCACAACAATTGGTGTGTTTAATGGCACCTTGCGCTTTGGTAAAATTATCGGCAATATTATCCTCTGATGCGCAATATTCCAATGTAATCATGTTATCCTTAACACATTGCCGAACATTCAGATAACGTATATCAGTGTATTTAGTCCTTGTCTTTACAGCAAGATTCGTTGCCATTGTAATGGCTGCCTGGTTATCTTCATAAACCGTAATAGGATAGTCCATTTTGAATCCAATATCTTCCATCAGCTGTTTATAATAAATCAGTTCAGTACATGTAAGTGATAGACAAGAAAACTCCGCTTCCATGGTAGACAAACTGATGTGTTTCTGGCGAATCGATCTCCATCCAATCAGGCAGTTATCCAACATGATTGCTATTCCAGACGTAGATTTTCTGGCAAAACTGGCATCAGCATATGCCTTTAACACCATATTGGCATTTGGTTCTAAATACATAGCAAAATGTAACGTTCTTTTAAGATATCTAAGAATACGTTTTGCAGCTTGCCAATGCCTATCAGTAGGCTCTGAACTATATTGTGCTAGTTGATTAACACTAAAAGCTATATCAGGCTGTGTCCAGTTGCTCAAATACGACAAACTGCCTATTAATGATTGATACAGTTCTTTACTGAACTGTGGACTCTGCAAACTATCCTGTTGGAATTCTTGTGTCATAGGAGTCTTGGCAGGTTTACATAATTCCATCCCATATTTTGTCAACAATTTGCAGATTTTATTAGATTGTGAAATTTTAAATCCTCTAGATGTTTTCAGGATATCCAGCCCTAGATAACGCCGTATATGTCCTAGATTTCTAAGTTTAAATTTTGTTTGCAACTGACCGATAATCTCTCTGGCCTCAGCGTCAGTTCTGGTAATTATGGCAATGTCGTCTGTAAAGAGTAACAAGAATGAAACACATCCATCCTGTTCTTTTTTAAACAGACATTTATCTGCTACGCCCTCATAGAACCCAATGTTATGTAATTCCTGCACTATACATTGGTTCCACTCGTAACCTGATTGCCTTAAACCATATAGGCTTTTTTGTAGCCTCCAACACTCAGTGCTATCCTGTGTATCATAACCAGGAGGTTTCTTCATATATATTGTATGCCTCAACAGAGCGTTCAAGTAAGCTGTCTCGACATCTATATGAGTAATAGAGCATTTATTTCTAGCTGCCCAAACCAGCATCGTTCTCAAAGTGCTCGCTCGTAAACTTGGAGCAAAAACCTCATCATAGTCTCTATCTGTCTGTGAGAACCCTTGTGCAACAAGCCGAGCTTTATGGGTTACTACCCCATCTACACTTTTCTTTACCTTGTAGACCCACCTACAGCCTATAAGTTTCTCATTTGGTGGTATTCTTACAACTTCATAGACACCAAACCTCTTTAATGAATCAATTTCTCTATCCATTGCCTCTTGCCAGGCTTTTTGCTCCTTTTCTGGATATAATTTTATATCATGATAACTGGATGGTTCGATATCTACTTGGCAAACCACTGTGGCTTTATAGCGATCTGGTGGATGCCGGTCCCTGGAAGATCGTCTAGGCATAACAGGACTAACATCAGGTATATTGGGTTCATCCTCCCCTAACCCTGATTCCTGTTCCTGTTCTTCAACCTTAATAGATGGTTTATCATCCATCTCAGATGAACTATCATCAGGAATATGGTCTACCTTAACATCCACATCTGTAAAACCATAGTCTGCTTTTTCTAACCTGTCCCAGCCTTCATGTTCTAGGAATTTAGCACTAGCGCTACACAAAACTTCTGTTGTTTCTTTTTCCCAGAATCTATAGGACCTATGGTTAGCCTCATAGCCAACAAAAAATATTTTCTTTGCTCTCTGTTGGTCCTTCCTTCTCTGACTAACTGGTATATGCACCCAGGCTGGTGCACCAAAAGTATGTATATAACTTAAATCAGGCTTCCTCCCGTGCCATAAAGTAAAAGGTATTTTTCCTGTAGAGGAGTGCACCACATTATTTAAAATATGATTGGCACATAGTATTGCTTCTCCCCACAATTTATCAGGTAAACAAGCAACAGCCAGCATAGTCCTAGTCATAGCTTGTAGGGTCTGGCCTCTTCGTTCTATATATGCATTATGTTCCGGCCGAAAAGGGGCAGAACGTTTATGCTGTATCCCAGCATCCTTCAAAAACTTAGCCAACTGATGGTTAGTAAACTCAGTTCCATTGTCAGTAACAATGCATTTCACCTTAAACCTCTGCTTCCTTTCTACAAAACGAAGCCAGTTTGTGATACATTGGAACGTATCACTTTTGGACTTCATAAGGTAGCAAAAACCATATCTGGTAAAGTGATCAACTATACTCAAAATATAGCATGCTCCCCCTAAACTGGGTTTCTTTGGCCCTATTAAGTCTAAAAAGACTACCTCCAAAGGTTTAGTTGTTTTAAACCCATTGCAGCGGTTTGCAGGTGTAACTTTACTTTTATGCTGGTTACAAGTATTACAGTTCAGGTATTTGCTGCAAGCCCTTAACTTAATGCCTTTAGACTGCTTAACAGTCGAATGCAACAACCTGAAATTCAGATGACCAAGCCTTCTATGTAGTAAATGTACGCATTCATCATGCGGCTTTACATTTCCAAATTTAGCTTTTGACTGAACTAACAGTAATGACTTATCCCTAATGACAAATAAGTCGTTTTCTAATTCTGCAGTAACTACAGTGCCTTCACATTCCAGCAAACATTTGTTGTTTTTAAAAGTTACTGTAAACCCAGAATGTAGTAATGACTTTACAGATAAAAGGTTATATTTCAAACTAGGGATATAAAGCATGGGTAAAGGGTGCTTACTAATAGAACATTGAACAAGTCCCTCCCCAGCTACAGTCACATTCCAGCCATTAGCTAATTTGACCTTTTTAGTACTTTTCTTCATGTTTAGAAACAGTTTTCTGTTTTTTGTTATTGATTGAGAGGCACCGCTATCAATCACCCACCAATCATCTCTTATATTAATAGATGAACTGGTTGCTAAATTACACCCTTTCCTGGGTTTAGCTGAGTTTCTAGCAGACACTTTCTTATTATTACAATATTTTGCAATGTGCCCCTTAGCCCCACATGCATAACAGCGTTTAACAATATTGACATTCTCATATACAGCTTCCACTTTTGGTTGCTGTTGCATCCTTAACTGGTCTTGTTCTTGCCTATGTTTGGCCTCATCCAGTAACCTACCAGTTATACTGGCCAATGTTAGTTCATCTCTAGACAATACTTCTAATAATGAAACAAAAGAGTCATAACTGTCATCCAACGATGAAAGAATAATATAAACTTGCTGCAGTTCAGTAAACACAAGGTCTTTCTCATGTAGCTCCTGGAAAAGCCCTGTCATGGAGTCCAGGTGAGCCATCATGTCTCCTTCTTTCTGAAGATGTAAGCGAAATAATTTCCATGTCAGGTAGATATGGACACCCACAGAGTCACGAACGTAGAGCTTCTTTAGCTTTGTCCAACACCCTGCAGCAGACTCTTCGCCCTGGAAATGGACAAGTTGCTGGTCTCCCAGTGTCAGGCCAATGATGCATAAAGCACGCTCGTTGTCCCTGTGAAACTTTGCTATCTTTTTGGCATCTTCTTCGTCAGCAGCATTCAATGCAGTTATGTCCGGTGGATTATTAACCATGTCCCACAGTCCTTCTTTTCGCAAAAGTAGACAGCATTTTGTGGACCAGGTAACATAGTTTGTACCATCCAACCGGGTTATGGTAGAATAACTTGTACCTTGCTCAAAAGCCATCATCTTGACTACTACACCCACTGCCTGCACTTCTCACTTCCGCAAAAACAAATTAAAGAGCCCTGGAACGTTCTGGGCCCATAACCAATGTTAGGATGTGTGTAAAAAGTATTTGTTGCTTGTGCAACGAGCAGAGCAGAAACACACAGGGAAGGAGATAAACGTGCAGCTCATGTGAGAAAAATACTTTATATACAAGATAATAAGCAGTCTCGGTGTAGGTAAAACAGTCCAAGGTCATAAACAGTAATATCAGTCCAGTAAGTATCTTCCCTTACCAAAGCAAACAGACTTTAGTAACTCTTGGTATGCAGTACCATATAACAATTCAGTCTAACATCAATCAGCAGAAAGACGCAGGAAGCAACAGGAACAGGAACAATCAGGAACAAAGAACGCTTCTCTGCGCTGCTTATTTATGCACTGTAGCCTAATTACAGGGTTCAGCAAACCCTGATTACGTGGCTCAGTTGTTTCTTAAAGAAACAGATATATTGCCTGACCAACAGGTTAGGAGTAAGCTACAAGCTGAACCTAACAGGGAGGGAATGAGAATTTTGCAGTATCCTTCCCCTGCTATGCCCACCAAGCTCCTAGGCATTTCCCTCCATGCCAGAAAGGCACACAACTCTGGGAGTGCACTTTGGGTACTTTGGGAGTGCAGAGATAAAGGAAACACCAAACCAGTGGTGGGTTGCTCCTGGTTCTGTTCGGTTCTATAGAACTGGTAGTAAAACTGGCAGGAGGCCCCGCCCACCTGCCACGTCATCATGGGAGATGATGACGCCCACCAAGCTACACCACGCCCACCAAGCCACACCCACAGCACTGGTAGTAAAAAAAATTGGATTTCACCACTGGATTGTATATCTTGAAAATAATGACCAGACCAATGGTACACTCAAGACTGATAAAGTTACATGGTGCAAAGTAACTTCAAATTGATCCAAATTGCTTCTAAAAACTCAAATCTTTTTTCTGAAAACATGGGAGAAGGGCACTTTTTTCCTGGTTTCAAACTGTTTTACATTTTTACTTATGGTCAAGTCGGTGAAAGTATCTGTCCTTTTCCCAATCATTTCAGGGGAAGTATTCATTTAAGTATGAATCAATCCAAAGTTCCTGTTAATTATTTTCATTCCTAATGGAATTTCTTTAGAAAAGGGGGAGAGAAGTGATAGGCAAACAGGAGAGGATGACAATCGGAAATATTTCTAATTCCCTCAACAAAGAACCCCTAAGACTGTCTAAGATTGCAGATGTACAACATAGTTCTTATTTAGAAACAAACGGAATTTAGCATGGGCTAAATTCAGAATGGGAGATGAATGAAAAAGAAACAACTCCAATGAAGACAATATCACTGTCTCCTCTTCTTTACTTCAAGCCAGGAATGTAATAACTCCTTGCCCATGTATTGAACCCCAGTAAACCCAATACCTTCTCCATCTGAAGAAGATAGTAATCAATGAAATCCTGCGGCTCATGCCGGGAGCTGGATTCCTTGTGTTTCTCTATTTCCTGCTTTATAAAGGAAATAATCATTTCTGAGGCATCCAAAGCCTCCTGGTAAGGGCCAGGGAGGTACTTCAGTATTTGTGGAAAGAAACTATATATCTAATAGAAAAGGAAAAATTAGAGAAGCCTCTCAGCAGTTCGCAGTAATAGACAAGATTTAATAACCAAAGAAAAACATTCAAAACACATTAAAACATGGCAAACAGTGCAGGGTGTCGGACCTCAAAAACCCTCTAGAAAAGCTTATAGAAATTCTTGTAGAAAACAGTAATTTTAAGAGGCAGATAGATTATTATAAAGCTATAAAGAGCCATGATGACGCGGTGATTAGAATGCAGTCCTGCAGGCTACTTCTGCTGATTGCCAGCTGCCAGCAATTTGGCAGTTCGATCCTGACTGTCTCAAGGTTGACTCAGCCTTCCATCCTTCCAAGGTCGGTAAAATGAGAACCCAGATTGTTGGGGGAATTATGCTGACTCTATAAGCCATTTAGAGAGGGCAGTAAAGCACTATGAAATGGTATATAAGTCTATATAAGTGCTATTGCTAGTGCTATTTGGAGAGGAACAGGCTCAGACTCAACCCGTCCAAGACCGAGTGGCTGTGGCTGCCGGCGTCCCGATATAGTCAGCAGGTGCCATCGCTGACTATTGGGGGTGAATCTTTGCCCCCCACAGAGAGGGCTCGCAATCTGGGTGTCCTCCTGGACGCACGGCTGTCTTTAGAAGAGCATATGACAGCCGTGGCCAGGGGGGCCTTTTATCAGGTTCGCCTGATCCGCCAGTTGCAGCCCTTTCTGGACCGGGACGCCTTGCGCACGGTCACTCATGCCCTTGTCACCTCCCGGCTGGACTATTGTAATGCTCTCTACATGGGGCTCCCCTTGAAGAGCACTCGGAGGCTCCAACTGGTCCAGAATGCGGCCGCGCGGGTGGTTATGGGCGCAACTCGTTGTGCCCGTGTGACACCCCTCCTGCGCGAGCTGCACTGGCTCCCAGTGGTCTTCCGGGTGCGATTCAAGGTGTTGGTTACCACCTTTAAAGCGCTCCATGGCATAGAACCCGGGTACCTTTAAGACCGTCTTCTGCCACCAATAGCCTCCCACCGACCAGTCCGCTCCCACAGAGAGGGTCTCCTCAGGGTGCCATCAGCCAAGTTATGTCGGCTGGCGACACCCAGGGGGAGGGCCTTCTCTGTGGGAGCCCCAGCCCTGTGGAATGAACTGCCCCCGGAAATACGTAAGATCTCCGACCTCCGGGTGTTTCGCTGCGCATTGAAGACCCTGTTGTTCCGCCAGGCCAGGCTATAAACATAATAATTTTAAATTGGGGTATTTTAAATTTTTGGGGTTTTAAATCAGCCAAATCTATTTAATTATTTTAATTTTTAATCATTGTTGTGTCCTGTGTTTTTAAATTGGCTGTACACCGCCCTGAGTCCTTCGGGAGAAGGGCGGTATAGAAATAAAATTATTATTATTATTATTATTATTATTATTATTATTATTATTATTATTATTATTATTATTATTATTATTTCCCTCAATCCAAAGAACTGGATTGTTTGTAGGACCTAACCTCACACCAGATATACAGTATATAAGCATGCATGATCTGCCAGAGACGTGGTTTCTTCTACCATGCTAATTTGTCTTTTTTTAACTAACAAAGATGAATATAATCATTGTTAATTTCTTATTGATGTCTTCAGGTATTGTATTTTCAAATGGTCGTGCCTGGAAGCAGCATCGACAGGTCAGTAATGTTTCACTGCGGCAACTGGGAATAGGGAATAAAAAGATTGAGTATCAAATCAAAGATGGAGCCCAACAGCTTGTAGATATCTTTGCACGTACAAAAGGTAGGTAATATTAGCAATGAGAGAGCTGTGGAAGTAACTAAGGCTTATTGAGTCTCTGTCAAACAAAGCAAGGTTGACTCCATATAGCTTAGACATCAGGATGTAGAGCAGGCACAGAGCGCAGTAATAACAGAAACAACAGTGAGATCCTTAGCAAACTAAACCGAAGGATTTCTTACTCACAGATAAGCCAATCGTGGAAGTTAAAGCATGCAAACAATTTGATTGTCTGCTTCAGAGGTGGGTTTCAGCAGGTTCTGACCAGTTCTGGAGAACCGGTAGCGGAATTTTTGAGTAGTTCGGAGTAGTAAATATTCTGACTGGCCCCGCCCCCATCTATTCTCTGCTTCCCAAGTCCCAGCTGACCAGGAGGAAATGGAGATTTTACAGTATCCTTCCCCTGCCATGCCCACCAAGCCATGCCCACCAAGCCATGCCCACCAAGCCATGCCACACCCACCAAGCCACACCCACAGAACCGGTAGTAAAAAGTTTTGAAACCTACCACTGGTCTGCTTGTTTGTTAGCAGAAGAGCAAGCAGGATTTAGAAAGCATAAATCTACAATCAATCAAATAATGATCTGATATCATCTGGCAAAGAAATATATCTTAAATCTTTTTGTTACTAAAGTAATGGCACAACTACTTTATGGTGTACAAATAGGCCTCTACATCAATTTTCCTCCAATGGCACCGGTGTAATCTAGATTTCAGCGACCGATTGTGTGGGTTTCTAAATGTCTCTCTAATGGTGCCATAACATTAATTGTTGTAAGAGTGAAGTCCAGATTTGGTCCATTATTCTCAGGCAGTGTCTGAAATTGATCTTTAGTCCAATTGAGCTGGCCTCCTAAATAATGAGAAACAACTTTCACAATGGAGCGCTTTAAAGGTGATCACCAACACCTTGAAGCACATGCGGAAGTCCACCGGAAGCCAATGCAGCTCGCGCAGGAGAGGAGTCACATGGGAGCGCCCCGTCGCTCCCATAATCCCCCGCGCGGCCACATTCTGACCAGTTGGAGCCTCCGGGTGTACCCCAAGGGGAGCCCCATGTAGAGAGTGTTACAATAGTCCAGATGAGAAGTGACGAGCCCACATCATTGGTGGGTTGCCCACCGTTTGGACCAGTTCGCAAGAACCGGTAGTAAAACCGGTGGGAGGCTCCACCCACTGACGAGAAGTGACGAGCCCACATCATTGGTGGGTTGCCCACCATTTGGACCAGTTCGCAAGAACCGGTAGTAAAACCGGTGGGAGGCTCCACCCACAGAAGCTTCTGAGCATGCACAGAAAAGCGTGTGCGCGCGCAAACAAAGCATGAACACATGCGCAGGCATAATTTGGGAGAGAGGCGAGCCAATGTTGCCTTTTCAAAGTGTAGGTGACACCATAACCTGGAGGGCCTTTGAATGACTTCATAATATCTGTCAGTTTATTAATTTGATTTAAAGCAGGGGTCACATTTCGGATCTCAGGGACCACTAAATTCATAATTTTAAATCCCACAGACCACTAATATGATCTGCCCAATGATGGCTGGGTGGGCGTGGCTAGGTGGTCATGTGACTGGGTGGGGTTGGCAACTTGATGTCACTCACATCAAGGGGTGCCTTGGCAGCCTCTACTCGGCCCTCCCCTCCCAACCACTACTCGCCTCCCCACCTGGGCTCCTTAGGGCCCCAAAAGGAAGCAATTGTTGAAGGTAAGCAGCCACCTCGAGAAAGAGTTGGCAAAACAGCTCCGTTCAAATTGGATCTGACCAAGAAGGAGGCTCAGTAGAAGCACCTCACTGAGGACTCTGAGCATAGGCTTTCCAAGCAGAGGGAAGACCTGTGGGAGTGCAAGGCCAGGTACCGGCGCCTGGAGGTTTAGCAGGCTGAGATGGTCAGCTAGTTCCGGGCCATGATGCAGTCCCACTGGAACAAAGTCCTCTTTGTTCTAGTGCTTCCCTCCAGCCTTCGCCCAAAGGCCTGACCAGGAGGCTGAAGCAGACCCTGAGTCAGAATTTCTGCCCCCCTCCGACCCACACAAAAAGGCCCTGAAGGGGGAGATTCTCTGCAGCAACACAACCATTCATTGCACTTATCCAGCTCAGGGGCCGTAGTTTGAGGACCCCTGATTTAGTGCAATATAAAAAATGCAAGTAATTTTTCTGCGGACCGCCAAAATTTTCTCGCGGACCACCAGTGGTCCATGGACCACCAGTTGGTGACCACCGATTTAAAGAACATCCAACTGATCGGTGACTCAAGGTAGCCTATAATTTAAAGGAAAATGAAAACAACAGAAACCGCAACAGCAAGATCTCTCTCTCCCAGTCCCCTCTCTGCACTTATGATCACTCATGTTTAGTCAAGGAGATAACTTTAGTATAATCAGCTTATGATCATCATGTCGTGTTTACTCTGCCTCTATGTCAACGAAGCTTATTTAGAAAGTGATCAAATTTTGCTTGTTTTCGTTTTAGTTGTTTGAGATGGCCCCGTGGTTGATGAAACAGCTTCCAGGGCCTCACCAGAAGTCCTTGGACTCTGCTGAGTTTATCCTTTCATTTGGAAGGCAGGAAATAGAAAGGCACAAGCAATATCAATCTCTGCATGAGCCACAGGATTTCATCGATTTCTATCTACAACAAATAGAAAAGGTATTTTTCCTGTTTATTTATGTACAGGTTGATTTTTGTTTTGTTTTGTTTTTGTTTATCCAGTTATGCCACTCATTTCATTACGATGCATGACATTATGGGATGTGTATTTGGAAGCTCGTATTCATTGGATGCATTCAGAATTTTCATATTATTTGGAGACTGCGGGTGGTTGTGGATGGTGATGAAACCACAGGTAGATGGGTGAAGAGGGGTGGCTGGAATGAATGAGGGGAGCTGAACTGGAAGGTGGAGGCTGTGGACTCAAAACACAGGACCCAAAGCAAAAGCTGAAAAGGCAGATCTTACGCTGAAGAACTGGTAGGCCACCAGGCACCCATTAGAACTCGAGGAGAGAATGAGCTTGAGCAGATAGGATCTGAGATAATAATAATCCTATGATTATTATTATTGAAAAGTTTTATAAGAAATACAAACAATTTTCTCCCCCCACCCTTTCCCCCTCCCCACATCTTATACATAATAAATCCTACATATACATGTTTCCCTTAAAGAAAGCATTAAAATAAGACATTTTAATTACATTCGGAGTTGCTCTTCTTCTCTTTCTTCCCTCATTCCACAACGAACCTTCTTCTTCTCCTCCTTTCTTTCCCTCCCCTCCCTCCTATTCTCTCCTACTTTCCCCTACCTCCTCTCCTACCTCATCCTACTTCCTTTTCCTTTCCCCCACTTCTCTCTTCTTTTCCCCCTTCTCACCTTCACTCCTACTCCTGTCCCCTTCCCTTCCTTTCTTCCATTCCTCTCCCTCCCTCTCCTCTTCCTACCCTCTCCTCCTCTCTCCTTTCTAACTTCTTTGCTGTGAAATATTCTCCTCCTTTAGTATCTGAGCAACTCCTGTATTCTAATCGTAGATACTTTCTTCTGTTAAAACATTTCTCTATTCACCACTTTTTTCCCACCCCAACCCTTATCCCACCCTCCCCACCCCCCCCTGACTTCCCAGAGCAAAAACAGGCTATAGCATCTAACAAACATATGCTAAAATAAACTAACTAATTATAAAGTTCAGAACTCCCACACGTTCTTTAACTCCCCTTGCTCCAATTCATCAACCTCCCTTTTATAAATTCTCAAAACCAATTAAGTTAAATTCATTCTTCCTAATTATAAAAAAAACTTTTTCTTGATGTATAATCCAATACTTTAGCAGTATTACAAACAGTAAAAATCAGGAATAAATTCCATTTCCATATCCTCAAACATCATTCTTTTTGAACATTACACCCTAATGAAATTCTGAATTTAACATTAATCCTCTTTCCTTCCCAAAAAATTGGGCATCTTGAAATCTTACACATTTTATCTCATATATCTTTTAAAATAATATAATCTTATGTTAAACATTCTAAAAATCTCTTAATACCATTAAAACACTTATTTACCAAATATAAATTTCAAAATCTACAGAAGAATATCTTTCAAATTTTCAATTAACCATTTTAATACCTCTAACTTTTTAGAAAGCAGCCCTTTTACTATCCAAAACTAATTATGATTTTGTAATAGAATTCTGAATTTAACATTAATCCTCTTTGCTTCAAAAAGTTGGGCATCTTGAAAGCTTACACAATTCATCTCATATATCTTTTAAAATAATATAATCTTATGTTAAACATTTTAAAAATCTCTTAATACCATTAAGACACATATTTGCCAAATGCAAATTTCAAAATCTACAGGAAGATATCTTTCTTAATCTTCTGTTCTTCTCTTCTTTCTATATTTTTTCCAATCCTTTTTTTTTTATAAATTCTTTCAGCTGTCCCCCCAATTTTATTTTTGGAAATTTTAAAATGTTGATTTGAGGTTGATGTTTCTGAAAAACTCGCTCTCTTCTTGAGGTCACGTTTCTAATTTGAAATCCCCATTTCAACTCTTCTTGCTTGTATAATCATTCAGTCCATTCCTTTGTCCATATAACCAAGATTTGATGCCATAAAGATTGTCAGCTTGCAATAAAAAGTCTGTTTGTTGCTTTTCTATCAATTGAATGGAAACGTCCGCCAAAACCTTTGTTTCAACTGTGCCAGCCTGCCTTTCAATCCTGACAGCCTCTCAATCTTCCAAAAACAAACTCCTCTGAATAATTTCCTGCTGCCCCTCCAACAACTGCTTATGTTTTCCCAAGCTGTTTTTTTGAAAAAGCTATTTCAATTGTATCCAAAAGAGCAGAATTAAAAGAGTCTAGAAGTTCTTGAAAACCTGAACAGTCACAGCTTGAGAATTTGCTGATTCACCAGCCCTGATGTCAGCCATATTTCAGCCACTTTGTATTCATCCAGCTATCAGGACGACAATTCCAACTATTTTCCACACAGTATAAAAGCAAAATTTTAATTAAAGTCAATACCAAATTCTTTTCCTCGGAACCAAATTCTTTTCCTGGTCGCTTCCACTTTAAAACTTTCTCTTAAAGTGTAATCCGGTAGCTGTATCACTGTTGCAAACGTTAACAAGCGTTAACAAGCACTTTCCCTAGTAGCCTCCTCCTCCCGCTCTCAGGCACCATTTTCTGCATTTTAAAACGGAGTTAAAGTGTTACTTGCAATTTTTTCCTTTTTTCTCCTGATTTGCTCTGTCTGCAATCAGAGTAAAGATGTTAAAAGTCCCCTCATTTATTTTCAGCAGATTTTGGTCGCGGCTTCTAGCTCCACTTTAGCGGAGTCGTCCCTGGTCCGGAGCAGCTTGACAGGCTTCAATGGGGAGCCCACACCCTTCACGTCCCAGGATTTCTCCTAGCACACTTGGGGGGCTCTACCTCTGCCTGTCGGCTCTTCTCTCTCCCCTTTGCCCGGGGAGAGGGTTTTTCGCCGCCAGACAGCTGTTTTTCAGCTGTTCTGGCGGCATTTATGGTGCCTGGGATTGGGCGCTCATGAAGGAGCGTCAGCGAAGCTCGCGGAGCCAACCGGAAGTCGACAAATCCTTGCTTGTTACAGCTATCTTTTAAGACACTGTCTTTGCCTTTTCTCATTTTAACAGATTTTACAATACAATGTATGCACTTTTTGTCTTCTTTTAAGTCTTAAGTGCTATCTGGCTAAATGACTAAATTTACAGCTATGATCAAAGTTTTATGACATAGCAATAAAGCAGGGGTGTCAAACTCGTGGCGTCACGGTGGCATCATGTGCAATATCGTGACTTTTCCCCCCTTTGCTAAACCGGACATGGGCGTGGCCAACGTGTGATGCATCCGGCTCGCGGGCCGCGAGTTTAACAGCCCTGCAATAAAGTCTCACAAACTTTAGGGTTGAAAGGTTGAAGGGTTGGATGAAAACTAATGCCATCATTGTTACAAATCATCAATAGATAGTAGCAGTCAGATATTACCAGAGAACACTCTGATGTGTTCTCTAGCATTGTTCTTTCACTTCAGTCCATGAGAAGTTTCTGTGAGAAAAAATGGTGAAGTGAAAGCTTGTAGCAACTTGTGACTGCATTGTAGCTTGTAGCAAGTAACTTGTGACTGCATTGAGCAGTGCACCATTGGCCATCCCTTAGTATGGCCTGGTGGCTCAGCAGACTAATAGCATTGTGATTAATACCAGCTGTCTGCAATTACTGTAAGTTCGAATCTCACCAGGCTCAAGGTTGACTCAGCCTTCCATCCTTTCTAAGGTAGGTTAAATGAGGACCCAGTTTGTGGGGACAATAAGCTGACTTTGTATAAATATATACAAAAGTATGAAGGCTATTGCTTAACGCATTGTAAGCCGCCCTGAGTCTCCGGAGAAGGACGGCATATAAATCAATTTTTTTTAAAAAAAAAAAAGTATCCTCACAGATATAGGGAGAAGAAGACCCATCTTACAAGCCAATAGTTTAATATGAAAAAAATATCTGGTACCTGTCACAAAAACAGAATCTGGTTCCTGTGCACTGCTGTTTGAAAGAGAATTTTTAAAGAGTATGTTTATCTTGGAGAGCAGAACATAATGACATGAAAGTATAAATCAGTTTATTGACACTCACTAGCACTGATGATATTATCTAGTTAGATAATAAAACATCTGCAAGCACATAACCAAACTCAGAGACTCTGAGAGTTATTTTATCTAGGACTCTGAGAATTATTTTATTTACCTTGTTAGACTTATGTTATATTTGATGCAACCGACAATTCCCAGGGCTAATTGCTTTATAGCTGAACTTGTGATGAGTTTATTCCAAAATCTGAATCCTTCACATTTTCTTGTTGAATAAATTAAACAATTAATTTAAAAATAATTGGCATATATAATCATTATGTTCACTGGAGAAGAGCCTAATGCTGGGAAAGATGGAGGGCAAAAGAAGAAGGGGACGGCAGAGAACGAGGTGGCTGGATGGAGTCACTGAAGCAGTTGGTGTGAGCTTAAATGGACTCCAGAGGATGGTAGAGGACAGGAAGGCCTAGAGGAACATTGTCCATGGGGTCAGACACGACTTCGCAACTAACAACAACAACAATCAAGAGCCTGAGTGGCGTAGGAGGCTAATGCCTCCTACTAAGGCAGCATTTAACATCCAGCTGCCTGCAATTACTGCGAGTTCAATTCTCCCCAGGCTCAAGGTCGACTCAGCCTTCCATCCTTTCTAAGGTGGGTAAAATGAGGACCCGGTTTGTGGGGGCAATAAGCTGACTTTGTATAAAATATACAAAAGTATGAAGGCTATTGCTTAACGCATTGTAAGCCGCCCTGAGTCTCCGGAGAAGGGCGGCATATAAAAATAAATAAAAATAAAATAAAAATAAAAATTATGCGCAAAGGATTGTGCACATATCCTTTGAACATATATCATTATCAATGTGATTTGTGGCTAATAAGAAAATATTTGAAAGAAACCTAGAATATATTGCAAATTGAATTTCTCATTTTAAACATAGAACAGGAATGACCCCAACTCTGTCTATAATGAGGAGAATCTGGCTTGTTGTTTGGCTGAATTATTTATTGCTGGAACAGACACAACATTTTCTACCTTGATGTGGGCAGTGCTTCTCTTGGCAAATCATCCCGACATCCAAGGTGAGACAAATCTGGGCAGTGGGAACAAGGGCCAATCTCAATTGGGAAAATATACTTGAATTCTTTTGACATCTTTATCACTATTGAATGATGAATATAATCTTCATAATAGTATTCTATGAAGATTCTGGAACCTATAGCGAAGATTACTTCTTTTGCAATTTAAAAGAAACCTGATTATGTAAATATAAAGATTTTTTTTTTGATAGTCTCAAATATCACATTAGTAATTCTATATTAATAATTTTATATAGTAATATGGAATAATGGAAAAGGGGATTAACTTAATTTTCAGTACATTGAATAAGATTTAGCTTTTACTTATTCACTTAATTGTGAAAATGATGAGAGGGGGCATTATTATAGTAGTCCTAAGCCTACTCTGCCCCCTGAGGTATTTTATTTGTAAGGAAGCTCATAGAAAATAATTTAACAAAAATAAATAATTGTAAGAGATTATTCAGTCAGGAAAATCATCATTGAAAATGTATTGCCTTTCTCTCACTACAGAAAAAGTCCACAAGGAGATTGAAGAGATCTTTGGTGCCTCAGGATCCATCTGTCAGCACTCCAACTTATGCTCTCTTCCAGTGCTGTCATGAAGACCAGAAGTGCTGAATTATTGCTGAGATGAACTTTTACCTAGTTTTCTGCATGCAAGAGATAGGGTTTTCTGGGGGATGAGGGTGGGGGTCACATTCCTGTGAGAAGTACGTGCCAGGATGGAGAGATGGATTGGCTAATGGCCAATGAGAAATCGGGTTGGAGAGCGGAAGAGGAGGGGGTTGGAAGGAGGGGCCAGTTGAGCTGCAATTAGCCTCAGAAATGTTGGCTATTTCTGTTCTTAATAAAGAATGATTCATTAGAGACTGCGCTTGAAAATGAAACTTATTTTAAGACAGAACCGAAACCTGACAGACAGCTCAACTCTCCTCCAAATCCAGGCTGGCTGAGTTTAAATCATCCCGTTCCCTCCCACACAACTGGTCGGACGGACTATGGCTGAAGCCAAGCTATCGGAGGAAAGCCTGCTTCAAGAAACGGGAGGAGCAGAAGCGGTCGTGATTCCAGCCAACTTGGAAAATACAAAGGTTCAACTTTCTCCACCTTCCCCCCCCCCCCGCAGAACTTCAAGCAAAGAAACGTGAAGCAGATAAGTACCCGGGGACTGTGCCAAAAGCCTTAAAGGCGGAATCCCCTTTTGCAAAGTTAAAAGATAAAGAAAAACCCCTAAGTGAATTGGGAAGGGCGAGCTGGGGATGGGAATGGCAGCGAAGCCCAGACAAGGCAGCACCTCCCCACCCCAGGATGAGAGACGAGGCAGAGGACTATCAACACCAGGGCTGGCCCTCCAGAGCTCAGCACAGAGAGGAGAGGGCAGAGAGGGAGGAGCCACCCCAGTTCAGAGGGAAGTTCGATGGTGACCCAGACAACCTCGCCCAATTCCTCGATTCAGCTGAGATATACATAGAGCGGTTCGGACACCTCTACCCTTTCCCCAGAGCCCTAGTGAATGCTATCAGGGAAGGGCTGGAGGGAGAAGCAAAGAGGTGGTCAGCATCACTCTACAAATACAGGGCCCCCCAGCTACAAAATGCGGATGGGTTCTTGCAACTATTGAGAGCCCGTTATGAGGAGGAGGAGGAGGACCCCTATGTGGAAGACGAGCTCAGAAACCTAATGCAGAGGGGGAAGCCTATCAGAGAGCATATCCGTGAATTCAGGAGAGTCATTGGGCCACTGCCTCCCCTACCAGAGCGATTGCTGGTGTATTTTTTTAGAACAAGCCTAGATAAAAGAATTTCCCAAGTGACTGCCTATCGTGACATCCCAAACCGACTCGCTGAATGGTTCCGGGTAGCGATAAAAGTCGACAGAGGGCTGCGGGCGACTGACACGTCAAAACCACCAGAGGGAAAGGAGAGAGGCCGACCAGACCAGGGGCCACTCAACAGACGAGAAACCCCAACATCACAGCCCTCCTACAGACCAACTGCCCCACGGAGCCCACTGAAATGCTACAGATGTGGGGGAAGCGGCCACATAGCAGCAAGATGTGGAACGCCTAGACCGGGACCAGCTCCACCGCCCAAAGCACGACCGGAACGAGGGCCCAACCGCGTCACCCACGTACCGCAGGAAACTCCCCAAATCCCTGAGTTTTTCGCTCATCTGACCGAAACCAGAGGAATCCCAGATGAGGGAGATCAGTTCCCCGAACCCTATGACACGGAAGACGAAGGCGAGGATGACCCGATGGTGAGTGGACCCGTCCATCCTTTTCTTTTCCCCATACGCCTAACAGCCCCCAAAACAGGGGCCCAAGAGACTTTCCAAGCCCTAATAGACTCGGGTAGCACACGGTGCCTAATCAACCTACCCACAGTTCTAAAATTGGGAATCCGAGCTAAACAGCTCAAACAACCAATTCGCTTCGAGCAAGTTGATGGGTCCCTAGTGGGAGGAACATATGCCACACATTTGACTGAACCCGTGAGACTAGAACTCGCAGATCACTGGGAGACGATCCGCTTCATAATAGCCCCCAAGATGACAGAACCAGTCATATTGGGACTCTCATGGCTCGACAAATGGGGCCCAATCATTTGGTGGCAAGAGGGAACCCGCAGGCTGAGAATAGCAAAGGGGCCCCAACCCCTGCCGCCCCGACCAGAAGAATTCCCTCCCACGCTGAAACCCCAAAGCAGCCCTCCACTACAGAAGAAAACACCAACACAAGGGTCCCTCCCAGAAGGTGCAGCAAAACAATTGGCAGCCGCACCCACCACCGCTTGTAACGCAAACCAGATCCCAAGGGAGTACCAAGACCTTGCAGGGGTATTCAGCGAGGCCGAGTGTGACATTCTGCCCCCCCACCGCGAGACCGATTGTGCCATCGAGATTATCCCAGGAGCGAAACTACCCAAACCTAAAATGTATGCCATGACGCCCCGAGAAATGCAGGAAATGAGGGACTACATAGACAAAAACTTACAAAGAGGATTTATTGAGCCAGTGAAACCAAGGGTAGCGGCGCCGGTCATGTTTAAAGAGAAAAAGGACGGCTCCATGAGACTGGTGGTCGACTTTGGAAGTATCAACGCTGTTTGCGTACACAACTTGTACCCCCTCCCCCTCATGAAAGACATGTTAGCCCACCTAGCTAAAGGGAAGGTTTTCACCAAACTAGACCTTCGAGAAGCTTATTACCGAGTACTCATAAGGGCAGGAGATGAATGGAAAACAGCATTCAACTGCCCCCTGGGCAGTTTCCAGTTTAAAGTAATGCCTTTTGGATTGCAAGGAGCCCCGGCAGTGTTCATGCAGTTAATAAACGAAGTCTTACATGAACACCTTTACAAAGGGGTCCTCGTCTACCTGGACGATATTCTTATCTACACGGAGACCATAGACGAACATATACCCCTCGTCCGCCAAGTACTGGAAAAACTGCTACGGGCAAACCTATATGTCAAACTGCCAAAATGCGATTTCCACCAATCACGGCTAGACTACCTGGGGTACCGAGTATCAAATGAGGGGATAGAGATGGACCCAGCCAAGGTCCAATCAGTTCTACAATGGCAGCCCCCTCGCACCCGCAGACAATTGCAAAGTTTTCTAGGTTTTGCGAATTTCTACAGACAATTCATCCCCTCGTTTGCGAAGATTGCCAAACCTTTGACAGACCTCCTAAAGACAGGAAGCCCAGCGATGAAACCTCGCCCGGGACAACCCCTACAGTGGGACCTGACCTGCCAACAGGCATTTGAGACGCTAAAAGGATTGTTCGCGAAAGAACCTGTCTTAAAACACCCGGATTCAGAACAGCCTTTTGTCATCCAAGCAGACGCAAGTGATGTGGCAGTAGGAGCTGTGTTACTCCAAAAGAACAACCAAGGGGATCTACAACCCTGCGCCTACACCTCCCGCAAACTCACCGATACGGAAAGGCGATGGGCGGCGTGGGAGAAGGAAGCGTTTGCAGTAAGGTGGGCCTTGTTGACCTGGCGGCACCTTCTAGAGGGAGGCCAGAAACCATTTGAAGTCTGGACTGATCATAAAAACCTAGAGGCCCTAAAAACCCCACGAAAACTGTCACCCAGGCAAGTACGGTGGGCACAATACTTCAATCGTTTCAATTTCGCGCTTAAGCACATCCCAGGTGGGAGAAATTTCCTGGCTGATGCCCTCTCCCGGATGCCCCAATACAACAGTGAGCGGGAGCAGGTAGTGAATGCCATCATCCCCTCCACCCAAGCTGCGGCCCAAGTGATCACCAGACGGCAACGACGTGACCAGCAAGGCCAACTTGCAAGTGACTTAACTGCAAAATTAAAAAATGAAACGCTGACAGACCCCTGGTATCGAGACAATCAACATCTCTTGACAAAAAGAGATGAACTAGCATGGAGGGGGACAAAGCTCTATGTGCCACAGAGTTTACGCATCCTGATTCTCAAGAGGAGCCACGATGTTAAACCAGCAGGACACTTCGGGTTCCTAAAGACTCTGCACCTAGTACGGAGGCAGTTCTGGTGGCCACATATGAGAAAGGACGTAGACAGTTATGTAAAAAGCTGCACCATTTGTGCCACGATGAAGACAAGGCCAGGGTGCCCGCCTGGATTGTTGCAACCAGTAGCTGAGCCAACAAGACCATGGGAGGAGATTGCAATGGACTTTATAGTAGACCTACCGAGGAGTAGTGGAAATACAGTGATCTGGACTGTAATAGACTTATTCTCCAAACAGGCACACTTCATTCCTTGTAGTGGACTGCCTTCAGCCCGTCAGTTGTCCAAACTGTTCCTGAAACACATTTACCGCCTACATGGAGTCCCCAGGAGAATCATTTCCGACAGAGGGGTCCAGTTCACAGCAAAGTTCTGGAGGGAGTTTCTACGATCCATAGGTTCATCCCAAGGGCTCAGCTCAGCATTTCACCCGAGTACCAATGGGGGGGCAGAAAGACTGAACGCTATGATAGAACAGTATTTAAGATGCTACGTCGACTACCAGCAGTCCAATTGGGCAGACCTCCTATCTTTTGCGGAGGTTGCATATAATAATGCTGTCCACAGCAGCACGGGGCTAACCCCGTTCAAAATAGTGAGTGGCATGGATTTTGTTCCCATGCCAGAATACCCGAGGGAGCCCCCTTCCTCAGTCAGTTTGACCGACTGGATGGCAATGTTGAGACAAACTTGGGAAAATGTTAAGAGGGCGCTGGCAAAGGCGGCTCAATCTTATAAGGACCAAGCAGACAAGCACCGAACTCCCCAAAGACCATTTCAGCTGGGAGAGAAAGTTTACCTCTCCACCAAGTACTTGAGACTTAGACTCCCGAGCAGGAAATTGGGCCCAAAATTTATAGGACCATTTCCTATAATAAAAATAATCAACCCCGTTACGGTGCAATTGCAGTTGCCACGGCTTTTGGGGAAAATTCACCCCGTTTTTCACAGTAGCCTTCTAAAACCTGTAGTGGGGTCTACTTTAAGGCCAACACCACGTGAACCCCCTGGGCCCCTGGTTGTTGGGGGCCAAACGCATTATGAAGTGCAGCGGATTCTCGATTCAAGATGGCACAGGGGGCGCCTTCAGTACTTAATTAAATGGAAGGGTTACCCATTGTCAGAGGCTTCCTGGGTGAAGAGCGCAAACATCCAAGCTGATCGCCTTATAGCAAAATTCCATGCAGACCACCCGGGAAAGCCGGGAGGGGGGGGTGCACAGCCAGGGAGGGGCTGATGGGACTAATCTTCTTGTGTTTTCCCTATGGGATAGGTGATGTCGCAGAAGTGAAGGGAGAGGGGCCGGATGTCAGCACTCCAACTTATGCTCTCTTCCAGTGCTGTCATGAAGACCAGAAGTGCTGAATTATTGCTGAGATGAACTTTTACCTAGTTTTCTGCATGCAAGAGATAGGGTTTTCTGGGGGATGAGGGTGGGGGTCACATTCCTGTGAGAAGTACGTGCCAGGATGGAGAGATGGATTGGCTAATGGCCAATGAGAAATCGGGTTGGAGAGCGGAAGAGGAGGGGGTTGGAAGGAGGGGCCAGTTGAGCTGCAATTAGCCTCAGAAATGTCGGCTATTTCTGTTCTTAATAAAGAATGATTCATTAGAGACTGCGCTTGAAAATGAAACTTATTTTAAGACAGAACCGAAACCTGACACCATCTCTTATCAAGATTGGCACAAGCTGCCCTACACCAATGCTGTGATTCATGAGACTCAACAAGCAAAATATATTACATTAATAGTAATTCCTAGAGAAAGCATAAGAGATGTGAATATGGCAGGTTTCCACATTCCAAAGGTAGAAAAAATTGTTCAGGCTTCAAGTCAGAATTGTACCATGGGTGTAGGACAGTGATGGCTAACCTTTTTGCCATTGCGTGCCAAAAGTGGGAGGAGCATGGGGGGGTCTCGCATGTGCGTGCCCACACCTATAATTCAATGTGCCCCATTCCCCCCGTGCATGCGCGCGCGACCCCTCCTCTGCGCTCCCCTCAATTTTTACACGTGATGGCATGATGGGCCAGGTAGGCCCATTTTTGTCCTTCCCCATAGTCCAGAGGCTTTCTAGGAGCCTGGGGGGACCGGAAATGGCCCGTTTCCTGACTTCCGGTGTGCCCGGAAAGCCTGAAAATCAGCTGGCCAGCGCGCGCATGCACGCTGGAGCTGAGCTAGGGCAATGCTCGCGTGCCCACAGATATAGCTCCGTGTGCCACCTGTGGCGCGCGTGCCATAGGTTCGCCATCATGGGTGTAGGAGAACAACATGGAAGTTGCAGAGATGTATCTGCTTATGAATTGTAGTGAAATTGTGAAAAACAATATTTGCAAGGAAAACAGAAAATACCATTTTCTTTGAATAGGTATAAATTCATAAAGATGAACAATTTCAAGAGTAAAAGTCTGCTCTTTTTTGTCCATACTCTGTAGCATGCATGAAAGTTAGATTTTCCTTTCTTTTCTGTTCTTGAAGGGGACTGTTATATTGTCAGACCTGCGCTCTGTTCTTCTTGATCCCGAACAATGGGAGACACCTGAAGAATTCAACCCAAATCACTTTTTAGACAAGGATGGGAATTTTAAGGCTCAAGAAGCATTTATGCCATTTGGTGCAGGTAAATTCAATGATTCAAGGTGGTTTGTGATTAATAGGCTTCTTTTCCTGGGTGGTTTCAAGGCTGTAGATCTCTTTTTCAGACAGCTTAAAACCTTCCTCTTCTTTTCATTTGCTGCATGAACCTAAAACTACAGAGGAATTATTGAGTCTGTCATCTGCAACTCTATAACTGTCTGGTTTGGTTCTGCAATCCAACAAGACAGACACAAACTTCAGAGGATCATTAGAACTGCAGAAAAAACCATTGCTACCAACCTGCCTTCCATTGAGGACCTGTATACTGCATGAGTCAAAAAGAGGGCTGTGAAAATATTTACAGATCCCTCACATCCTGGACATAAACTGTTTCAACTCCTTCCCTCAAAATGACACTATAGAGCACTGCACACCAGAACAACTAGACACAAGGACAGTTTTTTCCCAAACACCATCACTCTGCTAAACAAATAATTCCCTCAACACTGTCAAGCTATTTACTAAGTCTGCATTACTATT
Organism: Pantherophis guttatus; assembly: GCF_059756535.1. Classification (NCBI taxonomy): domain Eukaryota; kingdom Metazoa; phylum Chordata; class Lepidosauria; order Squamata; family Colubridae; genus Pantherophis; species Pantherophis guttatus. Next base: position 6,231,312 of record NC_142068.1, on the reverse strand, counting down.
ACTATTAATCTTCTCATCATTCCTATCACCCATCTCCTCCCACTTATCACTGGATGACTGTAATCTTGTTGCTGGTATCCTTACGATTTATATTGATATTGTTTCCTGATTGCTTATTTGTAACGTATGACTATCATTAAGTGTTGTACCTTATGATTCTTGACGAATGTATCTTTTCTTTTATGTACACTGAAAGCTTATGTACACTGAGAGGAAGACAAATTCCTTGTGTGTCCAATCACACTTGGCCAATAAAAAATTCTATTCTGTTCTGTTCTGTTCTGTTCTAAAACTATTGTCTCATCTGAATCCTTTTTTTCTCCTAGTTTGAGATGTAATTGAAGTTTCTATTAGCTTTACATCATGAACATGTGAATTGTCAGGTTAAATGTCTAATTCTCTCACACCACAATCTCACAGCCCTGCAAAAGTTAACAAGTCACATATCCCATCATCCCCATAACCACACCTTATCCCTTGACTCTTCCCCTTGGGTATAAGAGCTTCCACCACGAGGTCATCCAGTAGTTCCAGATGTATACCTGCAAGGGAAAGAACAGAGGTCAGTGATAATTAACTGAATAGGCCTAGGATTAATTCAGGCCTGCAATAAAAGGAATTAAGAAAAATATATGTACTTGTCTTGCGAGTTATTGGGTCAGATCCATCCCTATCACATGAATAGCCTATTATAAAAAATAACATTATATAAAACAAAGTTCTACATGGAACAGTTCCAAATGGCCTGCTCCAAATGGAATGCAAAAAGTGTGGTTCCCCAGTCTGAAAACGACTTCCGGATGCGTCACTCCAAAACTGTGTTTTGACCAACGTGGCCTTGTCTTATGATTTGGAATGTTAAATGGTAGTATCTTTTGAATTCATTTGTCTAGGCCAGTACATCAGAAGGAATTACTAGACTATCCCAGCAGACTGGATTACGCTGGTAATTCTGTGGCTCACGAATGGTGGACTGGGGAATGGTGGACCCAATTATCTGAGTGTCCCTGATGCAATTTACAATCTTAACATTCCTTATTAACAATAGGACTAGCCAAGACCATGGAGTCTGCTGCAAATGAACAGCTTGGATGATAGGATTTGGAGGCATTCACGCAATTACACATTGTATGCTAATCCACAGACAAAAAGTCAAAAATGCAATGATGCGTATTGCATTTCCAGACATCAAATATTTCTGCTTCTCGTTTCTTCTGTTTCCAGATTTATACAAACAATTTTTTTTTTCTAGCCATGTAATTATATTTGGATGATGAGTTGCCGTGAGTGTGTTTTTGAGGTGGCACGTGCTGCTTTGAAATTCTCCAATTCACCAAAGTGTTAGGAATGTATCATCATATTTAAAACAAGTGTTTGTGATTTGTATGCAACTAACTTTTTTTGGTACAGAACATCAGTAGAAATTGTTTTTCCATTTTTTTGTCCTTCCCATGTATCTTTCACAGGGCAGCGTGCCTGTTGGGGAGAAAGACTAGCAAGTGTTGAGATTTTCATCATCCTAACCAGCCTGCTGAGGAACTTCAGTTTCCAGCTGCCTCAAGGAGTGAAAAAGCTCAATGACAAACCTATAGTACCTATGGGACTATATCCACAGCCTTATAAAATCTGTGCTATACCACATCACACAATGATATAACATCTATTAAAATATTGCATTTATTTAGTATTACAAATATTTTCTTCTTTCCTTTTACCTTATTTTTGGGTCCTGCCTTGAAATTCATTCTTTTTACTCTATCCCAAAACTTCTTTATCCTAATAGCCGCTTGTGTGTAACCAGCTAAGCTTGTTCAGTTTTGCTTTCTTTATATTTTCTGAAGAAATAAATACCTTGTTTTCAGTGCACTTGCTTGCAATTATTTGGATTTATTTATTTATTAAATTTTTATGCCCCCCTTCTCCCGAAGGACTCAGGGCGGTGAACAGCCAAGATTAAAATACATACAATATGAAAATTAAAATAATTTAAAACATGATTAAATTAATTTGGCTTCCCCAGTTTAAAACCCCTTACCCCTAAAATTAACCAGTTAAAAACTTTTAAGCCAGCCCAGTTTGCTGAAATAGAAAAGTCTTCAGGGCCCGGTGGAAAGTACGGAGGTCTGGGATCAGTCGTATCCCTGGGGGTAGCTCGTTCCAGAGGGCGGGTGCCCCCACCGAGAAGGCTCTTCCCCTGTGGGCCGCCAGTCGACATTGCTTGACCGACGGCACCCTGAGGAGACCCTCTTTGTGGGAGCGTATTGGCCGGTGGGAGGTTATCGGTGGCAGAAGGTGGTCTCGTAAATACCTAGGCCCTAAGCCATGGAGCGCTTTAAAGGTGAGAACCAATACCTTGAAGCGCACCCGGAAGACCACCGGGAGCAGTAGAGGTGTTACATGGGAGCGCCATGTCGCCCCCACAATCACCCGTGTGGCCGCATTCTGGACCAGTTGGAGCCACCCAACATGGGTTCCATTTTCAATTCCCATGGTACAAGAGAAGCCTAAAGTTGTTCTGACCTAGGGTTCCTGATACAGTAAAAGTACACAATCAGTCCCAAAAACCCTCTTTTTATTTCAACGTCTGTGAATTCTGCTTATTCAAAGCCTGTTCATTCTCAATCTGTTCATTCACAGACCAGTCCCAAATAATTATAAAGAGTCTGAGAGAACTCTGCCACAGTTCTTCTGATAAGGTTGATAAACACCCACCTTTATCTCCCTTGACACGCTGCCAAGACCTAATTGGCAATTAACTTTGCAAGGCCACACGGAACACAGAGTCAACACAGAGCTGCAGTCTTGAAACCCGCCAACACGGACAACAGTTGCTTCCTGCAAAGGCCCACGTGCCTTTGCTCCTCCTTTATGTCTTATGGGAGGGTCCAATCATCTCCAAGCCCTACTCCCAAGTCGTCCCTTTTGTTTTAACTGTTCTTGCCTTCTGGCAGCTATAGAATAGAATAGAATAACAGAGTTGGAAGGGACCTTGGAGGTCTTCTAGTCCAACCCCCTGCCCAGGCAGGAAACCCTACACCACTTCAGACAAATGGTTATCCAATATCTTCTTAAAAAATTCCAGTGTTGGAGCATTCACAAATTCTGGAGACAAGTTGTTCCACTGATTAATTATTCTAACTGTCAGGAAATTTCTCCTTAGTTCTCGATTGCTTCTCTCCTTGATTAGTTTCCACCCATTGCTTCTTGTTCTTCCCTCACGTGCTTGGAAGAATAGTTTGACTCCCTCTTCTTTGTGGCAACCCCTGAGATATTGGAAAACTGATATCATGTCTCCCCTAGTCCTTCTCTTCATTAAACTAGACATACTCAGTTCCTGCAGCCGTTCTTTATATGTTTTAGCCTCCAGTCCCCTAATCATCTTTGTTGCTCTTCTTTGCACTCTTTCTAGAGTCTCAACATCTTTTTTACATCGTGGTGATCAAAACTGAATGCTGTCAGCGCTTCAACGCTGGCATAGAGAACAGAGGAGACAGAGAGATAAGCTCTGAACTTTTGCCTGCTAAATCCCTTTGAAGTTGTGTTGTAGTGGAAATGAAGGGGGGAGACATTCCTGGGAAATGACGAGACAAGAAGTCTGAAGAATGACTTGGAAGATAGCCAATGAGAAGCAGAGATTTGGGGATCGGAAAGGGAGGGATTGGGGGGCAAAAGGTCAGTCTTGACCGCATTGAGTCATGATACGGTGGCTGTGCTCAATTAAAGAAAAGATTTCCTTAAAGATTGGCAGTTTGGAAATTCATTTATTTTGAGATAGCACCGAAGTCTGACAAATGCAATATTCCAAGTGTGGCCTTACCAAATCTTTTTTTCAGCACCATTGTAAATTTGCGCAGTTGCTGAATGAGCTACACAGGTCCCTCTAGCAAGACCCCCCAATTTGATCACGCAGCCTTCTTTTGTAGATATAGCTGTGTACATTTACCAGCCAATATGTAGCAGGGCGAGTGAGTATGAGTAAGCATGGAGTTGAGCACGTAGTGCTTTTGTAGGGCAACAGAAACTTTCAGTGTGCTGTGGGTCCCCTTAAGCATGTCATTACTACATAAGGCCCCACACTCCTGTACTTCCATTTTATTTGTTTGTTTGTTTGCTTGTTTGTTTATCTTTATGGTCATACATCTCTAGGACATTACCCTTGAAAGTACGTAAGTGTATACAACTGTAAATTTTCACATCCGATTGACCCAAATTATGCCTCCCGTCTCCTTTGTGTTGCACTGATAGCAAAGCATAACATAGGACAATGCTTCTTGTCTCAGTTTCACTGATGAAAATGGAAAATGGCACAGGACCCGGGTACCTTCGAGACCGACTTCTGCCACCAATAGCCTCCCACTGGCCAGTTCGCTCCCACAGAGAGGGTCTCCTCAGGGTGCCATCAGCCAAGTTATGTCGGCTGGTGACACCCAGGGGGAGGGCCTTCTCTGTGGGAGCCCCAGCCCTGTGGAATGAACTGCCCCCGGAAATACGTAAGATCTCCGACCTCTGGGTGTTTCGCTGCGCACTGAAGACCCTGTTGTTCCGCCAGGCCGGGCTATCAACATAATAATTTTAAATTGGGGTATTTTAAATTTTTGGGGTTTTTAACCGACCAAATCTATTTAATTATTTTAATTTTTAATCATTGTTTTGTCTTGTGTTTTTAAATTGGCTGTACACTGCCCTGAGTCCTTCGGGAGAAGGGCGGTATAGAAATAAAATTATTACTATTATTATTATTATTATTATTATTATTATTATTATTATTATTATTATTATGCTGTTTATTTAAATGTGATGCACCAAGATAATTTCCCACTGTGGGCCTAATGCCTTGAATCATGAGATAGGCAGCAAATAAATTTAAGAATGAAAAAAATTAAAATTAATACAATACAATGCAATGCAATGCAATGCAATGCAATGCAATGCAATGCAATATAATATAAGGTTTCCCAGCATTTCATGTTTTCCAATTTCATTGAAATATGATTGGCTGGGATTTAATTCTCTAGCTTTGTAGTTGCTTAGCTTGGATGTGTTGTTTGATCACAAGAGGGAGCCAATAAACTATACTACCAGTGATGACGAACCTTTTCGGCACCGAGTGCCCAAATCGGAACGCACGTGAGTGCCACAGCCACAGAAACTGGCATGAGACTCAGAAAATGAGTCAAACACATTTTCACAGTCAATGAAAGTCATCCCCAGAGGCATTGTGTAATCGTGCTTTTCAATGACTTGTTCAACAACCTGGATGTGATCCCACTGTGCTGCAGCCATTTCTGAACCCTGCTTGCTGCTTTGGTTGTGCATCATTTAAGGTTCTCAATATTCTTTTTGCTATTATCTTGGTGAAAACCTTGAAGTTGACTGAAAGAAGGCTTATTGGGTGATAGTTTTTTAAATAAAGAGCCATGGTGGCGCAGTGGTTAGAGTGCAGTACTGCAGCTACTTCAGCTGACTGCTACTTCAGCAGATCAGCGGATCAAATCTCACTGGCTCAAGGTTGACTCAGCCTTCCATCCTTCCGAGGTGGGTAAAATGAGGACCCAGATTGTTGGGGGCAATATGCTATTTAGTATACTGTCTTTGCTGTAAGACGCCCAGAGTCCTCGGAGAGTGGGCGGCATAGAAATATGAATAATAAAATAAACAAAATAAATAATAATAAATCATCTTCCAGAGCCTCACCCAGGGGTGAAATGCTCCCCGTTCGGACTGGATCGCCCGATCTGGTAGTGATGGCGGCAAGTGGTTCAGAGAACCGGTAGCAAAAATCCCTGCGGGCCACGCCCACCCAGTCACATTACCCCCCACACACACACCAAGCCACGCCCACAGAACCATTAGTAACAAATTTTACATTTTCCCACTGGCCTCACCAGATCGCTCTCCACTCTGTAGAACTTCATATGCAAGGCAGGAAATAGAAAGCCACAAACAATATCAATCTCTCAGATTTTTTGTTTTCCTAGGAGGTTTCCTAAGGATCCTCCCTTCATTTTAACCTCAGCAACAACCTTCTGAGGAAGACTGGAAAGCAGCAGTGGCCGAAAGTCCCCCTGGCAGGAGATGCCCCAGATCCCACACCTTCAGCACTACCCTACTCTGTCTCTGGGGCTCAGAGGGAGTGACCACCCCACATTTCTCCAAGGAGCTTCTGTGGCTGCGGGTGGGCTCACCCCACTCCTTCACATTCATTATCTTCTGGTTCAGTGTATTTGGGAAAGGCAGAAAATGGATAATGTCAGTAATGAGCTTAATTAGCTGTGTTGTGTGTGCCTGCTCAGCCCTTTTTGGGGTTCTACAAGCTGAAACACAAAACTAACCAAATAGGTAGAATTTACAATACCACACTAAGAAACCGCAACGAATGCAGTGTTGATGTTACCAATTTTGGATAATGAAATTTCTGCAAGAAAACAGCCAAGCTCAGGGAGCACCAAGGACCCCTCGGTCCCAAAACACTCCAACTAATCAAATGCACAATATGTGAATATATATTTTTAATGTTTTTATTATACATTTTCCTTTATAATACGTAACATTTTCCATTTCGCAATAACAGTTCCATCTCTTCCAGTCTCTTTCCTTCTCCTTCTCTCCCTTCCCTTCTCCTCTCCTTCCCTCTCCTTCCCTCTCCTTCTCTGTTTCCTACTTTCCTCTCCTCCCTTTTCCTCTCCTTCTCTCCCTTCTCCTCTCTCCTTTTCTCCATTTCCCTCTCCTTCCCTTTCTCCTACTCCTCTCTCCTTCCCCACTTCCCTCTCTCCTTTCCCCTCTCTGCTTCCCTCTTCTTCTGTCTCCTTCCTTCTCCTCTTCCCTCGGCCTCTCTCCCCTCCCCTCCTCTCCTCCCCTTCACTCCACTTCCTTCTCTCCCTTCATCTCTCCACTTCTCTTTCCTTCCATCTTTTTCTTTTCGTTGTTGTATATAAATCTCCATTTCCCTACAAAGTACAGTGCATTTTCCAGGTACCGTCTCTTTCAAATTTAACTATACATTTTCTTAATATGTGAATATTTTAGAAAGACCCAAGAAGGAAGGGTGATTTTTTTTCTGATTTTTTATCTAATGCAAACTTGATATTATATTGTTGAATTTTGTTTAGCTGGGACCTCAGGTAGCTAATCGATACTATAGTTACATGCCTGATGAGGCAGTAAAGCAGCCACTGCCTTCCCCTCCCAAGATTGGCAATATCTGCATAGTTTTTTTTCTAGCAAGAAAGGAGGCTCAGACAGTGATGTGAAAGGAAACATCCAGCACAGCAAATGGTTAATTGAGAGAAAAAAGGAATTTATTTATTTATTTATTTATTTATTTATTTATTTATTTATTTGTTTGTTTATTTATTTATTTATTTATTTATTTATTTATTTATTTATTTATTTATTGGTTCAATTTATATGCTGCCCTTTTCCGGAGACTCAGGGCGGCTTACAATGTGTTAAGCAATAGTCTTCATACTATTGTATATATTTTATTTTTTAATTTAATTTATATACCGCCCTACTCCCGAAGGACTCAGGGCAGTGAACAGCCACAAGATAAAAGTACATCATACAAAAGTACATCATTTAAAAGTATATTAAATAATTTTGGCCCAAAAAACGAATTTAAAAACACCCAATTTGTATAAAACTTAAAAGCAAATTAAAAGGGAGAGTCAAGCCAGACCAGCCTGCTGGAATAAAAATGTTTTGAGGGCGCGGTGGAACGTGCGTAAATCTGGGATCCTCCATATCTCCGGGGGGAGCTCATTCCAGATGGCGGGTGCCCCCACAGAGAAGGCTCTCCCCCTGGGGACCGCCAGTCAAACTGTTTGGCCAACGGCACCCTGAGGAGCCCCTCTCTATGGGAGCATACTGGTCGGTGAGAGGCTACTGGTGGCAGAAGGCGGTCTCGTAAGTACCCTGGTCCTAAGCCATGGAGCGCTCTAAAGGTGGTGACCAAAACCTTGAAGTGCATCCGGAAGACCACCGGGAGCCAATGCAGCTAGCGCAGGAGGGGAGTCACATGGGAGCGCCACGTCGCTCCCATAATCACCCGTGCGGCTGCGTTCTGGACCAGCTGGAGCCTCCGGGTGCTCCTCAAGGGGACCCCCATGTAGAGAGCATTACTGTAGTCCAGGTGTGAGGTGACAAAGGCATGAGTGACCATACGTAATGAGTCCCGATCCAGAAAGGGACACAACTGGCGAATTAGGCGGACCTGATAAAACATCCTCCCGGCCACAGCTGTCAAATGCTCTTCTAAAGACAGCCATGAGTCCAGAAGGACACACACGTTGCAAGCCCTATCTGTGGGGGCCAACGACTCGCCCCCAATAGTCAGTGATGGCACCAACTGACTATATCGGGACGTCGGAAACCACAGCCACTCGGTCTTGGATGGGTTGAGTCTGAGTCTGTTTCTCTCCATCCAGATCCGCACAGCCTCTAGGCACCGGGACATCACTTCAAGGGCATCATTGGGGTGATCCAGGGTGGATCACCCCAATATACCTGCTTAGTAGGGCTTTCGGCCCCCCCAAGCGGTGTTCTTTTTTATACAAAGCCAGCTTCTTGCCCCCACAAACCAAGTCCTCATTTTACCTGCCTCGAAAGGATGGAAGGCTGAGTCAACCTTGAGCCTGGTGAGATTTGAACTTGCAGTAATTGCAGGCAGCTGGTGTTACTTAACAGTGCTTTAGTCTGCTGAGCCACCAAGGCTCCTAGAAGATATAAGGATGATGTCTTTGCAGATAATTTATTTTCAGGATGATGGGATGTGCATGGAAACGGTCAAATACAGCTGCAAGCATTCAATATGGTCACTGATGTAGGATATAAGAAAATTCAAAAATAAAATAGTATGTAGGTATATAGGTTAGAAATGCATATAAGTGAAGATTCAATTTTGTTTAGGCAGGGGGTTGGACTGAATGACCTGCAGGGTCTCTTCCAGCTGTGTTACTCTGTTAAATTTGTTAGACATTATTCTGCTTTAAGACAGTTGGAGAAAAGACATGCTGAAGCATATCAATATGTAACAATGCTGTGTTAGAATAGATCTTCTTTTGTTTAAGGCCCCTTAGAAAGAGGCCCTGTTAAGGGGACATTCCTTAATGCCAAGGCAATAGATAAAAAAAGGGCTATGCTTGCAAAATACTAGTTCAGGGGTGAAATCTAAAATTTTTCCCTACGGGTTCTATGGGCGTGGCTTGGTGGGCATGGCAGGGAAGGATACTGCAAAATCTCCATTCCCACCCCTAGGGTTGCCAGGTCTGCTTCCAAAAAATAGCAGACAAGCAGGGGGTGGGGGGTTAAATAGTAAAAAAAAATTAAAAAAAATTACAATTAAATTATATATTTTCTTACAAACATTTTAACACGTATTAAAATAATCACTTCAAAACTTTACTTAAAATTCAAAACATCAAATATATTATAATAATATGTAAAATATTAAATTACATTTTACTTTGCTGTCGTGTGTATTTTTTATTTGACTGCGCAGCTTTGATCAATTCTTTGTGTTTAAGGAATAAAGCAAGGTTGGGCCAGGATAAGACATAGATGGGAAAATTCCAGGGAAACCCAGAGCTGAAGCATAGATCGAGGAATAAAAAACATTATGGAAGAGGGCAATGGGTCGGTGAGAATGCTAGTACAAAATATGTGGAAAGACCTAGGTGATGGTTGCTGCTTAGTGAAAGTACACTTTGCCAGGAAAGGCCCATATTTGCCTTTTGAAGGAACATGATAAATAAAAAATTATATTTTCATTTTCATTTCATTTTTCATTTTATTTAATTTGTATACCGCCCTACTCCCGAAGGACTCAGAGCGGTGAACAGGCACAAGATAAAACACATAGAATACAAAAATTTAAGAGCAGAAGTAAAATCGAATTAGATCAATTTAGCCCAAGACAAATTTAAAACCCCAGGTTAAGAACAAATTAAAATTTACATTAAAATTTACATTAAAAAGAAAATGGGAGAGGTTAAGCCAGACCAGCCTGGTGAAATAAAAAGGTCTTGAGAGCGCGGTGGAAGGTGCGTAGATCCGGGATCTGCCATATCTCTGGGGGGAGCTCGTTCCAGATAGTAGGTGCCCCCACAGAGAAGGCTCTCCCCCTGGGGGCCGCCAGCCGACATTGTTTGGCCGACGGCACCCAGAGGAGTCCCTCTCTGTGAGAGCGTACCGGCCGGTGGGAGGCCGTTTGTGGCAGCAAGCGGTCCGGTAAATTACCAGGCCCTAAGCCTTATAAATGTACTCTTCTCTTTTCCTTTGGCAATTGAATATGCAACCCGTCTTTTTTTTTCCTAGAGAAAAGCAAACAAAATTGCAGACAAGTAAATTGGATGCAAAATACTTTATTTTTACAGAAAGTAAAAGTTTTTTAACTTGATCTGCTGTTAAGGTGGGGTTCTTTTTATTACCGTATTATTTTGAAAGGAAATAAGACAAAGACAAGAATTAAATGACTAAATAGAAAGAGGGGGAAAAAAAGATGGATTCATCAGAGAGGGTCTTTCCTGCTATCCTCCCATACAAAGTTATGGCATTGTCTTCTTTATTTTAAAGATATTGTCAAACTTATCTTTGAATCTGGCTCTAGCATTAACCAATCTTAATTAGAATAAAGAAGAAGAAAGAAGAAGACTAAAGAAGCTTTAGAACAGAGTAAGCTGAATGAAATTCACGACAAGATATCCAATTAAGAAGGAAAGCTTTATAATACATTTTACATTTTACAATGATGCACGGTGGGGAACAGCACAGATTTTATAAGGTTGTGGGTGCAGCACCATAGATGCTACAGGTGTTTCATCAATCTCTTTCATTCCTTCAGGCAGCTGGAACCTGAAGGCCCTCAGTAAATTGATTAGGAAGATGAAGATCTCAAATCTGGCCAGTTTTTCTGCCAAGCAGATTCGCCGTCCTATAGAAAAGACATGGGAAGAGAAGAAAGTGGGCAGTAATCGGTTCCAGAAGGACATATACAGCTCCCAATTAATTGCTAAGGAGGCTTTCCCCCTTTTACAATGTGTGGCAAAGTAAAGTGATGGACGGGAGTCGTTTTTAACTGATCTTAAGAATGATTTTTTTTTCTTTTTATTCTTTTTTTTTATTATTGGAAAAGTTTTACAATTACATTTTCTCCCCATTCCCCCCGCAACCCTCCCTAACCTCCCTAACCTCCCTAACCCTCCCTAACCCCCCCCCAACCCTCCCTAACCCGCCCTAACCCACCCCTCCCCCCCCCGGACTTCCACAGAATATAATCCAAATCAGAAAGAAGAATGATTTTTTTTTATCTATCTGCCACCTGTATGTAAGGAGACATTTGGACATCTAGAAGTTTCTTATGTAAAATAACATATGATATCAGATATACATTGATGGTCGTGCTCATTTGGTTCTATGAAGAAGTTATTTGGTCAATACAGCTTCAGGTTCAAAAGGTTGTTTTTATTATTTACAAATATATACATGCATACGATAATGAACAGGGTGTCCTGTTACATTTTTTTACCCTAACTGTATGACTCAGATGTTGAGAGGAGAGAGAAGTTCACGTGTTGTCTCGCTGAGAGATAGATGAGAGAGAGAGAAAAAGGGGGAAGATATCCAAGTGGTTTCTAGGTAAGAGTCCAATAAGAGAGTTCATTGGCTGATATAGTCACATATAGTCACAAGAGCCTTGGTAGTACAGGGGTTTAAGGCACCCTGTTATTAAGCTGGTTATTAAGACCAGCTACCTGCAATTACTGCAGGGTTCAACTCTCGCCAAGGCTCAAGGTTGACTCAGCCTTCCATCCTTTCTAAGGTAGGTGAAATGAGGACCCAGTTTGTGGGGGCAATAAGCTGACTTTGTATAAATATACAAAAGGATGAAGGCTATTGCTGAGCACATTGTAAGCCGCCCTGAGTCTTCGGAGAAGGGCGGCATATAAATCAAATTAAAAAAAAAAAACATGTGATGTCTGTAAAGACTTAACCCCTTCTAATCTCTGGTGCATCATATGCAGGCAATATCTGACATATGAGCAGCAGGCATTATTGTCTATTGGGTAAAATACATAAGAGGCAGATATATAAATAGCAAACAGGCAGAAGACAACTGAGCACATCCATGAACACCTACTAATAATTACAAGACACAATGAAAACTGCTTAATTTCACAACACACGGGCAGACCTAAACATAGTTTAACAGGGAAATTGTGAGCATCCAAGACCAAGCTAAATCCAAAAATGCTAGAGAAGTCATGGAAGCTTGGTACTCAGACACATCAACAGGCACAGAGGGATAAAAAACATTTCCACACCATTCAAAAGGGACCATTAAAGGAAACAGATAGACCAAAGCATCATCTTGTCAGCAATCAACACCCAGATAAGCAGGGATTAACACCAGGAGCTACCCCAGACAAACAATCAAGCAATAAATAAATAATATCCTAATCAAGGAACTACCAAGGGGAAAACATCATCCCTACCAACATTGACAAGACAAGCTCAATTCTTCCACCCAAGCAATCAGATTTTATCTGTGGGGAGGAAACTTTTTAGAATGATGAGAAAATTTTCTTTTAACCTGAAAAGAACCTGTTTTAAAAGCAAGGGAATACAAAGAGGAAGGGTGGGAAAACTAATTTCTTTGTCTAACTAAGACTCCCCATATCCAGAGATATTTCACAAGAAGAGTCCTCCACTCCTCTGCTTGCAATAAAAGACCTTATGCCACCTGACTTGAAATTCTGGGCTTAGAAAACTTAGAACTAGGCCGCCTTCGGTCTGACCTAAGCGTAGCTCATAAAATTATCCGCTACAATGCCCTACCTGTCAATGAGTACTTCAGCTTCAACCACAACAATACACGAGCACACAATAGATACAAACTTAAAGTGATCCGCTCCAAACTCGATTGCAGAAAATACGACTTCAGCAATGGAGTGATCAACGCCTGGAATGCACTACCTGACTCTGTGGTTTCTTCCCCAAATCCCCAAAACTTTAACCTTAGACTGTCTACTGTCGATTTCACCCCATTCCTAAGAGGTCTGTAAGGGGCGTGCATAAGAGCACCAGCGTGCCTACCGTCCCTGTTCTAATGTTCCCTTTATTTGTATTCATTTTATGTATTTAGTTCATGCTTATACTTATATATATTATCTAATATGTACGCTACAAAATAAAATAAATAAAATAAATAAATAAAATAATGGTGAACCGATGAAAAGAAGAACTTGCCCGAAAAACAGATTGACAGGCTTGAAACCCACAAGCAAGAAAGAAATCTTTAAATTACAAACTTGAATAATTTGACTTACCTACTCCAAATGGAAGAAATGCTTCTCGAAACCTAAAATTCCCGTCTTTATCTAAAAAGTGATTTGGGTTGAATTCTTCAGGTGTCTCCCATTCTTCAGGATCTAGAAGAACAGAGCGTAGATCTGGAAGAATAATTGTTCCCTAAAAGAGGGAAAAAATAGGCTAAAACAGGGCTGTTTCATAGCAGGAGTAGTTGAATATATTTGTGGAAAACATTTCTTGGAGCATATCTTTATCTACCCACTATGTTTTTTCCCCCTTCTGCAAGCTCCTTTGGAAGGCAATAACTGATCTGAAGTTTGGCTTCTCCCCACCCACCCCCTCTAAAAAGAAAGAGGGAGTTTCATATATTTTTTACTATTCTAACTTGTCCCTGGGAGGATTACAGCATGGCAATGCATCTCCTCTCAAATTACATTCCAGCAGAACAAGGGAACTGGAGGAGAAGCAGATAGGGAGCCCATGTGGTATCTAGTTAAAGGTGCTGAGTCAGCAATGGGGAGATCCCCTCCTTTAGGCATGAAAACCAGCTAGGAGACTTGGCTCAGGCCTAGATTACATAAATCCAAAACATCCTTGAGGAGCGACCTGGCGAAACACTTCTGAAGATGTTGCCAAAAAAAACCCTTCATGGATTTGTCCCTGTAGTCACCAGGTGCTAAGACTGACCTGTAAATGGATTGACAATTCCAAGAAAAGCATAGAAACTAAGAGTGGGACCTATCCTGTCATCAGAGAGAAAGGCTAGGAATAATTTAATGTATGGATCAGTGGTGGGTTGCCTCTGGTTCAGACCGGTTCTATAGAACCGGTCGTAAAAACAGTGGGAGGCTCCGCCCATCGACCCTGACGTCATCAGAACGCTTCTGCGCGCGGCCCCATTGCAAACCGGTAGTAAAGGTAAGTAGAACCCATCCCTGGTATGGATAGACTGCTATTGGTGGGAAATGCACATATTGTACAAATAAGTTTTTAAAACATGATTGGAATTATTTAATAAAACTCATTTTGTTCCTTTGTTTCTACATTAATGCAATATTTCTGCCATCATATATCCTCCACAATCCTAGCCATAGCCACAGTTGCTGGCAAAATGTCAGGAAATCTGTTGTCTAAGCTATGGTCACTAAACCCTGATGCCCAACAGATACTGGCCATTAAAGCCTACGTCAGTATATCTTATTTATATTATTTTTCCTATTTGATATTGCACTGTCCATGGGGAAGTCCCGAGCAGAGTCATTTCTGCAAGTACTATCTTGTGTTTCTCCATCTTCATTGCAATATTGAGGTGTGGTCTGTTCACGTTTTTTTCTACCTTTGGAATATGGAAATTTCCCATCTTCATATTTTTTGTGCTCTGTCTGGGAAGGGCTATTAATATGTTATACTTTGCACGCAGAATCTCATGAATGACAGCATTGGTATAAGGCAGCGCCTTTCGATCTTGATAGGAGATTGATCCAGAGGAACCAAAGACATCTTCAATCTCCTTGTGGATTTTTTCTGGAAGGAAAGAAGGGAAATCTGTTTTGAATGATACATCAGGTTGAATAACAATTAACTAATCCTTCACAGACCCAGTACTTATTTCCCAGGAGTTCATGGATATGAACACAGCAAATGGGTACAAATAAATGAGGACACTAGGACAGGGATTGTAGGCACGCTGGTGCACTTATGCACACCTCTTACAGACCTCTTAGGAATGGGGTGAGGTCAACAGTAAACAGTTTAAGGTTAAAGTTTTGGGGGTTTGTGGAAGTAACCACAGAGTCAGGTAGTGCATTCCAGGCATTGACCACTTTGTTGCTGAAGTCATATTTTCTGCAATCAAGTCTGGAGCGGTTTACCTTGAGTTTGTATCTATTGTGAGCTCATTTATTGTTGCGGTTGAAGCTGAAGTAGTCATTGACGTTGTAGCAGATAATTTTGTGTACTACACTTAGGTCAGACCATAGGCGGCATAGTTCTAGGTTGTCTAAGCCCAACATTTCAAGCCTGGTGGCATAAAGTATTCTGTTGTGAGCGGAGGGGTGGAGTACTCTTCTCGTGAAATACCTCTGGACTCGCTCAATTGTATTAATGTCCAATATACAGTGCGGATTCCAGACAGATGAGCTGTATTCAAGAATTGGTCTAGCAAATGTTTTGTATGCCCTAGTTAGCAGTACAATGTAACCGGAGAAGAAACTTCACAAGATTAGGTTAATACTCTTGATGCCTTTTTGCAATGCTGTTAAAGTGAGCTCTGGCGCTTAGATCATTTGAGATGAGTACTCCAAAGTCCTTGACAGAGTGAGGGTCGTCTACGAGGTCATATCCACCCAGCTTGCATTTGGTGTTCTGTTTTGTTTTGTTTTTTGCCATTGTGTAAGGCATTTGTTGGCTGAGATTTGGAGTTGCCAAATGTTTGACCATTCTGACACATAGTCAAGGTTGCTTTGTAGGGTAGCAGCATTGTCGATGGTGTTGAATCGTTTTACGTCATCAGCAAAGATGCTTATAATATGATCGCAAAGGTCATTTATGTAAAGTATAAAGAGAATCTAAAATAGAGAGATCTGCATTTCAAGTTCATTACATCTTTCAGAATTGAACTGCTTTCAACATTGGATTATAGGTATTGAAAAAGTATATTTACAGTCTCTGGTTTCTTTTACTCTGCTGAGCTACTGAATCAACACAGGAAAATTGAAGAATAATTTAAGTTTATCATTCAATAGATATCAAAGAAATCATGTGTGCTTTAGAGCCTGAGACTAGTCCTTGCTCCTACTTCCAAAAAATTTTCTCACCTTGGATTTCTGGATGATTTACCAAGGTGAGTAGTGCCCAATTCAGACTAGAGATGGTTGTGTTTGTTCCAGCGATAAAAAGATCAAGAAGACAACAAGCCAGGTTTTCTTCATTATAAGTAGAGTTGGAGTCATTCTTGCTCTGATGTTTAAAAAAGAAAATTAATTTAGGATAAATACTCAGCTATCTTCCAGATTTTCTAGTGTTATTAGCAAGCGAAATCTTATTCTCTACAATGCATATTTCCTGCACAGTCTCTGCACATTCCTTCTAGTTTGGAAAAATTTGTCTAAACTTGCCTAAGCAAAACTATTGTTTTTCTCATTTTAATCAGGCTTTTGTAATCCCTTTCGTTTTTAATTAACTGGTTTCTAGTGTGTAGATAATCTATGGGCTTGAAGCAGTGGTGGGTTGCCCCCGGGTTCACACTGGTACTATAGAACCGGTAGGAAAATCAGCGGGAGGCTCCCCCCACCGACCCCGACGTCATCAGAACGCTTCTGTGAGTGCGCAGAAGTGCATGCGCGTGGCCCACTCCAGGGGAAAAATACTGTAAAATCTCCATTCCCTCCCCAATCCAGGGGATTTATTACAAAATCCCCATTTCCTCCCGATCAGCTGGGACTTGAGAGGCAGATAATAGATGGGGATGGGGCCAGTCAGAATTTTTACTACTGGTTCTCCGAACTACTCAAAATTTCTGCTACCGGTTTTCCAGAACTGGTCAGAACCTGCTGAAACCCACCTCTGTTGTGGCTAATGCTTCTGTTGGATCTCAAGTTGATGGCAGAGGGGTTTGGTAAATTCATTGTTAGGTAGTGAAAGTTACACCTGTTTTGCAGAGCATAAACTCTAAACCAGGGGTGTCAAACTCACATTGTCACGGCGGCATCATGTGACATATTGGGACTTTTTCCCCCTTCGCTAAACCAGGCATGGCCATGGCCAGCGCATGACGCATCTGGCCCACGGGCCGGGAGTTTGACAGTCCTGCTCTAAACCATCAATCTGAGCTAAACTGAGCTAAAACAGACATACCAATCTCATCATCCCAGTTACATATCTTCTGACTATATTTAACAACTGCATGATTCTGAATGCCTACATCATTGTGGCATGTATTTTAATTGAACAGATATAAAAGAAAGAAATACACAGAATACCTTTTCCATTTCAAGGAGGTAGTAATCTATGAAATCCTCTGGTTCATGCAGGGAATAATGCTGTCTGTGCTTCTCTATTTGCTGTCTTGCGAATGAAAGGATAAACTCTGCAGCATTCAACACCTTCTGATGGGGCCCTGGAAGACGTTTCATCAACCATGGGACTGCCTCAAACATCTAAAAAAGAAAGAAAGAAAGCAAAATTTCATTGCTATCTAAAAGAACTTAATAAGCTTCTTCTCCGGTAATATTACATTACTAACCAATGTTATTGTTTTATTGTGTTATAATAAAATATTTTAATTTTTTTTAAAAAAAAATTACACAACTAACCAGAGCATACAAAACATTTCCTAGACCAATTCTCGAATACAGCTCATCTGTCTGGAACCCACACTGCATATCGGACATTAATACAATTGAGCACGTCCAGAAATATTTCACAAGAAGAGTCCTCCACTCCTCTGCTTGCAAAATAATACCTTATGCCACCAGAATTGAAATTCTGGGTTTAGACAATTTAGAACTAGGCCTCCTTCGGTCTGACCTAAGCATAGCTCATAAAATCATCTGCTACAATGTCCTACCTACCTGTCAATGACTACTTCAGCTTCAACCACAACAATACACGAGTACACAATAGACAAACTCATAGTAAACCGATCCAAACTTGATTGCAGAAAATACGACTTCACTAACAAAGTTGTGAACACCTGGAATGCACTACCTGACTCTGTGGTTTCTTCCCCAAACCCACAAAACTTTAACCTTAGATTGTCTACTATAGACCTCACCCCATTCCTAAGAAGTCTGTAAGGGGCGTGCATAAGAGCACCAGTATGCCTACCGTCTCTGTCCTAATGTTCCCTTTAATTAGTATTCATTTTATGTATTCAATTCATGCTTATCCTTATATATATTATCTAATATGTACTCAACAAAATAAAATAAATAAAATAAACCTAGTGGCAGAATTCATATGTCATGATTACCATGATTTGATTACACTGAAGTTATCTATTTGCTTTTTAGCCTTTTGCTCTTCAGAAGCACAAAGACTTTACAAAGTTTCAATATATTAAGCAGCTGACAATTCCAAATTCTTCATCCAAGCTCTTCTCTCATTGACTGTCCCTAGACATTGACACCCATGATATGGTCTCCCCATCAACTCCCAGGGGCTGGACAAATTCTACTCTGAGCAGCTGGTCAGAAAGATAACCAGGTGTAAGGATCTGCCTTTCCTCCTTTCCCAAGAAAGTATAGACTGCAACAAGCAGGGACCTCACACAGCCACAAAAAGTCCAAAAAACCAACTTTCATACTTTACGAACACAAAATTCCACATACAGCTTTGTGAGATTTTGTGTGTTTGTGTAGTTAGAGTGAAACACTACAGAAATACACAAAATCTCAGAAAGCTGCACAAATATTATTTTATTTTATTTTTATATAAAAGCAGCTAAATTTAAAACCTCCTAAACTTTAAATGGCTAGGTCTAAAAAAAGAACAACTAAAAAAAAACCCCAATTAACTATTTTTTTTAAAGCTCCCAAAGGGGAAAAAAACTTACCCAATAGAACAGGGGTCTCCAACCTTGGCAACTTTAAGACTTGTGGACTTCAACCTTCAACCATCAAGCAATCAAGCAGGCAGAGAGTTGAAGTCCACAACTCTCTGCCTGCTTGATTGCAGGCAGAGAAATTCAGTTGCTTGCTGATGCAATGGATTGCAGAGATTACAGCAAGGCGTTGCGATCAGCAGCTAAGGTAAGCAAGCTGAGGGGGGGAAGGGGGAGGGATTTTTGCTACCGATTAGCAGGCAACAGCTGAGATTGTCAGAGCTGGGATCGTCAGAGCTGGGCTCTCAGAGCCATTTAAAAGAAAAAAAGGCTCTGATGATCAGACGATTTAGCTGGGCGTGGGGGCGTGGGCAGGGATTTTTGTTACTGGTTCTCCGAACTGCCCGCCACCGTCGCTACCTACTTGCCCAAGCCGGTGCAAACTGGGAGCATTTCACCCCTGGTATAGACTCTTGAAACATAGTATTTCAAAAGGAATCTTTTATTGAGAAGAAGTGATAGCAAACCAGGCAAAGTAGTCCCGCCTGGACTACTGCAACGCTCTCTACATGGGGCTCCCCCTGGGGTGCACCCGGAGGCTCCAGCTGGTCCAGAACGCGGCTGCGCGGGGGATTATGGGGGCGACGAGGCGCTCCCATGTGACACCTCTCCTGCGCGAGCTGCACTGGCTCCCGGTGGTCTTCCGGGTGCGCTTCAAGGTGTTGGTGACCACCTTTAAAGTGCTCCATGGCTTAGGGCCGGGGTACTTACGAGACTGCCTTCTGCCACCAATAGCCTCCCACCGGCCAGTACGCTCCCACAGAGTGGGCCTCCTCAGGGTGCCATCCACCAGACAATGTCGGCTGGCGACCCCCAGGGGGAGAGCCTTCTCTGTGACGGCGCCCACCCTCTGGAACAACCTTTCCCCAGAGTTACGTACAATAACAGACCTCCGGATTTTTCGTCAGGCCCTGAAAACCTATTTATTTCAACTATCTGGGCTGGCTTGAGTTAAATTTTAAATTGATTTTAAATTGGGTTGTTTTAATTTACGGCCAAAATATTTAATTATTTTAATACTGTTTTTTTAAATTTTGTATGCTCTGTTTTTACTTTGGCTGTGCACCGCCCTGAGTCCTATTTGGAGAAGGGCGGTATAGAAATGGAAACAAATAAATAAATAAATAAATAAATAAATAAATAAATAAATAAATAAATAAATAAAGAAAGAAAGAAAGAAAGAAAGAAAGAAAGAAAGAAAGCAGACTCTAAATCCCCGCCCCCCAAACTGCACAGTTAGAAATAGGGCTCTAGAATCCATCCCTCCAATTCGAATGCGGATTTCAGCCAATCTACAGGGGTGGAGATGTTTATCGTAACGGCCATTCTGATAGCCAGATAAGTGGTTTTCTTCCACTTTCAACCAACTGACACAACCCACATGGCCCTCCCCCCTTATTTCATTCCCAAAAGGTGAGAATATTGCAGGGCGCTTAGGTGCCAGGAAAAAAGTTATAAAATACAGCTTATCCCCATGCTCCCGCCTCCCTCCATATGAATGGCAGTATCACGTCAGGGATCTGACACCAGGTCGCTAGACACATATTGAGCCTGGATAGCTCAACAGACAGAGCTCTGTAATTTAACACCAGCTGTCTGCAATTAAAGTAAGATCGAATCTCGCCAGGCTCAAGGTTGACTCAGCCTTCCATCCTTTCTAAGGTAGGTAAATTGAGGACCCAGTTTGTGGGGGCAATAAGCTGACTTTGTATAAATATACAAAAGTATGAAGGCTATTGCTTAACGCACTGTAAGCCGCCCTGAGTCTCCGGAGAAGGGCGGCATATAAATCAAATTAAATATATATATATATATAGAAATACTGTAATTGTATATTGATACAACATAGAAAATTTGGCTAGATTTCTTAAGGCGTAATTTGTTTTGTGAATTCCAAGCTCTGATTTAATTTATCTTCAAAATACGCTGAAAATCTAAAATATGGGTTTAAAAAGTAGCAGGATAAGTTTTGTGTGATGCAGTCAAAAGTTTTTCAAAATGGGAATGGTTTGGTCTGGTTACTTCAATAGGCAAGATAACTCACCAGATGAAAAAATCCTCCAGATCTTTTTTCAATGACGTTAGCTTCTTCAACTAACTTCTGGAAGTTTTTATCTTCAAGATCAAACTGGTGCCCAAAGCTCAAACTACACATCACATTAGCAACTGAGTTGATCAATGGCAATGAAGGATCAAAAGGCTGCCCTGAAGATAAAAAGACATTAAGAATAATTAGATTTCTTCTGTTAATACTGAAAACTTGTAGTGGGATTTCAGGAATATTGGGATCTTTTGGCAATTTATTTTTTATGGAAAATCAAATTAAATACACCAATTTTCACTCTCACCTGAAATTTCTAGACATGCATTGTCTTTCTGAACTATGTTCTGCTTCATCAGCCTTTGATTGAAAAGGAAAAGACATATTTTGCTTCCCTTGCACCAGAGGTGGGTTTCAGCAGGTTCTGACCAATTCTGGAGAACCGGTAGCGGAACTTTTGAGTAGTTCGGAGAACCGATAGAAAAATTCTGACTGGCCCCGCCCACATCTATTCTCTGCCTCCTGAGTCCCAGCTGATCAGGAGGAAATGGGGATTTTGCAGTAACCTTCCTCTGGAGTGGGGTGGGAATGGAGATTTTACAGTATCCTTCCCATGCCATGCCCATCAAGCCACACCCACCAAGCCATGCCATGCCCACCAAGCCACGCCCACAGAACCACACGCACACAAACAAACAGACAGCCAGGAGTTAATGAATCAAACAGTCAGGAATTCCTTTAAGATAACAGTCTTGGCAGTGACCCATGAACTGCCTGCCAAGAGATTTTACTCACTAAGGGAGGTTTTTTCTCCTTAGTCTGATATACCAAATTAACTCCACAAAGCAAAGGATTGTCAAAGTCCAGTCCGAAGAAATCCAAAAAGAAATTCTAACAGGTTCTAGAAACATGATATGACTTCCGAGCTTGTCTGTCTGTCACAAAGCCTGAATAGCCGACACACACCCTTTTATCCCTTGTGGGGTGTGGTCCAGTGACTCAGCTCAATCTCTGGCCTGCCCACGCCTCTTTCTCTGCTGCACACGCTTATCCTTCTGACGCTGTCTGGGATCCAGCCAAAACTCATCCCCCTCGCTCTCTATCTGCGGCTGCTCTGAAGTCCTTGCTCCTGGCATATCTCTTGGCCTTCAGAGGAAACCTGAGGCATTGCCAGAGAGGAGGGTCCTGGAGAGGGACACCTTGCCAAATCCTCTCCTTCACCTTCTGAGTCCTCTCCCTCTGTTAGGGGGGTCGGAGTCACAACAAGATGTGATTTCATACTCAGCTATTGAACAGGAGAATGAGAGTCTGGTTCTTCAGTTCTTTTAAAGCTAGACTTGCCTCTTGACCTCAGAAGATGCCAGCCTTTTCTTGGTGGTGGTCATGGCTCTCTGTCTAATCTGTAGTGGGTTGAAAAGCTAAGTGTAAGGGGAGAAATTGTGAGACGAAAGTGTGTTGAGAGTCTCTGGGAACACAGGGAGAGGGGAGAGAAGGCACTGCAGAAGGCAGGAAGCCAGTTACAGAAACAATTCCCTTACTACAGAGAAAGGGGGAAAGTATGAAAAAGCAGCTCAGAGTAATTCTGAATAAATTACATTAGGTAGAAGCTGAGCTACAGAAATATGCTGATGGGTTTTCAAGGTTTTATTCCTTTGCTCTACTAACAGTAAATTATTTCAGAAATCCAAATGGTTCTCGTGTCCCGAATCTCCTAGACTGACTTTCCCAAAAGGGGATGGTGGAGAATAGTTATCTAGGCTTGCAGAATCCACAAATGGTTTTTTTTCAAAACACTCCTTCAGAACTGCTGGCAATTTCCCATCACACAGGGAGGCATTAACAGTCTCATAGATCCAGCTAGTCACATCTCCACCCAGACCTTGTAACATCAAAATCAGTGGTCAACACTACAAGTGAGAAAGGATACTATCCTATCCATCTTCTCAGAGTTCAGAAAATAATAATAATATGCCATCACATGATATGGCAAGATGGTGTTCTAATACACAATCACACACACACACACACACACACAAAACGTCCTGTAAGTTCAGAACACAAGGCATGGAGAAAATAGCAGACTAATGCGTATCCAAAGAACAGAGACAACGCTGTGGATGAGAAAAGATGAATGACCTGCAGAGTTTTCTGGACAAAGAAAAGCTGAAGACATAACTCATGTGCATCTTGGATGGTAGATCATCACAAGCAAACCAACAGAAACTGGAGGGATCCTGAAGTTACCTCATGAGTAGAACACCAGGACCCAAGGAAGGAAGATCAAGCTTGCAGCCTCAGCAAAGCCCATTAGTGGACACTGGGTTTGACCAAACTCCACTCTCTTGAATACATGGAATTACAATTATGTAAAACCTTTAGAGATCTTCAGAGTAGCTGTGAAATTTGACTGCCTGGTGAGTGAACTTATGAATGGGGCGAGGTTAAAAGAAAAGGGAAAAATGACATATTTGGATCTTACAAGGTACACTGGTTCTAATGGCTTAGGCGCTCCATGGCTTAGGACCCGGGTACTTGCGGGACCGCCTACTACCACCAATAGCCTCCCACCGGCCGGTACGCTCCCATAGAGAGGGGCTCCTCCGGGTGCCGTCAGCCAAACAATGCCGACTGGCGGCCCCCAGGAGGAGAGCCTTCTCTGTGGGGGCACCTACTATCTGGAACGAGCTCCCCCCAGAGATACGGAGGATCCCGGATCTGCACACCTTCCGCCGCGCCTTAAAGACCTTACTATTTCACCAGGCCGGCCTGGCCTAATTTTCCCCCTCTTTTATAAAAGATTTTTAAAATTTTAAATATCTTTTAGCATTTATATATTCAATTTTAAATTGGTTTTAAAAGTGTGGGGTTTTAAATTTGTCGGGGCCAAAATTATTTAATTTGATTTTATTCTATTTTTTAAATTTTGTATTGTATGTGTTTTTATTGTTTGGCTGTGCACCGCCCTGAGTCCTTCGGGAGTAGGGCAGTATAGAAATCTAATAAATAAAAATAATATAATAATAATGCTCTACAACAAATGTTGCAACTTAAAACAGTCTGGTTTTCAGATTACAAAGTCCAGACAAAAAATAGGAAAGAAAGATGGACCAACTGAGTTTATGATATTGCTCGTCTACTTGCATGAAATTTAAGAAGCTACTGCTACTGATGCTGCTGTTTTTATATTTCACAATTCAGCTTCTTGAACCGATATGCCATTTATGACTGTTCTCTGTTTATTCTTTTGATCTCAGGCTCCATTTAAAAATAAAAAAAAGAATGTTGGGTATCTTACCAGAGAAATTCAGTAAAGAAAATACATATTTGATTATATACTGTATGTAATAACCGCAGCAAGAATGGCATTTGCACAAAATTGGAAAGCAGAAAAAAATTCCTACAAAGGGAGAACTGATTAAGAAAATATTAGAATGTGCAGAAATGAGTAGATTAACATTAGCAATCAGAGGGAAGGAAGAATCGGAGTATTACAACATATGGGGGCAATTTTATCAATGGATAGAGACTGAATATAGGTAATAGACAATGTAAAAATAAGAAACATGGGAAAATATGTTGCAATATATTAAATTTAAATGTAAAAAGAAAGATAAATATGTACTAAGAAAATGATAATAAATGTTGAATATGACGACACAAAAATTTTGTACCCAGAGATTACACTGATTAATTATGAATTGTTTGTTTAAAAAAAAAAAGGAATTCTGTTTTTTTAGTTGGCTACTGAACATATTTCACTCTGTGTATGCTATCCCTCCCAGCATGAGTGAGCTCAATCTTGCTTTCTTTTCCAGTACACCTTATTTGCCCTCTGAGCCCTTTCACTACAAATATTACTTACCTTTTGTATGTGCAAAAATTTCTACAAGCTGCTTGGCTAGATCTTCAATTTGGTGCTCAATGTTTTTTTCCCCCGTTCCCAGCAACCGCAAGCAGACATTACCAATGTGTCGTTGCTGCTTCCAGGTGTGACCATTTGAAGATACAATACCTGAGGCCATCAACATTCAGAGAGAAACTATTACTAATAAAATTCAAGTTTAAAAAAGTTTAGATTGACTACATAGGAAAAGCCACATTTTCTAGAGATCTCCCTTCAGAGATTCCTGTTCTTTCAGTTCTTATGAATCCTACTGTTGTTGACAAATGAAAGAAATCTAGCATTATGTTATGTGATTATTAACTGATTATTAAATGTTTAAGAAACTCACTAAAAGGCCCTTCTTGTCTTTCAGTAATATAAGATAAATAGTTGTTTAATGCAACCGTTTTAGATAGTATGTGACTTCAGAACAGTGGTGGGTTCCTCCTGGTTCCTCCCGGTTCTGCCGAGCTGGTAGCGGTGACGATATGATGTCACCGAACCAGTTCTGCCCCCCCCCCCGCATTATTCTTATCTTTTATTTGCCCCCACCCCCAATCTATTGCTGCCTCCTGAGTCCCAGCTGATGAGCTATAAGGAAAAACTGTTTAAACTCTTGCCACGGGGCTTCAAAGGGCCACCCTACAGCTGATCAGTGGTAAAAGGCAGTTTGGTGGTAGACCGGTGCCTCCAAAAACAAATGAGTAGACCGGTGCCTGCAAAAATAAATGGGTAGACCAGTACAGCTCTGCAAGCAGTTAAAAGCCTGGTAGACCAATACCTCTGCTAAATCCTAAAGAATTGTCACATGACCATCGAGCCACGCCCACAAAATAAGGCACGCCCACAGAACCGGTAGTAAAAAAATTTAGAACCCACCCCTACTTCAGAAGTACTGCCTCTCAGTACCGCATAACTTTCTGACTACAAGGAAGTTAGGGATTAAAGTGACAAAGATCCCTTCAAGACATGAAGGGAGTTACGTAATGATAAATGGAGTAGGAAGACAGTGTGTTGCAAAAGTGTTTGCAGGCACACTTTTAGCATATTATAATCTACTCAGCAGAAGAAGCAGTGGAACAGACATAAAGAGTTGGCAATTCCACCTCTTTGTTGCTAATCTCAGGAGCTTCCCTCTTAAATTTATTTAGGCATGCACAATTTCTCTTGATACATTTCCTAGTCATGTGTAGCTTTGATGTTGTTAGTTGCAAAGTCATATCCGACCTACCGTGACCCCATTCACAACATTCATCCAGGCCTTCCTGTCCTCTACCATCCTCTGGAATCCATTTAAGCTCATGCCTACTGCTTCAGTGACTCCATCCAGCCACCTCATTCTCTGCCGTCCCCTTCTTCTTTTGCCCTCCATCATTCCCAGCATTAGGCTCTTCTCCAGTGAGTCCTTCCTTCTCATTAGGTAACCAAAGTATTTGAGTTTCATCTTCAGGATCTGGCCTTCTAAATAGCAGTCAGGGTTGAGCTCCTCTAGGACTGACCGGTTTGATTGCCTTGCAGTCCAAGGGACTCACAGGAGTCTTCTCCAGCACCATAGTTCAAAGGCCTCAATTCTTTGGTGCTCAGCCTTCCTTATGGTCCAACTTTCACAGCCATACATTGCAACTGGGAAAACCATAGCCTTGACTATATGCACTTTTGTTGGCAGGATGATGTCTCTGCTTTTTAGTATGCTGTCTAGATTTGCCATAGCTTTCCTCCCCAGGAGCAAGCATATTTTAATTTCTTGGCTGCAGTTTCCATCTGCAGTGATCTTGGAGCCCAGGAAGATAAAATCTGTCACTACCTCCATTTCTTCCCCATCTATTTGCCAGGACACGTGTAGCTACCTTGGTACTAATTTCTTTACAGACTTCATGGCTTTCCTACAGATAAAACTTCTTTCTCTTAATGTTATAAAACCTCCTTTAACTGACAGTTCCTCAACAGAGTTATTGGCTGAGCACAAAGAAAGTAAATGTTCCCATGAAAGAGAGAAAAAGGATAGCGTGATGAATCTACTTTCAGACATAGCCTCTCGTTGTACGCTTAGGTGTATAGTCATACAGAGAGCCAGAAAAAGACATTATATTCATGTTTTTGACAGGGATTAAGTGTGGTTATTAGTTCAGGTTCACAGAGAAAATTGCTTCGTAGAGAAGATGCAGGTGAGCTGATATCAAATGCCACACAATCTGGCAGATAAAATCTACTGCGGATCCCGCCAGCCAAGGAATTCCACCTGGCAAGGCTTAGAAGAGCCTTTTTCAACATGGCCTTCAGAAATATTCAGAAGATCTGGCTGTGCCAGTTGGCACAAGGCCCCTATTGAGATGCCTCAGGCTGGAACTGGTTGGTGTAGTTTACACAAGGCACCATTCCCACTCCGCGTGAGCCCCGAGGCTTTTACTCTAAGATTGAAGTTTACATTCTACTAATGAGTACAGAACGATCAATTTGTTCCTTTTGTCTCCCTTCCAAACAGGGAGCAAAATTGTAATAGCTCTCCAGATATGACTGGCTTAGAAATTGCTGACTGACGTTCATCAAACTGTAGTAGAATCAGAGCAATAAAGATCTGAGTTTGAGTTTCTTTATTAAGACACCTGTAAAGTGATTATTGCGTCCCAGTTTGGGTCAATGAGGATTACATAGAAACAGAGAAAAATATGCCAGTCAATAGTCCACAATTATCTATACAGTGTAGCCCACAATTTTTAATCCCTAATAAGGCAAAAAATTTGGAGCCAAGCCCTTGAGGCTGACAAAGTTTTTCGGTTTTCCCTGACCTGTCCCTGAGAGAAATAGAATTATTCCTGTAAAGAATAGAGCCTTAGTGACTCCATATTTACACTTTTCATAACTTAAGCTAACCATCGGGGTAAGACATTAAGATAGGGAATTATGTATGACGCCTTTTCTGGGAAAAATAAAACCATAAACTTGATTAGTACATTCCAAGTCAGCTCAGGCTGACCGAGGCTAATTTAATAGTAGAAGGAAGGAAGCTGCCATGTTCTCATTAATTGTATTGTTATGAAGGCATGTGGTAAGGGTATTTCCATAGGGGATTTCTGATTCGGGAATATGTTGCGGAATAGCCAAGAACTTATGTAACGTCCAATAAACCAATGATATCGGACGTTTAATTGTTTTGCTGTTTGTTTGAAAATGTATTTAAACCATGTTTAAACCTGTATAACGTTCTCTCTCTTTTCTTGGAGAACCCTTTTACAAAAGCTTGTGAGATATATATATATATATATATATATATATATATATATATATATATATATATATATATCTCTTTTAAATAAAATATGCTTTTTATTGTTCATGGTCTCCTCATCCTTATCTGAGAGGTTTATTTTTCTCACAGTCCCACTGAACAGAAAAGGTGGATATTCTGTTAGCTCTGACTAAATATTCAATTTACTGCCAAAGAAGGACCCTGCTTCCCCTTGGGGCAGATTAAGTCTGAAATCTTGTTATTCACTGGTTAATTGTGTTATGCAGCTGACAACACTATATTGATCTAAAAATGGGATATATTACTTGCTTTCTTTGGTGTGCTAGCAGACAATAAATTAAGACTTTTGAATCCATAATGTATACCCAGCAAATAAGTTAATACAAATACATTGAGACAATGCCCTAGATTGGGTGTCGGCAACCTGTGGCTCCGGAGCCGCATATGGCTCTTTCATCCCCCTGCTATGGCTCCCTGTTGGCTGAACCCACCACTCACTGGCCCTGCCCTTCACCCTCCCCTCCCAGTCGCTCCTTGCCTGGACTGAGAAGGTAAGGGTGACGGTGGGGGATGGAGACTCGTTCCATATTCCAAAGCGGGAGCAAAGTGCCCCTGTACTTGCTGACTATATATAGTCAGATGCCACTGACTCTTTTTTATGATTTTCAAAGGGGGGGAGGGAGGGAGAGGGAGAGAGAGAGAGGGAGGGAGAGGGAAAGGGAGAGGGAGACAGAGACAGAGAGAAACAGAAAGGGAGAGAGAGAGAGAAAGATAAGAGAGACAGAGACAGAGACAGAGACAGAGAGATACCTGTTTCCCACAGAGAAGAAAACACTGGGAGCCACAAAACCTAGGTAGGCATGGCTGGGGGGATCATGTGACTGGATGGGAGTGAGTGACATCGAGTTGGCCACGCCCACCCAGGTTTTGTGGCTCCCAGTGGTTTTTTTTTTTCTGTGGGAAACAGGTCCAAATGGCTCTTTGAGTATTAAAGGTTGCAGACCCCTGCCCTAGATATTATTATTTATTGGATTTATATAGTGATTTCAGTGCCTGGTAAATTCATAGAAATGTTGTTTCTAGAAATTGGTGAAGGATACTATCTCAATTTAGAAATAGTTCATCCTTTTTGCTAGAATCTATGTAGTAAACCTCATCACCCGCCACGCGGGTGATTATGGGTGCAACTCGTTGCGCTCATGTAACACCTCTCCTGCGTGAGCTGCACTGGCTCCCAGTGGTCTTCCGGGTGCGATTCAAGGTGTTGGTTACCACCTCTAAAGCGCTCCATCGCTCAGGACCTGGGTACTTACGAGACCGCCTTCTGCCACCGATAGCCTCCCACCGACCAGTTCGCTCCCACAGAGAGGAACTCCTCAGGGTGCCATCGGCCAAACTTTGTCGGCTGGTGACACCCAGGGGAAGAGCCTTCTCTGTGGGAGCTCCTACCCTTTGGAACGAACTGCCCCCGGAAATACGCACTATCTCTGACTTCCGAGTTTTTCGCTGTGCCCTCAAGACCCTGTTCTTCTGACAGGCAGGGCTATCTTTGTAAAGGAGTTTTAAATTCGGAGTTTAAAATTTTGGGGTTTTTAACGAATCTTGGCCGTAAATGTAATAATTTTAATAATTTTTAAATTTAATTGGGATTTGTATTGTGTTTTTACTTGGCTGTGCACCGCCCCAAGTCCTTCGGGAGAGGGGCGGTATAGAAATAAAATTATCCATCTATCTATCTATCAAATAGGATTCCTCTGGTGGAAAGAGCAGTGTAATTCGTTATTTTTTGCAACTTACCTCTTCCTTTTCCAAGAACCATAATTAAAGCACTTGGTTTTCTATCAGATAATTTTGACTGCTCAGAAAAACATTCTTTCACAGTTTTGAATCCAGACAGCACCACTAAGGGTTCGTTCCCTAACCACAAAGTGTACATATTTCCATACTGCTTGGCCAGCTGCGAAGAGAATTGGGAGAAAAAATATGACAATAAAATAAAACATATGATTTTAAGTTACTACGTCACTACCAGGCCTTTTCTGTTCTTCAGCTCAGAGAAGTAGTCTCACATTCAAGCTTTCCATTGTTGGCAATTTTGTTTTCTCCTTAAGATTCCGCCATTATATTAAGAAATAAAACAGGGAGCATATCAAACGGAAGATGGTTTTATAACAGACTGAAATGAAGTTTATAATTCGCTTTACATTTAGCTTATTCTTACTGTTGCAACATAGGTCGCTTGCTGGTGGGAAATATTTCAGCCAAAATCAGAATATACACATCATCACCGTACTACCACCATCCTACATTTATTGATCTGGAAGGAATCACTGAGGCCATCGAGGTGAATATCCTGCTAAATTCAGGATTCAAAATAAAGAAATTCTCCACAGATGTTTATTCAACCTCTTCATGAACACATCTTTAAAAAGGAAGCCGACTGCTTCTGGTGATTGGTTCCACTGTTAAACTGCCTTTATCATTTAGATTTTTTCCTAAAATTTAGATAGAATCTGCATTTATAAATATATAAATATGATAAATAAATTTATGGAAGTTACGCTCATTCTGGAATGATAATAGAGAACAGGTTAATTTGCTTAAGCAATCACTCTCTATTTATTAAATTATTTTCAATATTAATACGTTACTGGGTTATTTTAGTAGCAAAACCCTATTGGCCAGTGGTGAAATGTAAAATTTGTTACTACCGGTTCTGTGGGCATGGCTTGGTGGTGGGGGGTTGTAAAAAAATGTTTTTAAAAGCCTCTGATGATCCCAGCTGAGTTGCTTGATTGTCAAAGGCTTTTTTTTTTCTTTTAAAAACATTTTTAATGTTTTTAAAAAATGCAGCCGGACTCAAAATTAACAAACAAAAAACAAAAATATTAACGAAGAACCTCACGAATACACAAGGAAGAGAATTGGAGGACAACAAAACATCAACACTTTTTTTTTTTTTAAATTTGATTTATATGCTGCCCTTCTCCGGAGACTCAGGGCGGCTTACAGTGCATTCAGCAATAGGAAGATAACTACAACAAATTGGCTAAACAAATAAAAAAAGACATAGAAATATGGAGCAAATTACAGCTATCATTTCTAGGCAAAATTGCTTCCATTAAGATGAATGTCTTATCAAGAATATTATATCTATTCCAGGTAATTCTGATAAACCCAGGAAAGAGCTTTCTTCAAAGATTTCAACAAAATGATAGCAGACTATGTTTGGCAAGGAAAGAAGGCAAGAATTAAATTAAAACATCTCCAAGACACATGAGAGAAAGGCAGACTAAGACTACCAGACTGACAAATATACCACAAAGCAACATCACTCATCTGGATAAGGGATTGGATAGAACTTAAAAATAAACGGATATTAACACCAGAAGGTTTTGATCTATTGAAAGGGTGGCACGCATTTTTATGGGAGGAAAGAAATAGACACTATGGATACTTCCGGAGACATATTATTAGAGAAACACTCTTAAAGATTTGGCGAGAAATTAGACAAAACCATTATGATAAGATTCCAGAATGGCTCTCAACAATGGAAGCACAAATATACCCCAACACAATGGACATGAATAAAATGAGAACCTACAAGGAATTGTTGAACAGTAAAGGAGAATTAAGAACACAAGAAGAACTGAAAGAACAGGGTACAGACATTGATTGGAGAAAATCTAATTCATAACTAAACGAACTAATAACTAAAATTTATAAATAACTATTAAATTATAAATTGGAAGAGGAGCTGGTTAAGGAAAATATGATAACATGGGCGAAAAATTTTGGTTATAGTATCGAATTAGATAAATGGGAAAAATTATGGAAAGTAAATAGTAAATTAACAATGTCTGTACCCTACAAGGAAAACATCTATAAAATGTTCTACAGATGGCACCACCAAGCCATCTGCAGCTTTTGCTGCGCACCAAGCAAAAATGTTTCCTAACACCTCTTCAGACTGTTGGAAATGTAAAACACAAAAAGGAACGTACTATCACATGTGGTGATCCTGCCATAAAGCGAAACAGTTCTGGAAAATGGTTAAAAATCAAATAGAAGAAATTACTAGTCAGAGAATACCAATGAAACCAGAAACTTATCTATTAGGAATATTCACAACACATTATGAAAAGGAAATAAAATATTTAATTATCCACATCTTAACAGCAGCAAGAATCATTTTTGCACAAAGCTGGAAATTGGAAAACACACCATCAGAAGATAAAATAATATTAAAAGTGATGGAGTGCGCAGAGATGGATAAACTCATGAAAGAAATGCAATAAAAAGAGGAAACAGATTACTACCTGGTATGGCAAAAATGGTATGATTGGCTGGAGAAAAGGAAAATAAAACAAAAATAGGATCACACTGAAGGAAATGGACTAATTAGACAGGAATTGAGTACCAACTAAGAAAACAATAAATTAAAAAGAGAATTCAAAATATCGTTATATAATTAAAGGTGTAGAAATATTGTATATATAGAGAAATATACTTTACCAATGTGACTATCCAAAATACAAGTCGTAAGACTTGATTTATGTTTATTTGTTGTGTATGTTGTGTATTGTCATATTTGTACTTGTTTGTTTTTCTTTTTTAACGAAATAAAAATTAAAAATAAAGAAATAAATAAAAAATTAAAATTAAAAAAAATGCCTCTGATGATTGCGCGGCTCAGCTGGGCATGGCGGGGTGCAGGGATTTTTGCTACTGGTTCTCCAAACCACCCGCTGCCATCGCTTCCGGATCGGGTGATCCGGTCTGAACCGAGAGCATTTCACCCCTGCATTTCACCCCTGGTACAAGGAAAATAATATACAATTCCTCCCATTCTTAATCAATATTAAGAAATACCTTAGAGAAAGTGTCTTTATGAAGTGTAACTCCAAAAGCCCACATGTTTCCAATGAGGGGAAGAGACAGTGGTCCGGGAGGGAAGTGTCTTCTTATCCAAAGTTGTTTCAAGGAGAGAAGAATTAGCAGAGCAAGCAGAAAAAGAAACAAAAATGCCCCTATGTCCATTGTCCTGTTTTAGTATCCTCTGATTTTCTGCCCCCCAATATATTGAGAGAAGCTGAAACTTTTTCTCTCCTGCTACTCAATTGCCTTATGTGATCATTTGCTAGAATGCTAACGTCTTTTTATATTACTCCATGAACTAAAAACAAATAAGTGCTAGATCTGCTGACAATACACCCTCAGGATGTTTTGCATAATCAGCATATTAGCATGCTAAATCTATATAATCCATCTTTCGGAAAGGCGATCCTTAAGATATCTTGTTCCCAAATCAGACGTGTGGCTTATGACGATATGCTTTTAAGTTGGACGGGTTCAACAAAAGAAGAATAGACCAGTAAGAACTAGACTGGTGGCAGATCTGTTTTCTAATGTTTAAGAAAGAAGAGCCTGGTGGCTCAGCAGACTGATAGCATTGTGATTAACAGCAGTTGTCTGCAATTACTGTAAATTCGAATCTCACCAGGCTCAAGGTTGACTCAGCCTTCCATCCTTTCTAAGGTAGGTAAATTGAGGACCCAGTTTGTGGGGGCAATAAGCTGACTTTGTATAAATATACAAAAGTATGAAGGCTATTGCTTAACGCATTGGAAGCTGCCCTGAGTCTCCGGAGAAGGGCGGCATATAAATTGAATTTAAAAAAAAAAAATTCTGTGGTGGAAGGATAGTCAAATACCTAAAAGCTAGTCAAGTAATCAGTTGAGAATGTCACCTCATAGGGCCTGATTGGGTGTTGTTTATTACTTATTTTCCTCCCTCATTTGCTAAAATTGTTGCACTGGATTAAATAATGGGTAAATTATCCCTTTGTTTTCCTTTAAACTCACTCCCTGCATTTTGATCTTGATTTTTTTAAAAAAAAAAAAAAATCCTGATTCAATTGTGTTTCATAAGAGAAAACAAATTCTAATCTTTCTTCTCTGGTGGATGAAGACATTCTAAATCCCTCCCTTAGCCATAGAATAATTAATACTAATGATGAAATCTCAAGATGAAGGTGTCTCGGCAGCGGAGATCCTTGATATTCAGCTGGAAAAGTCTGTTGTGACCACAATACAGGTTCTGTTTGGGGCTTCTTGACTCAGCCTTCCATCCTTCCAAGGTGGGTAAAATGAGGACCCAAATTGTTGGGGGCAATATGCTGACTCTGTAAACCGCTTAGAGAAGGCTGTAAAAGCACTGTAAAGCGGTATATAAGTCTAAGTTCTATCGCTATTGCTATTCTTCTGAAGAAGAGCCTTTTCTCCTGTTTATGACTAAGTTGCAATCAATCTGTGATTTTGTGGAGTCTAATCAAGTCAAGTCATGGTTTGAGATGGAATCGTTGTAAAATGTGTACAGTTTGCTCTATATGGAGATGATGGCAACCAGCCAACCCTGTGTGTGTCCTGAGAGGGATGAGCAAAGGACACTGGGAATGTGTGCCAAGAGTGTATATTCCCAATAGGGTCACCAAAGTGTGAAGGTCATCCTAACTGTCTAGCTAAATCAGGCAGACACCTATATTGGGAAGCAGAGATATAGGAAGGTACTGGTGGTTTTTAAAGAAGAGATTGGACTAGAAAACCTCCCAAGGTCCCTTCCAACTCTGTTATTCTGTGTGAATTTTGACTTTGGGGGTACTGCAATGGTCATAAGTGTGAAAAATGATCACATCACTTTTTTTTCAGTGCCACTGTAACTTCGAACGTTCACTAAACCGTGTTGTAAGTCGAGGACTGCCTGTATAAATTGCTACCCATATTACGTTGTCAACTACAGTTTGGAACAACATAGAAAAATGTTCTCTATTACTGCAAATAGCTTCAGCTTAAGATGTAACCTTCATTTCAGTTTTTTGCTCTTTGGGTTCTTTTTTAATTAATTTTTTTTTAAATTATTTGATTTATATGCCGCCCTTCTCCGGAGACTCAGGGGGGCTTACAATGCGCTAAGCAATAGCCTTCATCCTTTTGTATATTTATACAAAGTCAGCCTATTGCCCCCACAATCTGGGTCCTCATTTCACCTACCTTTGAAAGGATGGAAGGCTGAGTCAACCTTGAGCCTGGGGAGATTTGAACCAGCAGAAATTGCAGGCAGCTGAATTATAATAACAGGTTATTAGTCTATTAGTCTGCTGCACCACCAGGTTCTCATCATCAAATGTTCTTTCTAGGGCATTGTTTATTTCAAAGTTCTTTTTGTAGCAACTTCCATTTAAATTGTTACCCTCTTTCCTTCCAGGCTTACTCCTACGCTGAGTCTGAGCACTTCAACAAGTATTGCTAGAAATTCTTCTAACTGCCCATCGATTATGCGCACTGGTGGGATTCAGCCGGTTCGCACCACTTTGGGAGAACCGGTTGTTAACTTTCTGAGCAGTTTGGTGAGCTGGTTGTTGAAAAAATCATTAGGGCAGAGAACCGGTTGTTAAATTATTTCAGTCCCACCAGTGGTTATGGGGCAGTTCCAAAATGTTCCTGTGATTTTCAAGAGATAGTTAGGACTGCAGAAAAAACAATTGCAACCAGCCTGCCTTCTACTGAGGACTGCATGGGCCAGAAAGAGGGCTGTGAAAATATCTACAGACACCTCACACCCTGGACATAAACTGTTTCAGCAACTTCCCTTGGGATGCTGCTATAGGGCATTGCATGCCCAAAAAATTAGCTGTCAGACCTATAAGCCATTTTTGTCATTGTGCATTCAGGCCTGCCACATTTCATAGTGTGGGAAACTGGGAGAGGGGATTGTATGAAGCATGAGTGATACATAATCATAATAACATTCCTTTCTCAGAAAGTCAAGGCCATCTTGCCCTGCACCTGCGAGGCTGGAACTGGGAAGCCTGTCCAGTTGGGATCATGCTGTAATTGGACCATGTGATGGATTCGTGAGTGCTGGCCAGGGACTTGAACTTTCCTTTGGGTGGGGAAACCCTGGAAGCTTTCAGATTCAGGTTTTCCCAGATGTGTGGCATCTCTAATAAATTGTAACTTTGAGGAAATCCAAGCCTCTGAGTCTTATTTTGTTGGGGGTGGGTTTTTTTGTTTTGTTTTTTATTTGATTTATATGCCGCCCTTCTCCAGAGACTCAGGGAGGCTTACAATGCGCTAAGCAATAGCCTTCATCCTTTTGTATATTTATACAAAGTCAGCTTATTGCCCCCACAAACTGGGTCCTCATTTTACCTACCTTAGAAAGGATGGAAGGCTGAGTCAACCTTGAGCCTTGGCGAGATTCGAACCTGCAGTAATTGCAGGCAGCTGTTCTTAATAACAGGGTGCTTTAGACCACTGTACTACCAAGGCTCTTGGTGTTACTTGGAACCTTGACACTAGACACAGAGACAGTTTTTTCCCTCATGCCATTACTCTTCTGAACACCTAATTTCCACAGCACTGTCTTATATCTAATGATATTTACTCATGTAGTAGGGCTATATTACTATTATTCTTCTCATCTTTCCTATTACCTTTTCCTATTAGTATCTTATGGTTATATTACTTTAGTGTTTGTTGCTTGTATGTACACTGAGAGCTTATGTGCCAGAAACAAACTCCTTGTATGTCCAATCACACTTGGCCAATAAAGAATATTCACTTGGAATACTGCATCCAGTTTTGGTCACCACAATGTAAAAAAGATGTGGAGACCAGGGGTGGGTTCTAAATTTTTTTACTATCTGTTCTGTGGGTGTGGCTTATTTTGCAGGCGTGGTTTGATGGTCATGTGACAATTCTTTAGGATTTAGCAGTGGTACTGGTCTACCAGGCTTTTAACTGCTTGTAGAGCTGTACCAGTCTACCCATTTGTTCTTGGAGTGTCCTGGTCTACCCATTGGTTTTCCGAGCGCACTGGTCTACCATCACACTGCCTTTTAACACTGATCAGCTGTAGGGCAGCCCTTTGAAGCCCCGCGGCAAGAGTTTAAACAATTTTTTTCCTTCCAGCCGATCAGCTGGGACTCAGGAGGCAGCGAAAAATTGGGGGTGGGGCCAAATAAAAGGTAAGAATAACACAGGGGGGGGGGGTCGGGAGAGCCCAGCTCCCGAACAAAGAGAACCGGTTCGGTGACGTCATATCATCACCGCTACCGGCTCGGCCAAACAGGGCCGAACCGGGAGAAACCCACCACTGGTGGAGACCCTAGAAAGAGTGCAGAGAAGAGCAACCAAGATGATTAGGGGACTGGAGGCTAAAACATACGAAGAACAGTTGCAGGAACTGGGTATGTCTAGTTTGATGAAGAGAAGAACTAGGGGAGAGATGATAGCAGTGTTCCAATATCTCAGGGGCTGCTACAAAGAAGAGGGAGTCAAGCTATTCTCCAAAGCACCTGAAGGCAGGACAAGAAACAATGGATGGAAACTAATCAAGGAGAGAAGCAACTTAGAACTGAGGAGAAATTTCCTGACAGTTAGAACAATTAATCAGTGGAACAACTTGTCTCCAGAATTTGTGAATGCTCCAACACTGGAAGTTTTAAAGAAGATGTTGGATAACCATTTGTCTGAAGTAGTGTAGAGTTTCTTGCCTGGGCAGGGGGTTGGACTAGAAGACCTCCAAGGTCCCTTCCAACTCTTCTCTTCTCTTCTCTTCTCTTCTCTTCTCTTCTCTTCTCTTCTATTCTATTCTATTCTATTCTATTCTATTCTATTCTATTCTATCCTATTCTCCAAGAGATAGGTCTCTTTTAAAAATCTTCCAAGCTGGTGGCCATTTTTGTGTTTGCACTATAAAGAAGCATTTCCTTTCAGACATTCTACTTCTTTTCACATTACCCTGTAGTATTATGACACCAAGAGAAAATTTGTTCTCCTTATCAACTTGCTATGTACGCTAAATAAATTCCCATAATTCTAATATTTCCACTTACACTTTAGCTGCTAAGCTAAAAAGTTTAGCCAGCCACTCTATTTCCTGCAACAATAGATGATTTTTATGCTTTTCCTTTTCCTTTTTCTTTTCTTTCCTCCCCTTTTGTGAGAGGTGGAGAAAGCTAAGGTGTCTTTCTCTCCTTCAGACTCCCTTGAGTGGCAAGTGAGGCTCCCAGACAACAGGGATGATACATGCCGCCCGCCATTCCCTAGACGTGCTATGAGGCCTTTCTTTTTCCTGCCATTTCCCCTCAGCAATTTATCTGGCTGAGGAGCTTTTCCCGTTTCCTCAGCCCCTGTGAGAGGCAGCAAAGGCAAGATGGAGGATAATAGAAGCCCTCTGGCTGAAAAGGCCTTCCTTACACAGCCTGGGCCCCTTTCCTGGGAGAAGAAGCTGTGGGCTGTGATCTCCTCCAGCTTTTGATACACTAGAGCAGTGATGGCTAACCTTTTTGCCATTGCGTGTCAAAAGCAGGGGGAACGGGGGGGTCGCAGGTATATGTGCCCACATCCATAATTTAATGCGCCCTTCCCTCCCGTGAATGCACACGTGACCCCCCCACACACACTTCCCCCTGCTTTTGGCACACAATGGCATGGTGGGCCCGGTAGGCCCGTTTTTCCCCCTATCCAGGCTCCAGAGGCTTTCTAGGAACCTGGGGAGGGCAAAAACAGCCTTCCCCATCCCCCCTGGAGGCCTTCCCGGAGGCCAGAAACAGCCAGTTTCCCGATTTCCAGTGGGACCGGAAGGCCTGAAAATCAGTTGGCTGGTGCGCACATGTGCGCTGGAGCTGAGCTAGGGCAACACTCGCATGCCCACCAATATGGCTCTGCATGCCACCTGTGGCACCCATGCCATACGTTCCCCATCACTGCACTAGAGGGAGGCCATTTTGCTTCCTTCTACCAGAAATCCAGCGGGAGAGAGGTTTTCATGGCTCTGATGTTGCTCCCACTTTGGCCTCTGGCCAGAGGTGCAGAATCAGGAGCAGCACAGCTGCATTTCCCAGTGAGACACAAACACAGCTGCCGTAGCATTAATGTCCTTTATTATAATGTATTATTGTCATTCCCTTCAAAGGAACCGAAAGAAAACAGGCGAAATTTTGACAGTCATCACTGAAAGAAAAATACCACAAGCATAAGAGCCCTTTTCCCCCCTTCTGTCAATATGGGAGCATATTATGGGATTATGGGAGCATAATCCCATAAAAATGCTTCAACAGCAGGTAATAGGCAAGTTCTGTTTTATTCTGTTCTGTTCTGTTCTGTTCTGTTCTGTTCTGTTCTGTTCTATTCCATTCCATATTTTCTATTCTATTCTATTCTATTCTATTCTATTCTATTCTATTCTATTCTATTCTATTCCACGTGGTTTGAGGTCCTGGGCAAAAAAGGCACATGGGTGAGAGAGAGAGAGAGAGAGAGAGTATTCTGTATTCTGATTGGTTGTCAGACTCCCATGGGGCCATGCAGGGGTAACTTTTACTTTTCTTGCCACGGTTGTTAAGTCAATCATTGCAGTTGTTAGTCACCCCGTTGTTAAGTGAATCTGGATTTCCCCATTGACTTTGCTTGTCGGAAGGGTCGCAAAAGGGGATCACATGAGCCTGGGACACTGCAATTGCCATAAGCATGAACCACTGGCCACTTGCTTCTGCTGAGACCTGCTCTAGTCGGCCCCTCTGGAAAGCAAGACTCCTGAACCCATTGAGTTGAATCAAAAGAACTTTTTTGACTGAGAGAAACTGGTGGCAGTAAAGTCAGGCGGAATCTGAAGTTCAAAAGCAAATTTTTTTTGGTTTCCCCATCCTAACCTCCCTGACTGGTCTATTGGCAGCCAGAGTGTGATGCCAAGAAGATGTTTTGAGAGCATTGAGGTGCTAGGCAGAAATCGGTTCACGTTCAGGGCACGATGGCCTTGGAACCTTAGCGGGAACCAGATGAGAAGGAGTCCATCCTATCTCCGAAGACAATCCCCCTCCCTAATTTCCAAACATGCAGCAGAAGCAAAAGAATCCCATGTATGCCAAACCCCCTCCCTTTCCAGCACAATGGCAGGACTTCCTGGTGAACCTGACAGGGAGAATCATTGACACTGCACTTTCTGAGCCGCAGTGGCTCAGTGGTTAGAGTGCGGGACTGCAGGCTACTTCTGCTGATCACCAGCTGCCAGCAGTTTGGCAGATCGAATCTCACCAGGCTCAAGGTTGATTCAGCCTTCCCATCCTTCCGAGGTGGGTCAAATGAGGACCCAGATTGTTGGGGGCAATATGCTGACTTTGTAAACTGCTTAGAGAGGGCTGTAAAGCACTGTGAAGCGGTATATACAGTACGTCTAAATGCTATTGCTATTGCTATTCTCAGGCACTAGGTGGCAATACAGACTATCCACTCAAGCTCAAGTGAATTCTTACAAGCAGCAAAAAACAACAGGAAAATGATACTAACATAGGAACCAGCCCCTGGAATAAATCCAGATGTCTACTGTGCCAACAACCCCCTTACAGGTCCCAATAAGTACACGTAGAAGCTTAGAGGTCCTTCACATGCTTTCATTTCAATGTTAAATAAGCCATAATTTTCCAGAAACGCTTCTCTGAATTCTATATAGGGGCAAATTTGCAGAAAAGAATGAGAGTACCGAAATTTGACACTAGGATTCAAAACAAGGACTGACTATTTTCAAAGCATTTCGATTTCAGAGGACACTACATGGCAGACTTCAGCGCTTTGGGAAAATGGGACTTTTAGAACTATATTTGTATTTATTAGTTTGTCAAACATGAACAAGATAGCAGGTATAAATATAAACATAGATATGACTCCCTGGTTTCACCCAGGCTTATATGTGTACTTTTGGTTTTTCTTGCATAAGTGTAAGACTTTACTTTCTCTCCACTGAATTTCATTTTGTTAGATACGGCCCAGTGTTTCACTATGTCACAATCCATCTGGTAATATCTAGCCTATCTCGGGTGTTGGCTATTCCTACCAGTTTAGTATCCTCCACAAATTTGGTAAGTTCCATTTCTATTCCCTCATCTAAGTCATTTATGAAGATATTGAAGAGTACTGGGCCTAGGACAGAACCTTGTGGTACCGCACTGCTTACTTCCCTCCATGTAGATGTAGTATCATTAAGGACTACTCGTTGAGTAGAGTTTGTCAGCCAGTTACAAATCCATTTGATGGTGATGTTATCTATCCCACTTTTTTCTACCTTACCAAGAAGTAGGTTGTGGTCTACTTTGTCAAATGCCTTGCTGAAGTCTAAGCATATTAGGTCCACAGTATTTCGCTGGTCTACTAATTTAGTCACTATGTTGAAGAATGAAACAAGTTTGGCTTGGCATGATCTGCTTTTAACAAACCCATGTTGATTTCTAGTTATTACTTTACTCGTTTCTAGATTTTGGCAGATCTGGTTTTTTTATTATCTTTTCCAGTATCTTCCCAGGTATTGATGTTAGGCTGATTGGTCTGTAGTTTCCTGGGTCTGTTTTTTTCCCTTTTTTGAAGATGGGAACCAGATCAGCTCTTTTCCAGTCCTCTGGTAGTTCTCCAGGGCTCCAGGATTTTTGAAAGATGTGGTACAGTGGTTCTGAAATGACATCTGCCAGCTTCTTTAGAACTCTGGGATGTAATCTATCAGGTCCCAGTGACTTGTATTCATAATCAGGATCAATATCTGATCTGCATTGTTGTATACAAATTCTCCAACTAGCAAAACATTCACTCAATTATCCTGTTGAAAATGTATAAAACATTGTATTGTATTCAAACTTTCTCTCTTTATCAGAAGACGAAACCTTTACACCCAATCATAACTTATCTAATAATAGCTTAAATTTCTATCCCCTTTAAATCTCTATGATAAATATCTATGGAGCCTATTAGCTATGATTTTCAGAGTGTCAGGTCATCTAACAGAATTATCTCTGTTATATCAACATCGAAACCTGTTCCCAAGCATCAGCTCCACCTAAGGTCCAGGTTTCTCAAGCCATTCATACTATTCCAGGGGCCAGCTTCTCTACCCAATATCACAACCATGAATAACAACATAGTACTAAGAATGTCTTCACCTCTCCTTATGGAGCAAAGTGGCTCGCGTAGTTAGGATGCTGGGTTGGAGGTTAGCAAACTCATGTTCGAGATCTGAGTGTTGTTGTGGGGCAGGGGTTTTTTGTTTGTTTGTTTGTTTGTTTTAAATTTGATTTATATGCAGCCCTTCTCCGGAGACTCAGGGTGGCTTACAATGCATTAAGCAATAGCCTTCATACTTTGTATATTTATACAAAGTCAGTTTATTGCCCCCACAATCTGGGTCCTCATTTTACCTACCTTAGAAAGGATGGAAGGCTGAGTCAACCTTGAGCCTGGTGAGATTTGAACTTGCAGTAATTGCAGGCAGCAGATGTTAATAACACTATTAATAACAATGCTTTAGTCTCCTGTGCCACCAGGACTCTGTTGAACTTCCGTCCTTCACTCCAGCTCCTGCTAGGGACATGACCCTAACCCTAACCCTGATCCTTTCAACTGAGAAACACCTTGATGCTTCTGATACAAGTGTCCTCAGCTAATCCTTTTAACCTGGAAACACCTTGGTGACACAAATGTAATGCAATCTCTCCCTATTATTCTTATATCCCTATTTATGATCTTGATTGTCCTTGAAAAAGGCAGAAAAGAA
Source organism: Pantherophis guttatus (assembly GCF_059756535.1). NCBI lineage: Eukaryota > Metazoa > Chordata > Lepidosauria > Squamata > Colubridae > Pantherophis > Pantherophis guttatus. Next base: position 6,188,633 of record NC_142068.1, on the reverse strand, counting down.
TCCATAATACAAACTAGAGTGGACCCACCATAAAATTCAATTATTTTCTGAAAGCTATTTTACAGTGGGTTGGCATTCTACCATTGTTTTGTGAAAGCAGTCAAAATATCCCACACATTGCTAAATAGAACTTCCATAAGGATCTACATTAGTTTTCCCCAATACAATGATTTCAGGTTGCTAATAACCACAGTTCCCAGCTGAAATCTTTGATTTTGCAAACCTAACATATTGGGAGATACTATATTGGGAAAGGCTAATCTGACATTCCTAGTTTTTAATTTATCAAATAACTTCTGAAAGAAGCAAAATAGGATCTTGGTAATATGTTCTTAAGACTGGCCAGAGATGAGATTTCCTCCGACAGATTTTGAGCATGTGAAATTGGGGAAATCTAGTTTAGAGGTTTAGCCAACTAAATGGCATCAAAGTGGCCATCATTTAATTAAGCCAGATCTCCCACTTGCAAAAAGCTATTTCAAATTAAAATCTGATGGAAGAAGAATATCTCAATACCATTCAGTCTTTAAGACTAATCATTTTAAAAAGGTCTTTTAAGAATAAACATTATTTTCTGTAGCTGTGATAATTTTTGAAAGTTAAACCTATTTTTCTGGAACGACAGAAAAGCAAGCACTGTCCCCAGTGTCAATTAGGGAATACAAAAACATGTTTATGAGAAGTTGCTAGGAAGCCAGGAATAAAGCAACAGCTTAAAGGGCGATATCAGTATCTTTCTTTTATATAGATCTCAGATACCTGAGATTGTCATGAGTAAGAGTTAAAAACTCTAGAAATAAAAGGTCATTGTACCACTTTTCCCTATAATGACACAGCTATCCTTAATATCTCTGATATATAATTGATCTTTTGCATACTAGGGTTGTATAATAATAATATCTGATGTTTCAACTTCATGCAAGTATGCACCTGCAAAAAGATATAATCCACACCTTACTGGTTGAAGTACAAGGTGTTCACAAGGTGTTCTAATTATCAGAGAATATAAAGCACAGCGGTGACAGAAAAACTCAGGTAAGAAAGGAAGAATATCTATGAAGAAAATTGAAAGCCAAGAAGGAAAAGGCTTCTATCCCGCATTTTTTGCAGCAGCCACTCAAAGTTGGAAAAGGGGAAAGCAGAAGAATGTTGATGCTACTATTATTCTTTATCACTGTGATTCTGTGTGTGATACTTTCCTTTCGGAAACAGTTCAGTAAACACAAAGACCATCCCCCAGGACCTTCTCGGATTTCCTTGATAGCAGGAAGACTGGTGGAGGGGACCATCTTGTCAGAGAAGACATTAATGGAGGTATGTCTTTTAAAATGCTTAATCAAATAACAATTGAAAGAAGGGGAGCTTGACAGACTTCAACACTATCCAACAAAATGTTGCTCAATAGTGAGAAACATAAAATATGTTTACTTAGGCAAATACACAGGAATAATATAGGTAGTACCTGGTTAAGTGGTGATACTTGTGAGATGGACAAAAGTGTCCCAGTTGACCATGCAATAAACTTGAGCCAGCAGGTTTTATAGATGGCATTTAGATCCCAAAAAGTTGTCATGTATGTACCCTAATGTTCAGCCAAAATGTTGGAGATGTGAATGTTTGGATGCTACGTATTATCATGTTTGGTGGACCTGTAGGAAAGTTAAGGCTTTTTGGATAAAAATTTGGTGGGTCATGCAGAATGTTTTGAAGAAAAAAATTCAATTTTCTCCACAATTGTTTTTATTGGGTATAGTTAAGGGTTTTACATTGGGTGAAACAAAATTGATATTGTATATGATAACAGCAGCGAGATTGTTGATAGGTAAATACTGGAAGAATGAAGCTTTGCCCACTATCGAGGAATGGACTTTGAAGATGGCCAGTTTTGCAGAGATGGCGAAGATTTCAGCATATTTAAAAGATTGTTCACAAGAGACTTATGAATGGGAATGGAAAAGGTGGATAGAATATGTTCAGAACAAATATCAAACTAGAAAGTATCAAATAGCTTTTATTTGAAAATAATGTATTGGAAATATTTTAATGTAATGAGGTAAAGAGAGAAATTATACAGGGGAGGGAGGTTCAAGTTTATATATGAGTGTTATATTAAGGGTTTTTTATGAGTATGAATATATTATAGGGAAGTCTGGGGGGAGGGGAGGGTTAGGGAGGGTTAGGGAGGTTGGGAAGTTTGGGGGGGAGGTGGGGGGGGGGAAAGGGGTGAAAATGTAATTGTAAAACTTTTGCAATAAAAAAAAAAAAAACTTGAGCCAGCAGTATGCCGCATCTGCCAAAAGAGCCAGTTGAAGTTTTGGCCTGCCTCAACACAGCTATAATATCAAAATCACAGAAAATGATAGCAATAGCACTTACGGAGATATATACCATTTCATAGAGCTTTACAGCACTCTCTGAGTGGTTTACAGAGTCAGTATATTGCTCTCAGCCATCCGTGTCCTCATTGTACTGCCCTCGGAAAGATGGAAGGGTGAGTCAACCTTGAGCTGGTCAGGATTGAACTCCTGGTAGTGGGGAGAGATAGCTGGCCATACTGCCTTCTAACCACTGCACCACCATAGCTCCTGTGCCACCAATGCAGCATAATACTGTTCTATGCTATGCATTGGTCAGACTGCATCTGGAATGAATGGGAAAGAATGCAGAGAAGAGCAGCAAAGATTGGTAGGTTTAGTGTGAAGAAGAGAAGGCTAAGAGCACTTGTGCAGGGATATCACAGAATGGAGGGGTAGATTCATTCTCCTTAGCACTTGATTTGTTTCTGCCAGGCTTTTGGAAATTCTCTAGCATTCCTGGACTTGGCTTGGTCTAGGAGGCTCACAATTTCCCCCATTGAAATATGGTTAAATCTATCCATGCGTTGTGAAATTAAGGAGTTTTCATCATATCTTCTGACTGCTACTTGGTATTCAGAAATGCTCTTTGCCTCATCCCATGATTGTGAGTATGGGCAAGCGTGGGTGTGGACACTTACATTTTGATCATGTCTCAATGGGACTGCAAACTTTGGGCATGAGCCATCAGTCCCTTTCTTCAGTGCCATCACAATTTTGAACGATCACTGAATAAATGGTCATAAGTTGAGAACTAATTGAATTCTGCTGTGCTTTATCCTGTCAACATTAATATGTGTTTGATGTTCGTCAGTAATAGTTGTTTATTTTAGTTGTTGGAGCATTGGCTGTTGAAATATTGAACAGGTGAGAGAATTGTGGGAATAAAGATCAAAACATCATTTTATAGATTAAAAGCATTTGTTTTACTAATAATAATAACTTTATTGTCATTGTAAGTGTATACACAGTATACCCATACAACAAAATTCACTTAACACCCAAAGACCAGGTCCAGCACATATAACAATCCCCAAACACACTCCCACCCACCACAAATTCTTGGCCCCTAAACCACCCAAACATCCACACAACAGACCAAGTAACGCTGTGATGATTTGATGTTATTTTTGGACGATCCATTCAAAGGGACAGAAATATTAATGGGGAAATTAAAAGAAGTTGATGTGTTAACAGGTGTTAGATTGATAATCAGAAGACAAAGATGTTAACAAAAATATGTAAATAGAGGATCAAGGAAAATTAATTAAATTAAAGGTGTTAAAACAGGATATGAGAGGTCTGTAGATATTTTCTCAGCCCTCATTAAGAAATTGTGCAATATACAAATCCTCAATGGAAGGCAGGCTGGTGCCAATTATTTTTTCTGCAGTCCTAACTATCCGTTGATGTCTGTACCTCTCCTGTTTGGTTGCTGTACCAAACCAGATAGTTATAAAAGTACAAACGACAGGCTCAATAATTCCCCTGTAGAACTGTAGAACTCTTGAGGCAACCTGAAGTTTCTGAGTTGATGCAGGGAAATCCTTAGAGTCTTTGGTATATAGAGAAAAGAGAAATGGAGAGAGTATACCACCTTGGTGGGGGTGGGGGCTGTGATAGTTGTTTGGATATTTGATGTGATTTTCCCAGGCTTCACCTGTTTACTCCTGGTCACTGCAACCATCATAAATATGAGACAATTGCCAAAAGAGAGAGAGCTGTACAATTGCTGCTACTCCCACTGTTACAATTACACTCTCAATGTCATTAACTTATTAAAAACCATTCGTGAAAAGTCACAGATACAGTACTGGGAGACACATAAGGCTGTAACTGAATTTACTGAGTTCTGGAGGAAGAAAAAGGCAGGAAGATGAGAAGGCAAGAGTCAGGAAACTGGAACAGAAGGTCACATGTTAACCTGCATTATGCATAATAACACAGAAGGTTTATCTTTTTCTACGTTGTACAAACTGCAGCTGGCAAAGCAATATGGGAACATTTATTCTCTGTGGGGAGGAAATTATTATATTATAGTCTTCTCTGGATACCAAACTGTGAAAGAAGCATTAACTAAACATGCAGAAGCCTTCGATGATCGTCCGGTTACACCATTCATATTGACTATCACCAAAAACAGGGGTAAGTTTTGTCCAACTTTGTGGGTTTACTATGCTCTCCAGAATTAGCATCTATACATCCATGGCCAACACTCAGGTTTTAGATAAAGATATTGAATATTAGAGAAGTCTGTCGAAGAGAAACATGAAATGAAAGGAAACATAGCTCTTCAGTGATCAACCTGAAATGAGTTATTGCATTGTATTTGTCAAACATATCATAAAGCAAGGTGATTTACTGCTCCATATTTGCTTTGATAGTTGTTTTTGTAATTTCACATAGAATTTATTCTTTAAAAGGAGATTATTCGGCAGCTCCCATGAGGAGCAGGATCATGAAATAGGCAGTGTTTAATAGACCAAATCAAGAAAAAGCAGAATTTTTAGGACATATATAAAGAACACATGGCCAACATTTGGCTCTATTTAGGTTAGGATCATTATTTCAGGTGTTTCTTTAGCTTATAAGAGGTATTATAAGAATACTGGCTCTATGGAATCTGAAAGATTTGAATTCTCGGACTTGAAAAACGTTAGGATAGGGGATTTCACTAGCTCATCTATGAAGAGAAAAGGGCATGGAATTTTTTTGCATAATCAGAAGGAATTCTTTAGCATTGTCCTCTCTATATAAATCAAGGTTTTCTATGTTATTAAGAATCCAAATTTCCCATTTTTTTAACAGTGAGATCTTATTTTCCCCCATTTCCATTTTCTGAAGTATATGCTGCAGTTGAGTGTCAAAGCTACGCAGGCAGGGATTGGATTCTTATTTATTTACTTATTAAAATTATATGTTGCCAATCCACTTATGCATTCTACAGGAGCAGAAATTAGAGCTACTTTCTAAACCACAAATGATTTTTTTTTTTTGTATTGGTGTGAGCTATTCTTTCCTTTTAATCTTTGATTATTCAGGTATTGCATTTTCAAATGGTCACACCTGGTTGCAGCAAAGGCGGTTGAGTGTTGTCACCATGAGGAAGTTAGGCCTGGGGAAAAAAAGCATGGAATCCCAAATACAAGCAGAGGTCGAAAGATTTTTGGAGGACCTGGGAAGTAAAAAAGGTATCTGATAATCTCAAGTGATATTGGCTCAAGTCTAAATCTGCAGAATTTTTTTAGTAGCTTTTAGTAGCTTAGTAGTTTTGGTAGTAGAGCCAGGTACCATCTATTCTATACTTGTGCATTTGGTTTTTCTTGCTTAGATGTAAAACCTTACTTTTCTCTACATTGAATTTCATTTTGTTAGATAGCGCCCAGTGTTCAAGTCTGTCAAGATCCTTCTGTGTCTTGAGCCTATCTTCTGGAGTATTGGCAATTCCTGACAGCTTGGTGTCATCTGCAAATTTGATAAGTTCCCCATCTATCTCCTCATCCAAATCATTGATGAAGATGTTGAAGAGTACTGGGCCTAAGACAGAGCTTTGGGGTACCCCACTACATACTTCCCTCCATATAGATGCAGTTCCATTGAGGACTACATGTTGAGTGCAATCAATCTGATGGTAATGTTGTCTAACCTACATTTTTCTAGCTTATCAAGCACATTTATTGCTTGATTATCTTTTCTAGAACCTTTCCAGGTCAAAATAGGAAGCACTCTATCAAATCCTGTACCTGTTAATAGTGGTGTTCCCCAAGGCAGTGTTTTAGGTCCAACACTCTTTATACTTTACATAAATGACCTTTGTGATCATATTAAAGCAACTGTGTTCTCTTCGCTGATGATGTAAAACCATTCAACACCACCGACAATGCAACTACCCTTCAAAAAATTCCTTGACTATGTGTCAGATTGGTCTAACAAGTGGCAACTTCAAATCTCAACCAATAAATACACATTGGCAAAAAAAATCAAAACATAAAATACAAATTAGATGGACATGACCTTGTAGATGACCCTCACTCTGTCAAGGATCTTGGAGTACACATTTCTAAAGATCTAAGTGCCAAAGCCCACTGTAACAACATTGCCAAAAAGGCATTAAGAGTTGTTAACCTAATATTGCGTAGCTTCGTCTCTGGTAATATTGTACTACTAACTAGAGCATACAAAACATTTGCTAGACCTATTCTTGAATACAGCTCATCTGTCTGGAACCCACACTGCATATTGGACATAAATACAATTGAGAGAGTCCAGAGATATTTTACGGGAAGAGTCCTCCATTCCTCTACCCGCAATAAAATACCTTATGCCACCAGACTTCAAATTTTGGGCTTAGAACTACGCCGACTTCAGTCTGACCTAAGCATAGTACATAAAATTATCTGTCACAATGTCCTTCCTGTCAATGACTACTTCAGCTTCAACCACAACAATACACGAGCAAATAATAGATACAAACTGAAGGTAAACCGCTCCAAACTTGATGGCAGAAAATATGACTTCAGCAACAGAGTGGTCAATGTCTGGAATGCAATACCTGACTCTGTGGTTTCTTCCCCAAACCCCCAAAACTTTAACCTTAAACTGTCTACTGTTGACCTCACCCCATTCTTAAGAGGTCTGTAAGGGGCGTGCATAAGTGCACCAGCGTCCCTACCATCCCTGTCCTAATATTCCTTTTTACTCTTACTCTTTTCATATATACAAATAATGTTTATACTTTTACCTGTTATCTTATATATGCTTGACAAATAAATAAATAAATAAAATAAATAAATAAAATTGATGTCAGGTTAATAGGTCTGTAGTTTCCTGGATCCAATTTTTTCCTTTTTTGAATATGGGAGCTACATCAGCTCTTTTTCATTCATTTGCTAGTGCCCCAATGCTCCAGGATCTTTGAAAGATGTGGTTTAGTGGTTTTGAGATCACATCTGTCAGTTCCTTCAGAACCTTGGGGTGTAATCCCTCTGGTCCTGGTGATTTGAAGTCTTCTAGTGTGGATAAGTGTTCTCTTACTATTTTCTTGCTAATTTTGATTTGTATTCCTAATCTACATTTTAGAATATTTTTATAGATTGGGTTTTTTCCTTTATACAAAAGGAAGACAAATGCAAAAAATGAGTTAAGCAGCTTTCTCCCCGCTCCTCATCAACTTCTTGCCATTTTCTCCCATTAATGGACTAATCATTTCCTTGACATTTCCTTGCTTTTTTAATATTATTTTTTATTATACAATTTTCTTTGTTATATATAAAAATTCCATATCCACAATGGCAGTATACTGACTGGGTATAATCTCTTTTAAATACAAATAATAAATCTTATACACACAATAGCTATAACTATTATTCTCAAAATCTATTCACTATATTCTTCACATATCCTTATTAAACATTTTCCTTTATTTAATTAAATGCTCTGTTCAGTTTTATCTATAATTAGTTAATAATGTCAAACATTATAAACATACAACTATCATATTTGTAACCATTATCATCCAAATCTATTATTCATAATGTTTACATTATCCTCGTTATTCAATGCTCATTATTTAATTACACATTTACTTCATTTTTATTTACATATCCTCCTTAATTCTGAATTTCTAACTTCTGCTTCTATTTTCTAATCATTGGTAAAATAATTCCCAAGTTAAAAAGAATTCTGTTTCCTCCTTATCCTTAATTTTCAATGTTAATCTATCCATTTCAGCACATTCTATATTGTCTTTATTACATTTTCCTCTATGAATATATTTTCATTTTTCCAATTTTATGCATACACAATTCTCGCTGCTGTAACCACATGTAAAATTAAATATGTATTTCTTTTATTATACTTCTCTGGTAGGATACCCAACAAGAATATAATAAACTTATACACACAATAATTATAACTATTGTTCTCAAAATCTATTTGCCATGGTCTTCGCTTATCCTTATTAAACACTTTCCATTGTTTAATTAAACGCTCTGTTCAGTTTTGTCTATAATCAATTAATAACAAACATTATAAACATCATGTAAACATCACATTTATAACCATTATCCTCCAAGTCTATTAATCATAATGTTCACTTATCCTAATTATTCAATATTCATTATTTAATTACAATTACTTCATCTTTGTTTACATATGCTCCTTAATTCTAAATTTCTAACTTCTGCTTTTATTTTCTAACCATAAATGGAATAGTTCCCAAGTTAAAAAAGTAATATTTTTCCCATTTCTAGTTTCTACCTCTATACTAATTCTTAACAGAACAACTCCTATATTAAACAGTATTCTGCATCTATCCCACATCTCTTGTCCGTTTTTGTATCTCATCTCTTATTGACTTCTTGACACCTCTCCCCGGCCAGTAGGTATCACTGTTACTCTTTTTCTCCGCTTTTGCTGCATATAAAATGCCTCCAAAAATATTTTCCAATAATTTTCCAAAGTCCTTCAAATCAAGGTGACAATAAAAGTATAATCCAGTATTTTGAAATGATTTAAATTGCTAAAAACTAGCCAATCCAATCTATCCTTTATCTTTAAGGTTACTTCTGTCTACAATTTCTTTTCTTTCTTTTCCAAATTTGAAAAGTAGCTTCAGGTCTTAGTCGTCGCTATTCACTTCAGTTGAGTCTCACTTTCCCAAGGGGATGTTTTTAGGAAAAATTCCAAAAGTTAGAAAATTCTTACCCAAACTGAGCACACTGTTACAGGATCTTTTCTTTCTTCTCTTCTGTTTCAGCTGTCATGGCTTCAGTTCAGCCATAATGGCCGTCTTCTCTTCTGCTGGTTAAAGGGGCTTTCTTTGGGTCAAACAAAAGATTGTGCTCTCCTCGTGACCACTGAAACATCCCCTACAGGCAGTGGTGGGATTCAACCAGTTCGCACCACTTCAGGAGAACCGGTTGTTAACTTTCTGAACAGTTTGGTGAACTGATTGTTGGAAGAAATCATTATGGCAGAGAACTGGTTGTTAAATTATTTGAATCCCACCACTGCCTACAGAGTATTCGTCACCCCTACAGGGTAACTTTCGGTCCCGCAGAACCTCCTGGCTAGAAGAATTTGGCAGGACTTCGCAGACCTGATTTCTAAGTTTATTGAAATCAGCTCTTTTGAAGTCTAAGACTTTAGTTTGACTTTTCTCTATTGCTTGAGCTTGCATAATGTAGAATTCCAATAATGCATGATCACTCCCCCCACAAGGTTCCTATAATTTCAACTCCTTCTATCATTTCATCTCTGTTAGTGAGAATTAAGTCCAATAGGGCTGACCCTCCAGTTCCCTTCTCTACCTTTTGTGAGACAAAGTGGTCTACTAGGTTTTCAAGAATCTGTTTGATCTTCTATTTGGTGCAATCTATTTGATTTTCTACTGGCCTTTACTAGGGCTCACTAACTTTTTACTCCCAGCATCATTTATTTATTTTTAATAAGTTGTATTAGACCAAATTGCTTTTATTACTAACAGGAAAGCCAGAATTAATGTGAATATTAATAAAAGTTTTCTGTTATCAGGACAGCCATTTGACCCGTCAATGTACCTTACACATTTGGTTGGCAATGTAATCTGTGCTGCAGTATTTGGACATCGTTTTTCCACTGAAGATAAGGATTTTCTGGAATTGATCGAATCCATGCACAGTATTTCAAAATTTTTAATAAGCTTCTCCCACATCGTGAGTATTATGGTCATTGTCCTTCTTCTTCCCTGAGTAGTGCAGAATTAGCCAGAAAAATGGACCATAGGAATTACCAGAATTGTATTTCACTAAATGATTTTTTTCTTTTCCATTCTCAAATAGTAATATGTATATTGTTATTTTTTTTAAAAGTTTTTTATTATTTTAAAACATAAACATAAAACACATCTTTTGAAAACAAAGCTCTTGATCTGGTCACAAATTCATACAAATCACTAACAAATCTTAATTTTCAATTAATACAACTTAATATTTTACTCAGTTATTTCCCTCAAATCTATTATTTAACTATGCCATTATTCCCAAAAACCCGTTACTTAAATCTTAACCAATTATCATTCCCTTTTTCTTTTTCATTTGCTTAGATGGATATATTTTTAAAGTATAAATCATACAATTATTATAAACATTCATAAAATATTGAATTCCAACATAATCATTTTATTCTTACTATTGAGCTCAACATTTATAATCTTTGTTCCTGTTATTAAACCTAACTTATTCATTTCATTTTAACGATTAATCTCAACATACTCCTCCTTATTTTGGCTATCCCACCTCATTTTATTTTTGCTGTACAATCCAGCATCTTTATCTTTATTGTTAAACCAATCATTTTTATTTCTTGGCTGTTAAACACAGCATAACCATTTGTTTTTGGCTGTTAAACAGAGCATATTCATTTTTGTTTCTTGGCCATTACACAGCATATCCATTTTTGTTTTGGCTGTTACACAGCATAACAATTTTTGTTTGGCTGTTAAACACAGCATACTCTTTTTTTTATGTCCGTTACACAGCTTATTCATTTTTGTTTGGCTGTTAAATACAGCATAGTCATTTTTGTTTTCTGGCTGTTATACAGCATATCTATTTTTATTTTTTGGCTATTAAACTCAGCATAATCATAGTTGGTTTAATTATTGATCCCTTCTTAATCCTTTCTTTGTTGTTCCCATCCATCTATACATTGCTTATTTTCAGATAATCATATTTATCCTTATCCTTTTCCATAACAATTTAACATTGAGATATAGTTCTTGCTTAAGTCATATCTTTAAATATATTTATAAATTCCTTTTAACATTTTAAATTAATCATATTTATCCTTATTCTTTTTCATAACAATTTAACATTAAAACATGGTTCTTGCTTCAAACATATCTTTAAATATATTCATCAATTCCTTTTACAAAGAATTTCCATTTAACATTCTTAATTTCTATAAAAACCTCCTTTTTATTATTACAATCCACCTTTACATTATTTTATTTTAAATCACATTGTTTAAATTTCCTTTTTTCTTTTTCCAGTTGTGTTTATCTTACTTCTTCATTTCCTCGCCTGCAAACATATATTCCTTCCATTTTCAAAGTTTTCAATTTTGTCCTCCAGAAATCATATTAAATCTTTTTCTTATTTTTATTCTGGATATAATGTATCAAGTCTCCCTCTCTTAGGCCTGCGCTTATTCCTTCTTTTGTTCCTGCGCCAATTTTTAATTATTGTTGTTTCAACTATAGGAGTTCCATTATAGTTCCTTTTCTTTTCACCAAAATCTGTCTGCAGACAGGCATAAAAAACTCTTCCACAAAGTCCCACGGCTTTTATCTGTAGAACTCAGAATTTTCCATAACAAACAAAAAGTTACAAAGTTCCTTTTTAAACCAGATGGTGTCTCTCTACAATCCACATTTTCCATTAGTCATGCAAGCATCCATTTTGCACAATTCTTCTTTTAATTTTAAAAGTACCAATTCGTACTTTTAAAAAAGTAGAAGTAGAATCTACTAAATTCTAAAAAGTAGAATCCAATTCGAATTTTAAAGTATCCAGTCTTTTTGCCATATCTCAATAATTAATTCCTTTAGTTCTCTACAAAAATTAGTTGTTTCTTGGGTCTTTGTCTCTTTAAAGTTGCAGTTTAAAACTTTCCAAAGCCCCTTTGTTGCACAGCCGCTATTTTGGGCTAGAGATCTTCTAAGTAATAATATTGCTTCACACGTTGTTACAAGCCTGGGTTTGTTGTCACTCACCCAGCTTCAGAGAGCTCCGTTTCACTCCGTTTTCCTCCAGCACTATTCTTAGCCCAGTTGTCACAGCTTCGTGGCAACCGCCATGGCTGCCTCCCCCCGCCACCAGCTCACAGAGGGTTCCCTCTGACTTCCGAGGAACTTGCCTGATCCTCTTGGTCATCTGAGGTGCCCCTCCTTTTCCCCCATCCCTGCAGGACGGACGGATCCGGTTCGAAGACCCATCGGCGACGGTTCAGCAGCTGGGATTTTTGCGGGACTCATCAGAGCCCTCTATTTCCCCGACTGTCTTGTGGCAACGCCAAACCGGAAGTCTATGTATATTGCTATTTTTAAACTACTTGATCACTAAGCTTAAAGTTGAATGGGTGGCAGGAACTTTACTTCTCCAAATGCTTTGGGAATATAAATTGGAATGTTGGGTGGCAATATGTATTTAGAGACCTAACCTAGGATAGAAATTCTATACATTTATGTACTCAGTTGTTGATGTTTGTTAAAATTCAACAATTGAATTTCTGCCTATCATGGATTGTCTGCTCCCTCCTATATTCAAAACTTCATGGTGTTAAAATCAAAGAAACGTGTTCGGTGTCAGATATGGGACAGATCCAGGGGTGAAATGCTCCCGGTTCAGACCGGATCACCCAATCCGGTAGCGATGGCGGTGGGTGGTTCAGAGAACCGGTATCAAAAATCCCTGCGCCCCCCTCCCCCATACACAGCTGAGCCACGCAATCATCAGAGGCTGTTTTTTTTTTTACTTTTAAAAGCACTTTTTCTACAACCTCTTCGGCCGGAAAAAATGCTTTTAAAAGTAAAAAAAAAAAAAAAGCCTCTGATAATCGCACAGCTCAGCTGGGATCGTCAGAGGTTTTTCAAAGCATTTTTTTCTGCAACCCCTTCGGCCAAAGAGGTTGTAGGAAAAAAAATGCCTTTAAAAGCCTCTGGAGATCCCAGCTGACTTGCCTGATCGTCAGAGGCTTCTGAAGCATTTTTTCTGCAACCTCTTGAGGTTGTAGAAAAAATGCTTTTAAAAGTTAAAAAAAAAAAGTTGGCCACCCCCACCCAGTCACATTACCACCACCACCACCACCACCACCAAGCCATGCCCACAGAACCGGTAGTAACCAATTTTAGATTTCATCCCTAGACAGATCATGAGGCTGAACTGGTAATTTATAGGAATTGATTTATCGTTCATGTGACCTGCTGTCTTATAACAGGACTTGCTTTCTCTTTCTTGTAGATTTATGAAATTTTTCCATTTATCATGAAATATCTCCCAGGGTCTCAGCAAAAAGCCTTGTCTGCTGTGGAGAATATAGTTGCTGTTATAAAGAAAGAGATCACACATCATAAGGAGTACCCGAACCTGCATGAACCACAGGATTTCATTGATTATTATTTTCTCCAAATGGAGAAAGTAAGTACAGGTAGTCCTCAGGTTATGACCACAACTGAGCCCAAAATTTATGTTGCTAAGTGAAAAATGTGTTAACTGAGTTTTGCCCCATTTTATGACTTTTCTTGCCACATTTAAGTGGACTTTCTGGTTTTTCTTTGAAGCTGTTTCACTTCTCATTCAAGAAGCTTCTTCAGCTCTGACTGGATGGTGGGGAACAGAAGGATTTATACTCCTTACAGACAGCTGGTTATTTGCATTCTTTTAGTGGGTCATTAAAGTCACCTAAATGCTAAAAGGATGCAAATGACCAGTGGTCTGCATTACTGAGATTACTGCATTACTGAGATCAGTGGTGGGTTTCAAAAATTTTTACTACCGGTTCAGTGGGTGTGACTTGGTGGGCATGGCATGGCTTGGTGGGGGTGACTTGGTGGGCGTGGCAGGGGAAGGATACTGCAAAATCTCCATTCCCACCCCACTCCAGGGGAAGGTTACTGCAAAATCCCCATTTCCTCCTGATCAGCTGGGACCTGGGAGGCAGAGAATAGATGGGGTCGGGGCCAGGCAGAATTTTTACTACCGGTTCTCCGAACTACTCAAAATTTCCGCTACCGGTTCTCCAGAACTGGTCAGAACCTGCTGAAACCCACCTCTGACTGAGATGACATTACTTTGAGCTAATAAAAGAATATATAATGCAGTCCAGAAATAGGTTTAAAAAAGTATGGTGGGAAAGCGCAACGATGTGTCTAAATTATTCAAAATATTTAATTCCACTGAAGTTATCAAAATTGAGTCTATATTTCACAAATATGTCCCACTTTTATAAACACTCTCTCGCCTTGTTTCATCCTGATGGTTTGATTACAGCTTCAATCTCTACAGAGAAAATAGACCATGAACTAGAAAGGGGAAACAGTAGTTTGGGGAAGAAGTGGTAATAATAGGAAAATGTCTACAAATGACATTTCACCTTTCTCACTGTTAACTATAGAGCAAGAATGATCCAAATTCTACCTTTGATGAAGACAACTTGACTCATTGCATCGGTGACATCTTTCTTGCTGCGACAGACATAACTAGTGGTGTTCTGCAATGGGCATTGCTACTCATGGCAAACCATCTGGATATCCAAGGTGACAATAAAGTAGAATTTTTAATAGGGAACTGCAGTTCCTCTATGATGTTACAATATATATATACATATATTTATATTTATATCTATCTATCTATCTATCTATACACATTGCTCCTAGAAGCACGAAGCCAAAAACACCAGCCTGAAGATGATGAATGAGACTTCGTCGAAACATTGCCAAGACACCTCCAATTTTACGCGGGAGAAAACCCGAATAACCAAAGACCTGTGTGTGTGTGTGTGTGTGTGTGTGTGTGTGTGTGTTTTCCTCTAGCCAGGTTTTTCCTATGTAACCAAGGTTTTTCTGCAGCCCTAGCTCAGTAGAATCACATCCACTCGATTCTGGGCTTTTTTTCTTTCTGGCAGCCAGCAAGAACTTGCTGCCTGGTGAGAGACTTATATAGATCTATTTCTGGCTCGTTAGCCATCATCAGTAAGCCACACCCACATCTCATGTATCCTCCCTGTAAAGGTACAATATCTATTTTCTTACTTCTTCATAGGATTTATGTGTATTTTTCCTCTAGCCAGGTTTTTCCTACGTAACCAAGGTTTTTCTGCAGCCCTAGCTCAGTAGAATCACATCCACTCGATTCTGGGCTTTTTTTCTTTCTGGCAGCCAGCAAGAGCTTGCTGCCTGGTGAGAGACTTATATAGATCTATTTCTGGCTCATTAGCCATCATCAGTAAGCCACACCCACATCTCATGCATCCTCCCTGTAAAGGTACAATATCTATTTTCTTACTTCTTCGTAGGATTTATGTGTGTTTTTCCTCTAGCCAGGTTTTTCCTACGTAACCAAGGTTTTTCTGCAGCCCTAGCTCAGTAGAATCACATCCACTCGATTCTGGGCTTTTTTTCTTTCTGGCAGCCAGCAAGAGCTTGCTGCCTGATGAGAGACTTATATAGATCTATTTCTGGCTCATTAGCCATCATCAGTAAGCCACACCCACATCTCATGTATCCTCCCTGTAAAGGTACAGTATCTATTTTATTACTTCTTCGTAGGATTTATGTGTGTTTTTCCTCTAGCCAGGTTTTTCCTATGTAAACAAGGTTTTTCTGCAGCCCTAGCTCAGTAGAATCACATCCACTCGATTCTGGGCTTTTTTTCTTTCTGGCAGCCAGCAAGCTCTTGCTGCCTGGTGAGAGACTTATATAGATCTATTTCTGGCTCGTTAGCCATCATCAATAAGCCACACCCACATCTCATGTATCCTCCCTGTAAAGGTACAATATCTATTTTCTTACTTCTTCGTAGGATTTATGTGTGTTTTTCCTCTAGCCAGGTTTTTCCTACGTAACCAAGGTTTTTCTGCAGCCCTAGCTCAGTAGAATCACATCCACTCGATTCTGGGCTTTTTTTCTTTCTGGCAGCCAGCAAGAGCTTGCTGCCTGATGAGAGACTTATATAGATCTATTTCTGGCTCATTAGCCATCATCAGTAAGCCACACCCACATCTCATGTATCCTCCCTGTAAAGGTACAGTATCTATTTTATTACTTCTTCGTAGGATTTATGTGTGTTTTTCCTCTAGCCAGGTTTTTCCTATGTAAACAAGGTTTTTCTGCAGCCCTAGCTCAGTAGAATCACATCCACTCGATTCTGGGCTTTTTTTCTTTCTGGCAGCCAGCAAGCTCTTGCTGCCTGGTGAGAGACTTATATAGATCTATTTCTGGCTCGTTAGCCATCATCAATAAGCCACACCCACATCTCATGTATCCTCCCTGTAAAGGTACAATATCTATTTTATTACTTCTTCGTAGGATTTATGTGTGTTTCCTGGCTGGCTGTTTCCTGGCCTGTTCCTCTTGGTCGTCCGAGGTGCCCCTCCTTTTCCCCTGTCCCTACAGGACGGTTCCGGTCCAAAGACCCATCGGCGGCGGTAAAAGTACTTCTTCTCTAAATCCATGGAGTTGGGGATTTTCTTTTTTAGGATTTGAACAGAGGCAGACCTGACATACAATCTGAAGAAAAACCAAATTATTTAGAGGCCTTCTTCAGAATGGGATACATCCAGATCTCTGGGAGGCAGCCAATCCAGAGAATGGATTGATAGGTGATGATGGTGGTGTTTTTCACACATTTATTTTCAGTCTTCCAACAATGAATGCTAATAATCCTTTCTTGCTCTCAGAATTTTACATTCCAGCTGACTTACTATTCAAAACTTCTTTAAGGGGAACCACATGGAATAATTCAGGTGGGAAAGTATCTCTCCACATTCATCTTATTTTCTGAGATAATTTATAAGGTCTTCAATAAAAGATACTTTTTTTACCCTTTTTCTCAGACAAGGTCTACAAGGAGATAGAAAAAGTTTTGGATCCATCTCACTCCATCTGTTATGCGGATCGGAAGAACCTGCCTTACACCAATGCTGTGATTCATGAGATTATACGAAGCAAATACATCACATTCTTTGGAGTACCAAGAAAATGTGTGAAGGATGTTTACTTCAATGGGTTTCTCATTCCCAAGGTGTGAATCTTTCTGAATTTAAGTATAACAGAACAACAGAGTTTGAAGGGACATTAGAGGTCTTATGGTCCAATCCTCTCCACAAGCAGGAGGCTCTACGCCAGGGGTCTGCAACCTTAAACACTCAAAGAGCCATTTGGACCTGTTTCCCACAGAAAAGAAAACAACGGGAGCCACAAAACCTGGGTGGGTGTGGCCAACTCGACGTCACTCACTTCCACCAGTCACATGACCCCATAGCCATGCCTAACCAGCCAGTCATTAGGGCAGAGAACCAGTTGTTAAAAATCGCTGGGAACCACAAAACCCTTTTGACATATTTCTCTCTCTCTCCTCCTCCCCCCCTCCCTCCCTCCCTCCCTCTCTCTGTATCTCTGCCCTGGCTGCTTCTCCATCTCCCACCGTTGCCCTTACCTTCTCAGGCCAGGTGAGGAGTGACTGGGAGAGGAGGATGAGGGGCAGAGCCAGCCAGTGGTGGGATCACCTGACAGGGAGCCACAGCAGAGGGCTCAAAGAGCCGCATGCGGCTCCGGAGCCACAGGTTGCTGACACCTGCTCTATGCCATTCTGGTCAAATGACTATCGAATCTCTTCTTTTATATCTCCAGTGATGGATCAGCCACAACTTCCAGAGGCAAACCATTCCACTGATTGATTGTTCTAGCTATCAGGACATTACTCCTTAGTTCTAGGTTGGATCTCTCTTTGATAAGTTTCCATCCATTGCTTCTTGTCCTGCCATCAGGTGATTTGAATAAGAGGTTGACTCCCTCTTCTTTGTGACAGTTCCTCAAATATTGGAAGACTGCTATCCTGTTACCCCAGCCCTTCTTTTTGTTAGACTAGACCAGGGGTGTCAAACTTGCAATGACACTTTGTCGTCACATGATGTATCGCTACTTTTTCCGCCTTTGCTAAAATGGGGATGGGCGTGGCCAGTGCATGACACATCCAGCCCATGAGCTGCAAGTTTGACACCCCTGGAGTAGACATACCCTGTTCTGCAACTGTTCATCATACATTTTAGCCCACAGGCCCCTAATCATCTTTTAAGAGCTGGATGTATATATGTATCAGTGGTGACATGCTACCGGTTCGCACCGGTTCAGGCGAACCAGTAGTGATTAAAAACTACCAGTTTGGGCAAACTGGTAGCAGGGGTGAAATGCTCCCGGTTCGGACTGGATCGCCCGATCCAGTAGCAATGGTGGCAGGTGGTTCGGAGAACTGGTAGCAAAAATCCCTGCCCCCCCCCCCCCCGATGCCCAGCTGAGCCCCGCGATCATCAGAGGCTTTTTTTTTACTTTTAAAAGCATTTTTTCTACAAACTCTTCGGCCGAAAAAATGCTTTTAAAAGTTAAAAAAAAGCCTCTGATGATCGCGGGGCTCAGCTGGGATCGTCAGAGGCTTTTAAAAGTATTTTTTCTACAACCTCTTCGGCCAAAGTGGTTGCAGGAAAAAAAATGCCTTTAAAAGCCTCTGGAGATCCCAGCTGAGTTGCCTGATCGTTAGAGGGTTTTAAAAGCATTTTTTTCTGCAACCTCTTGAGGTTGTAGAAAAAATGCTTTTAAAAGTTTTTTTAAAAAAATGTTGGCCACGCCCACCCAGTCACACTACCCCCCCACCAAGCCACGTCCACAGAATCGATAGTAACAAATTTTACATTTCACCACTGACCGGTAGTAAAAAAAAGCTACCAGTTCCTTCGAACTGGTGTTTCCGATGATCAGCAGGAAATCCTGCTTTCTAATGAATCTAAATTGCGCGGCTCAGATGTTCCTCTGACCCACCCACCTCCGCCGCTGTTCTAGTTACCTTCCCAAGTCTCATTTTTCTGCACGAAGTGCACATTTTTTAAAAAATTCTTTTAATCAGTCTGTGATTTCTTAACTTTCGGGCCAAAATTTATATATATTTTTAAATTTGTATTCTATGTTTTTTATCTTGGCTGTACACCGCCCTGAGTTCTCAGGGAGAAGGGCGGTATATAAATTGGAAACTAAATTAAATTGGAAATTAAATTAAATTAAATTAAATACTGTGAATGCCCATACGCAGCGCGTGCTTGGCACACACCACACATACACGGGCAGCAAACTGGTGACAAACCAGGGAAGATTTCACCACTGATATGTATGCCCTGTTGAACTTCCACTATTTGCTAATACTTTGTTAGAATGCAGTCTTTAGATCAAAGTGATCCACTTGCTGTTATGCTGAGGGTGTCTTTCAAGGAAGAATGTATGAATGCCGGTTTTGTCAAACTTCTGGTTTATCACACTAGACCAACATCCAAGCCAAAGCTTTCTTCCAGTAGCTCACCTGAGAAGTTTCAATGCCTTATTGTCATGCTTCTTTTAAGTATACCCCACTCAGTGGGCTCCATCACACAAAAGAGTCAAGCCAACAACAAAAGACCTTACGCAACACACATATTAGCACTCATAGACCAGCACTCACTGCTCACTACTCCACACTTCCCCACTACACCACCTCCTTCTACTGCTCCTCCACATACTGCTGGAGAATAATATATTTCTGCCCATTTTAGGCTACTTCAGGCTGCTTTATTTCCTCAGACAATCACACTACCACAATCTGCCTCTCTGCTCAACTTTTATAGCCAACAGTTGCTATTTTGACTAGGGAGAGACCTCAAAGGGACAGCAGCGGCACAGGTACTGGCGCTTTTTAAAAAATAATAATATTATTTAATAACTGCACCGTCTGAGCATTTCCTACATAGGCAGACATTCTAAACAATTGTGTTTAAAATTAAATCCCCTTTATCTGTTTACCCACAACCTAAAGCCATTTTTGAAATTTTACATCTAATACGAAATTAAACATTAAACCATGCTTTAAGCACATGTCCAGCTAATTCAAATAAAATATTCCAAGACAATTTCCCTTTTATCATTGCTGGTAGCTTAGAAATGACCACTTGTATTTGCTGTAAGTTGGGCTAGTTTCAAGGCTGTTACTCAAAGTAGACCTTATGTTAGGACTTTGGGAAAATTAGCACTACCACCGAAGACTTTGAGGAGACAAATTATCTCAATGGAGGGTAAAGCTAGCCTGTTCATAGTCCCCATTTGCCCCTCAGCTGCTTCCATGAAGAGATGGGAGTCAAAGCGAAAAGGCAGATTAGTTATTTCTAAAAGTAATAAATGCAGGGTACAAATTAAGAAATAAAAAGGGAGCTTGCAGAAGTAGCCTGCAGATTAAGCCCAGGGAGCGCTTGAAGAATTTATTTTATTAACATTAGATTAGATTTTTATTATTTATTTTTATTATTTTATTGCCTTTATTATAAGTAACTCAAGGCAACAAACATACCAAATATTCCTTCCTCCTATTTTTTCCCATGACAACAGCCGTGTGAGATGGTTTGGGTTGAGAGAGCTGGGCTCAAGGTCATGCAGCCAGCTTTCTTGCCTAAACTGGGACTAGAACTCATAGTCTCCTGGTTTCCCAGCCTAGCACTTTAACCGCTACAAAAAACTGACTACCTGAATATGCCTAAATATATACCTGAAACATGCAAGGAACAGAAATAGGATTATACAGAAACAAACGAGATTGTCTAGATTTTTCCATTTGTTTCTTTCTTCATTATAGGGAGCTATGATTTTACCAGACCTGCGCTCTGTTCTTCTTGATCCTGAACAATGGGAGACGCCTGAAAAATTCAACCCCAACCATTTTCTGGACAAAGAAGGACATTTTGTCACAAAAGAAGCATTTATGCCCTTTGGAGCAGGTAAATATGCAGGTTTCTTTTTCTTTTGTAAAAACAAAAAAAAAATGTGTAGGTTTCTTTTGCTTGTAAGGAAAGAGATTGCATTTGAAAGTGGGCAAAATAACATGGGGATTTGGGGAAAGGTAAATTAAGAAGCTTCTTTTCCATTATACATAACTGGATCAATGGAGGGGGGGAACGCAAGAAAACTGAAAGAAACATTTAGTGATGCAAATTCCCCTGATGTTAGATTAATCTAAGTAAAACTCAGGAATGCATATAGCTATTTTAGCTCCAGCCAGTGACTGTGTGGTTAATCCTTGATTTTAGTAATTTTTATTTCTCCTAAAATGAGAGAAAAGTCCCAGAGAGATTCTTTGAAAAATGAGGCCCCCGTACTCTGTATCTTATGGATCCTCTCTCTATCCTCATCCCCAGAGCATCTGGCAGGGTTAAAAAAGAGCAGAAATACAGTACATCCATAGTGGGCCCAAATGATGATTCTGCAATGGCCCTGGACTGTATGCTTCCTCTTAATTTTTGTTTTAAAAAATGGTCCCAACTTGAAGAAAAGGGAGGAAAAGATAAGTGGATCAGGAAACGAGGGCTTCCTTGCAGGGGTGAAATCCAGCAGGTTCTGACAGGTTCTGGAGAACCAGTAGCGGAAATTTTGAGCAGTTCAGAGAACCAGCAAATACCACCTCTGGCTGGCCCCAGAATGGGGTGGGAATGGGGGATTTTGCAATATCCTTCCCCTGGAGTGGGGTGGGAATGGGGATTTTGCAGTACCCTTCCCCTGCCATGCCCACCAAGCCACATCCACCAAACCACGCCCACCAAACCACACCACGCCCACCAAGCCAATCCCACAGAACCGGTAGTTTAAAAAAATTGGATTTCACCACTGCTTCCTTGTATATTTACTACAGCTGGGGAATGAGCATCTGAGGTACTGCAGTCACCACTATCAGACCTCACCATCCTGAGTCAAGGGCTGACAGTGTTTGATATCCAAGGACAGTGACTTAGAAGAAGACAGCTGGTTGAGCCAGGAAAGGTTCAAGAAAGAATTAGAGGAAGCTACTCAAATCGCACCTATAAATGGGATCCTTCTGTCCCTAAAGCCTGTATGGTGAGGTGTGGGGAAAAGAGTTCTGCAAAGCAAAGCAATACAAATGTATGAATTATTGCTTTTTAGGGAAGCTAATCCAACCATCTGCTCTTAATTATTAGATACTTATTTATTTATTTATTTATTTATTTATTTTTTAATGCCATTTCTCCTATAAGGTGACTCTATCCTATAAGGGGATTTCCCCTAAAACTGCTTCCTTAATCATAATCATCATCATCATCATAAGTTTATTTGTCAAGCATATATAAGATAACAGGTAAAAGTATAAACATAAAATGAATACATGAAAAGAGTAAGTAAAAAGGAATATTAGGACAGGGACGGTAGGCACGCTGGTGCACTTATGCATGCCCCTTACAGACCTGTGAGGAATGGGGTGAGGTCAACAGTAGACAGTTTAAGGTTAAAGTTTTGGGGGTTTGGGGAAGAAACCACAGAGTCAGGTAGTGCATTCCAGGCATTGACCACTCTGTTACTGAAGTCATATTTGAAAATGTAGGGATACAAAACCATATATTAGATTGCTACAACTTGTTGGAAAGGGGATTTGAGAAAAATAAAAAGCAATGCATCTGCTGAAGCATGTTAAAATGTGGATAAAGCCTCCTTCCTCTTTCTTGAGACAAATGTGCTAGTCTCAGTTAAGGATTTCTCCTGATAGGGTATGGAAGAGGAGTCAGCTCCTGGAAAAGTCTCAGCCTAAGATAGTTCTGTCATGTGGACTATTCTAATGAATGTTAATGAGTAAATGAGTAAAATAATAATAAAATAAAAGTTAAAATAAATAATAATAAAAGTTAAGATTGCCGGGGGAAATATCAACAACCTCAGATATGCAGATGATACCACTCTAACGGCAGAAAGCGAAGAGGAACTAAAGAGCTTTTTGATGCGGGTGAAGAAGGAGAGTGCAAAAGTTGGCTTGAAGCTCAACATTAAGAAAACTAAGATCATAGCATCTGGCCCTCTCAATTCCTGGCAAATAGATGGGGAAGAAATGGAGGTAGTGACATATTTTATTTTCCTGGGCTCCAAGATCACCGCAGATGGGGACTGCAGCAGTGGTGAGTTGCCCCCAGTTTGCACCGGTTCTATAGAACTGGTAGTAAAACCGGTGGGAGGGTCCGCCCACCGACCCCGACATCATCAGAACGCTTCTGCGTATGTGCAGAATAGCGTGCGTGTGGTCCCGTTGCAAACCGGTAGTAA
The DNA here is from genome assembly GCF_059756535.1 of Pantherophis guttatus. Classification (NCBI taxonomy): domain Eukaryota; kingdom Metazoa; phylum Chordata; class Lepidosauria; order Squamata; family Colubridae; genus Pantherophis; species Pantherophis guttatus. The sequence goes on along the minus strand of NC_142068.1, from coordinate 6,165,413 downwards.
AGGTAAGTAGAACCCACCCCTGGACTGCAGCCAAGAAATTAAAAGACACTTACTCCTGGGGAGGAAAGCTATAGCAAATCTAGACCGCATACTAAAAAGCAGAGACATCGCCCTGCCAACAAAAGTGCGTATAGTCAAGGCGATGGTTTTCCCAGTTGCAACGTATGGCTGTGAAAGTTGGACCGTAAGAAAGGCTGAGCGCCAAAGAATTGAGGCCTTTGAACGATGGTGCTGGAGAAGACTCCTATGAGTCCCTTGGACTACAAGGCCATCAAACCGGTCAGTCCTAGAGGAGATCAACCCTGACTGCTCTTTAGAAGGCCAGATCCTGAAGAGGAAACTCAAATACTTTGGCCACCTAATGAGAAGGAAGGACTCCTTGGAGAAGAGCCTAATGCTGGGAAAGATTGAGGGCAAAAGAAGAAGGGGACGACAGAGAACAAGGTGGCTGCATGGAGTCACAGAAGCAGTGAGCATGAGTTTAAATGGACACTAGAGGATGGTAGAGGACAGGAAGGCCTGGAGGAACATTGTCCATGGGGTTGTGATGGGTCAGACATGACTTCACAACTAACAACAACAACAAATGAGTAAAAAACAGTGGCTACAAAAGTGGTTATTAATATAGAATTGCACTAATCAGTTCCTGCTGGTGTCTTCCCACCAACATCTAGTTTCCACAATAGAAACAGAAGCTTGGACTAGGTAAGCCTTTGGTTTAAACAGATACATCTTTGTTTTATGAAATTTATTGTAACTATCCAGCCAGGCAGACTACATTCCTGTTAATTGGTATGGAATTAGAGAGTGAAGTAAGACTTACTCCACCAGTTTGAGATACCTTTTTTGGATTGTTGCTAAATGTGGTAAATGGTCAATGAACAGGCAGTAAAAATTGCTACTATTCATTTTGTGTTTTTATTTCATTTTCACTGTAGGTGGTCGGGTCTGCTTGGGGGAACTCTTTGCAAGGATTCAGTGCTTCATTATGTTCGCCAGCCTACTGAGGGCATTTAGATTGCAACCTCCAGAAGGAGTGGAGAAACTCAGTGAAGAACCAGTAACAGGAGTGACTCTGCTTCCCTCTCCTTTTAAGATCTGTGCTGTTCCTCGCTCTGGAGCACCATAGAAGGGAAAAATGACTAAATGTTTATTTCATTCTACAGACCTTTTTCTATTTCAAGTATCTGTCACACCAGTATTGAAAAGTCAAGGATCTGTCACACCGGTCATGAAAAGGTTAATTTTTGAATTGGCACTGGAAATAAACCCTTACCCTGATAAATTGCCAGAATTTTTTTTTTTAAAAGCAGCTAAAACTGGGTATTGAGTTGCTATTCAGTTTAACACTCTGTATATAAATTTGGATATTGTTATTTTATACATACGTAGTGCCACCCCCGAAAGGGCTGCTAGAGTCCATATTCCTCTACTCCCATTCTACAGTACCCAGGCTCTTCCCCGCTACACAGCCACTGGCCAGGTGTCTCAATGTCCATTGTTCTGGACATCAGTCTGCTCTGATCTCTCACCCAGCTCAGGTCACACCTCCCTGTTTTATTCCAAGATGGCGCTGCCGAAGCCTGCCTCTGTGAAATGCTCTCTAATGGTTTCTTTATTTTTTATTATTCTCTGTGACTCACTACGGATTTCATACTCATGAGACCATCTGCTAAGAATTAAGCAATGTTTCTTTAAGGAGCAGTTTTCTGTGATCTCTCTCTCTCACACACACACACACACACTGTCTTTACAAATGCGGAGGAGATCCTAATACAGGAAGAAGCAATTTCCCCGGAGCTATGGATTACCAAAAAAAAAAAACCAGACGGAGAGGTAAAAGGGTGGGAATTTTAAACAGGCTAAGGAATAGGGGAAATAGAACTGCTCTGCCTTCAATCTTCCTGACAAATTTACATTCACTTGTTAACAAGATGGGTGAAATACTCCTTTTAAACAGAGTGAAAATGCTTTATTGATATCTGGTTACATGATGATATTGATGACAACAGCATGCAAATTCCAGGGTTTCAGATACATAGAGCAGACAGAATTGCAGTGTCATCAGGTAAAAAGAAGGGAGGAGGCTTATGCTTATATATCAACAATAGCTGGTCTCAGGATATAACTATAATATATAAATTCTGTGATGAAAACCTAGAGACATTAATTATCAACTGCAAACCATTCTATTTGCCTCGTGAATTTTCCTTATCTCTTCTAATTGCTGTTTATGTCCCACCACAAGCCTGTGTAAACAAGGCATTATGAACTCTAGCTGACCAAATTATGGAGGCTGAAGCCAAATACCCCAATTCACTGGCCATTATTTTGGGAGATCTAAACAAGACAAACTTAAGGAAAGAGCTACCAAAATATTTTCAGCATGTCAATTGTCCCACTAGAGGCAAGAATACTTTAGACCATTGCTACACAACACTAAAAGATGCTTATTTAGCAGCTGTGAGACATTCTGATCATTGCATGATTCACCTTGTACCTGCTTACAGGCAAAGATTTAAAACCACAAAACCAACAATTAAATCAGTGAGGACCAGGACGGGAGGAGGCAAAGTTAAAGCTACAGGCCTGCCTTGACTGCACTGATTGGAATGTTTTTGAAAGTACCTCTGCAGACTTAGATGAACTCACAGAAACTGTAACATCATATGACAGCTTCTGTGAAGACCTATGTGTACCGACCAGGAACTTGCGAATATACAGTAACAACAAACCTTGGTTCACAGCTAAACTTAAGCAGCTACATCGTTCCAAAGAGGAAGCCTACAGAAAAGGTGATAAAATGACTGCATCTGAAACGATCCATTTGTTAAACTACTGAAGTTCTCAGATGACACAACAGTGATCGGTCTCATTCGAGACAATGATGAATCTTCATACAGATGAGAGGTTGAACAACTAGCCTCGTGGTGTGTGACCGGAACAATCTGGAACTGAACACACTCAAAACCGTAGAAATGGTGATAGACTTTAGCAGAAACCCTTCCATACTTCCACCTCTCACAATACTAGACAACACAGTATCAACAGTAGAGACCTTCAAATTTCTAGGTTCTACCATATCGTAAGATCTAAAATGGACAGCTAACATCAAAAACGTCATCAACAAAGCACAACAAAGAATGTTCTTTCTGCACCAACTCAGAAAGCTCAAACTGTCCAAGGAGCTGCTGATCCACTTCTACAGAGGAACTATTGAGTCTGTCATCTGCACCTCTATAATGGTCTGGTTTGGCTCTGCCACCCAACAAGACAGACACAGATTTCAGAGGATAATTAGAACTGCAAAAAAACCCCAATTGCTACCAACCTGCCTTCCATTGAGGACCTGTATACTGCACACGTCAAAAAGAGGGCTGTGAAAGTATTTACAGACCCCTCACATCCTGGACATAAACTGTTTCAACTCCTACCCTCAAAATGACTCTATAGAGCACTGCACACCAGAACAACTAGACACAAAAACAGTTTTTTCCCCGAATACCATCACTCTGCTAAACAAATAATTCCCTCAACACTGTCCAACTATTTACTAAATCTACACTACTATTAATCTTCTCATCGTTCCCACCACCCATTTCCTTCCACTTATGACTGTAATTTTGTTGCTTGTATCCTGATTGCTTATTTGTAACCTATGACTATCATTAAGTGTTGTACCTTATGATTCTTGACGAACGTATCTTTTCTTTTCTGTACACTGAGAGCATATGCACCAAGACAAATTCCTTGTGTGTCCAATCACACTTGGCAAATAAAGAATTGAATTCTATTCCATTCCATTCCATTCCATTCCATTCTGTCCGCTGGGGTGTCTGGTGCCCCTGGTTCACTGGCTTGGTCACTCATCTGGATCAGTTCACCTCTGTTGCATCTGGCACCCCCTCTGATCACAGGCTCACTCACTCACCTGACCTTCTACCATCTCCCCTCCCTTTCAGAATTCCAGCCAACTCCCTCTAAAGTCTTCCTGCCAAAAACTGACAGATTTCCCTTCTCTCCTTTCCCATCTCTTTCTCCCTCAGCCAAAGCTCCAGGGCTCGGGGCCTCCCCCACTATACATATTTTTAAAAGAAAAAAATTAGAAGATCACAATCTTTTTCTAGCCTCATTAAGGCGTCTCACTTTCACAATCGTATGAAGCAAAATGAACATAGTATTCCTCAGCTTACAATGGGAATTGAGCTGTGGTGAAATCCAATTTTTTTTACTACTGGTTCTGTGGGCGTGAAGTCTAAAGTTTATATGACTTCTCCAGTACTTAATTCTGAGGAGGCCTTAACTAGGGATAAAAACAGGCTGTACCCCCTCCCTCATCTTGTCATTTCTTCTCTTCTTCAGTTTCCAACCAGCCATCTATTGGACACAGCATTGGAACAGCTCTTTCAAGTTATCTGGAATGCCTTCTCTCACCAATTCGTTCCTCAACAATTCTTCTTGAAATTAATTAATTATTGCCAAATAATTCTACTCCAGGTGTCTGGGAAATCTTTCAAATAAGATGTGTATCTATTAACTATACAATGACCTTGTTTTAGCTTGTGACTCTGATCTCCTCTAAACCTCTCTGGCAAACTCCCATGTGAGCACAGAAATACCTAAGGGTAGTTAGCTGGTGTGCTGCTGTGGATGGACAAACCTTGCCCTACTTCTGAAGTAATTTCATCATGGCATTTTGCAAGTTAGCTATTTGCAAATCCACATGTTGCTGATATTGCAATAAAGCAGCAGGAAGAGCTTGGGCTGCTCCAAGGTCATCCTTGTGACTTTGAAATATCTTCCATACTGGGATATAACCATTTATAATTTTTTATTATAAAATTATTACCCGTATTTTCCGGCGTATAAGACGACTTTTTAACACATGAAAATCTTCTCAAAAGTCGGGGGTCGTCTTATACACCGGATGTCGTTCTCCTGTAACCAGGCAGACCAGCCCGAAAGACTCTGACGAGCCTTAAATGGCTCTGGCGATCCAAGCTCTGACGATCCCAGCTTTGCCTGCTAATCAGGCAACTCAGCTGGGATGCCAGAGCCATGTAAAAGGAAAGAGGCATTGGACTTACCGTGAACGCTCTTTCTCCGGGGGCTGCGGAGTGGGTCAGGAGTGGGTCAGGAGTGGGATGATACAGTCAGTCTGACCAATTACTGAGTCGAATTGCTTTGGCCACGCCTCCTCAGGCCTCCATTGCTCCCAGTTTGTTCGATGAAGGCAAATCTAAAAGACATGCTCCAATAATAGTTAGTCAGAAAGGATATGTCGCAGGTGGGAGGGGCTGACCCACTCCGCAGCCCCCGGAGAAAGAGCGTTCACAGTAAGTCCAATGCCTCTTCTCCCAGTAGGCTGCGGAGTGGGTCAGGAGTGGGCTGCGGAGTGGGTCAGGAGTGGGACATACCCAAGCTCGTCAGCCCTACAGGTGGGAATCCTGCGACCTAGAAGGCCTCGGTGCCAGGTGTACCTGTTGGAGAACCCTCCTGCCAAAGGAAGCCTCCGCAGAGGTGTACACATCCAAACGATAATGTTTAATAAAAGGGACAGGAGTAGTCCAGGTAGCTGCCCGGCAAATGTCCTCGAGAGAGGCCTGCGTGGCCCAAGCAGCGGTGGTAGCTGCACTGCGGGTGGAATGAGCAGTGATGCACCTTGGAGGGACAAGGGAACATGACTCATAAGCTCGTGCAATACAAGCACGAATCCAACGGCCAATAGTGGCCGAGGAAGCTTTGGATCCCAACGAGGCAGGTTGAAAAGAGAGAAAAAGTGCCTCAGAACGTCTGGATGGAGCTGTCCGCGACTTGTAAATCTTAATAGCCCTGCGGACATGCAGTGTGTGCCACTTGAATTCTAGAGGATGGGAAGGGTTGGGGCAGAAATTAGGAAGGATGATTTCTTGTTCCCGGTGAAATCTGGAATTAATTTTAGGTACGAAGGCAGGGTCCAAATGGAGGACAACTCTGTCCGGGTGGATGATACACAAATCAGGCCTGATAGAAAGGGCCGCTAGTTCTGATATGTGGCGGGCCGACGTGATGGCTACCAGGAAGGCAACCTTCAGAGTAAGGAACCTAAGGCTTGCTGTACGTAGAGGCTCAAATGGAGGTTCGGTGGGATATCTGTGAATCACAGGTGGGTGGAGATTCCGAACACCCCGTAAGAATTGTCTGATGGAAACGTGGGATAACGACACCCCGTCACGAGGAGACAGTACCGTGGCGAGAGCAGCAACATGACGCTTCAGAGTGTTGTGTGCCAGTCCCTTACTGAAGCCATCGTGGAGGAACTCCAGCACCTGCGGAACAGAAGCTGACAGGGGATTAATCTCGCACGCAGAGCACCAAGATATAAATACCTTCCACATGATGTTGTAGAGTCTGATGGTGGACTCCCTTCTGTCTGCCTGCATGATTTTGATGACTTCAGCGGAGTAGTGGGCTTCACTCAGGAGGAGCCCCTCAACAGCCAGGTGGTCAGATTGAGCCACTGGGGCTCTGGGTGGTTGATCCCCCCCGGCTGAGAGACACCCTCTCCTGGGCCAACCGCCAAGGCCGTGCTTCAGATAGTGCCACGAGGTCGGAAAACCAAGGCCTTCTTGGCCAATGGGGCGCGACGAGGATGACCTTTGCTCCCTCCACCACGATCTTGCACAGTACCCATGGAATTAGAGGCAGAGGGGGGGATACATAGAGCAACTTAATCTTCTCATTGTTCCCACCATCCTTCCACTTATGACTGTATGACTGTAATTTTGTTGCTTGTATCCTTACGATTTATATTGATATTGTTTCCTGATTGCTTATTTGTACCCTATGACTATCATTAAGTGTTGTACCTTATGATTCTTGACGAACGTATCTTTTCTTTTATGTACACTGAGAGCTTATGCACCAAGACAAATTCCTTGTGTGTCCAATCACACTTGGCCAATAAAGAATTCTATTCTGTTCTGTTCTGTTCTGTTTTGTTCTATTCTATTCTATTTTATTCTATGATTGCAAAGGAAAACATTTGACCAGTGAAATTGGGTTGGGTGAAAGGCTGTGCACCTGGCCTGATTAGAAGAGGCCTGAGTGGCGCAGCAGACTAATGCTACTCTTAAAGGTAGTATTTAGTTTCCAGCTGCCTGCAATTACTGCGAGTTCAATTCTCACCAGGCTCAAGGTTGACTCAGCCTTCCATCCTTTCTAAGGTAGGTAAAATGAGGACCCGGTTTGTGGGGGCAATAAACTGACTTTGTATAAAATATACAAAAGTGTGAAGGCTATTGCTTAACGCCTTGTAAGCCGCCCTGAGTCTCCGGAGAAGAGCGGCATATAAATAAATAAAAAAAAAAAAGAGTTGCCAGAAACAGATTTTGAGATGTATTGATTAACAAAGTATGTTCTAAGGAGAAACCAATGAGTCATTGAAAAGCTTATACCTTCAACAAAAGGAATTACCTATTGTGAACAAAACAGATTACAGAGTCAATGTCTAAACAAATCAGATACTGAAGCAAAGAGATAGTTTGATCTGAATCACAGAACTACAAATCAATTCCCATGTAGAGTCCCATGCACAAGGTGATTAAGGCATGAGTGATATGGGCAGGGCCTCCCAATGCAAGGAAGAATGCAATTGACATATCAGATACATCTGTGAAAAAGCCTTCCTGACTACAGCTGGCACATGCTTCTTGAATGGTGCAGACTCACACAGAAAAAGTTTAGAAGTTTTTTGAACTAGTTGGTCCATAAAGAAAGAGCTGAACAGTTTTATTAGTGTTAAACTAATAAATATTTTGGGGTTTGTTGACTCAGGGAGAATTGCCACCTTTGGTCTTGGATGGGGCGGCACTACCCCAAACAGACCCTATGTGTAATCTAGGGGTTTTCCTGGTCTCATGACTTCTGCTCAAAGAGCATGTGGCGGTCATGGCCAGGAGGGCCTTTGTGCAACGGCAGGTTGTATGCCAGTTACGCCCTTGTTGTGGTCCGCCAGCAGCCTGCATACCTGGCAGTGAAGTCGGACAGTGAGGAGGCTGGGAAGGACAATGGGCCAGTCTTGGAGTCTTGGGACGGCCCGGACGAGGGCTCTGCGTTGGAGGCAGAGATGGGGCCAGGGCCATCTGGGAGCGATGCGTGGACTCCAGAGCAGTGGGTGGGTTGCCCCCGGTTCACATTTGTTCTATAGTAAAACTAGTAGTAAACTGACTAACTTTAGTAGTAAAACTGACGGGAGGTTCCTCCCATTGACCCTGATGTCATAAAAATGCCTCTGTGCATGCTTGTGCAGAAAAGTGTGCATGTGCGCGAGCAAAGCGAGCGTGCGTGGCCCCGTTGCGAACCAGTAGTAAAGGTAAGTAGAACCCACCACTGCTCCAGAAGTGGACAGCAGAGAGATAGAGGAACAGGAGGAGCCTGTTCCTAGTGCACGCATGCGAAGAGCTGCCAGAAGGCAAGAGCAGCTGAAGAAAAAAGGACAACTCGGGAGTAAGGCCAGAAGATGATTGGCCACTCCCATAAAGCTTAAAAGAGCAGCCACAAACAGTTGGGTTCTTTGTAAAAAATCAACATTGATTCCCGTGCTTCTTGTCAGCGTCTCTTGAACTTTGTAGGGTTTTTGCCAAGAAAAGCCTTTGGCAGGTTGCCAAAGACATCAAAGGTTGGTGATAAGACCAACGGACTGGTTATTAAGAATTTTGTTTTGGATTAAGCTGAGAATGAATTAATTCTCAGCTGTTTTAATAAAATAAGTTTGTTGAGGACTGAATTGTGTTTAGTAATCACTATTTGGGCCTTGGTCACAACAGCCCTTTCCTGGACCAACAGTCCCTACTCACAGTCACTCATGCCCTAGTCACTTCCCATCTTGACTATTGCAACGTGCTATACATGGGGCTGCCCTTGAACAGCATCCGGAAGCTCCAGTTGGTGCAAAATGCAGCGGCCGCATGGTTTTGTGCAGACCTCGGAGTGCACGTGTATTATTTCTCCTGCAGGAGCTGCATTGGTTGCCGATTTGCTTCCAGGTACAGTTCAAGGTGCTGATTGTTACCTTCAAAGCCCTTCATGGCTTGGGACCAGGTTATCTGAGGGACCGTCTCTTGCCAGTCACATCTATCCAACCCATCAGAGTGCAGAGGCAGGGAATGCTGTGGGTCCCCCATCCCCTAGGGAGATACACCTGGTGGGACCCAGAAGAAGGACCTTCTCTATGGTGGTCTCCTCTCTCTGGAACATCATTCTCCCAGAGATTAGAATGGCCCACACTCTAATATTCTTCTGGAAGGCGCTGAAGACCTGGTTCTGCCAGCGGGCCTAGGGATCTCAGAGCGAGATGGAGCTCATTAAATGGCTCATGTGAACTGCTGTCGCCAGGGCAGGGGGTAGGAAGTGGAGAGTGATTTTGTTATATTGTACTATATTAATTTATTTGATTCTTTTTGTTAGTTTTTATTGTTTTAAATGTGGTTTTATATTCTGTAAGCCACCTTGAGTTGCCATGGGTGAATAGGCAGCAATATAAATTCAATGAATGAATGAATGAATGAATGAATGAATGAATGAATGAATGAATGAATGAACAAACAAACAAACAAACTCAAAACTATTTTTTTCCATCCAACAGCCTCCAGATATCATTTTGTCTCCATTGCTTGGTTAATCCCAGGTCCTGTTTATAACGGGGCCTCAGCAGCATGCTTATGGGTACCTATGCCATCAGATGACCCTATGCAGTGCCAACTTTGTTACATTGTCTAGATTTAAAATAAATAGATACCTAAAATATTAACAAAAACATGAGTTACAGAAGATAAAATAATTGAGTGGGAAAACTGGATTTCAGTTTGCATAAAAGTTTAAATATTTGTGTATGATTATATCTAATATTTGTGATATCGTATCATGTTAAAATTAAGAAAGAGTTACTGCTTGGTAGAATCTGTGTGATAAAAATGAATATATTCTTCCAAAGACTAGCACTATTTTAAAAAATACACACTATTTATTTTTTTATTTGTCAAACAAAAATTATAAATTCAAACAAGCAAAATCAGAAAATTAAAATGCGACAGAGCGGATAGACATGTTAGTGCACTTACGCATGTCCCCTTAGGGACTTCTTAAATATGGAGTGAGGTGCAAAGAAGTTAAACTAAATTTAAACTATGAAAGTTAATGGCTGAGACAACTGAATCAGGTAAGGTATTCCAGATTTTTGACAATTCTGTTACAAAAATTGAATTTTTTACAATCGTGTTTAGAGCAGTTTACATTAAGTTTAAAGAATAGGATAGGATAGGATAGGATAGGATAGGATAGGATAGGATAGGATAGGATAGGATAGGATAGGACAGGAATATTCTTTATTGGCCAAGTGTGATTGGACATTTGGAATTTGTCTTGGTGCATATGCTCTCAGTGTACATAAAAGAAGATATGTTAATCATGAATCATAAGGTACAACACTTAATGATAGTCATAGGATACAAATAAGCAATCAGGAAACATTATCAATATAAAGCAGTTGTCCACACACATTACATTATGATTAAAGTGAAAAGAAAGTCATTTACAGGCATCTTACTGTGTACAATTTTATACGCAATACCTAAGTCTGACTGCAAGCGTCACAATTCTAAATTATCCATATCAAGAATTTCAAGCCCAGCAGCATAAGGTATGCTATTATGGACAGAAGATTTTTTTTTTGTATACTTCTAAAGCAACAGGCTCGCACTGAGTTGGCAACATTCACAGGCTTGTATTCCTGGTTAGAGAACTTATGAAATGAATTACAAATTTATGAGAGTGTTCCTAATCATAGTAACTGCCTTCCTTCATCTTAAATTTAAACTTAACTTAAACTTTTTCCACTTTATGTTCCCATGACTTTTTGGATACAGGTAAGTTGTATTTTTTACATAATGACCAGTGGATTAATTTGGCAACTCGGTCATGTCTAGCTTTGTAATCAGTTTGTGCGATTTTGCTACATTCACATATTAAATGTGGAACAGTTTCGACTTTGTTATTGCAAAGTCAGCAATTTGGATTGTCAGTGGATTTTTGTATCTTTGCTTTCATGGCATTAGTTTGTAGTGCTTGTTCTTGAGCAGCGAGCATTAAATCTTCCATTTCTTCCTTGATGGTTCCCATCTTAAACCTTGCCCATGTAAAGCTGTCATCACATTTTCCTTCAATGTTTTTCAAGTGCTGTCCATGCAAAGCTTTGGTTTTCCATCTATTTAATAATCTGTCATCCAGCTGTTTTTCCTTATAATCTGCCTTTGTTTCTGTTGTTTTTATAATGTTCTCCATTTTCACAGCCTGCAGCAATTTTTCTGTACTTTGATTCTATTATTATTATTATTATTATTATTATTATTATTATTATTATTATTATTATTATTAAATTCTAATCCCCATGTTACCTATCTTCTTAGTTTTTAGTTTTTAATTAATCTTCCTTAAATTTAATCATTTTGTATTATCTTTTTATCTTTTTATCATTCTATAAGCTGCACAGCATCATTGCGATAGTGAGATAGGCAGCATATATATTTAATAAATAAATAAATTCTAAATGGCAGAAATTATTCTTCACTTCAGTAGCTTCATTGCAAATTCTAAGTATGGTTGTTCTACTGTTATTATTAGTTTGGACATCTTTATGTTTAATTCTAATCTCATTCTTTTTCATTGAGTTTCTGGCTTTTATTAGTAGAGTTTGCAACGCAACATACTAGGCTATAGTTGACTTCCATGGAGATGGTGATATATGAGGCTGCATGTTTGTCAGTATTACATCATACTTTTTCAATTTTATACCATAAACACTGGAGTTGGAGTTTTTATTGAAGCATTCAGCATTAGCCTTAGTTTTGGTTTGTCTATGATAAGCTAAGTTATTGCAGAAGTATGATAGACTGATGGCAAACTATATACACTAAATGTGGAGCGCCTAATATCTTATCTCAGAAAAAATATATATTTTAGGTCTCCTAACAATAATACAGGCAGTCAATTAATAAAGCTGAAAACATGTATTGAAGGAAGGTGGAAGAATTACTGAGAATAAAACAGTAATGAGAAGGATGTTATTAAATTATGTAATTATTAATAAAATAATTAAATTATCATTGACTAGGATTAGAGACAGCTATTCCTCTGGAATAGCAGAGGAACATCAACAGGAAGGAAGCCAAGTCAAGTTTACAGATTTTTTTTTTCTCCAACAAGACATCATTTAATTCTCCTTTAACCAATGCCTCAAATTAGAGAAAAATCACAAAACTGGATCTCACTTATTTTGGCCGTATCATGAGGGGAAATTCACTGGAGAAAGCAATTATTTTGGGAAGAGTTAGTGGTACAAGAAAATCGCACCGAAGAACACAATGGCTGGACACCATCAAAGTTGATAGCAGCCGGAGTATAGAACAACACAAAGAAGTTGTACAAGATCAAAAGGTGGGGAGAGACCTGGCCCATGGAATCACCAAGAGTCCGAAACAACTGAATGGATAACATCATCATCAATTAGAGATCCTACTGTTCTGTCTTCCCATGACTGATTATTAGAGCTCCATTGTAAATTTAATAAAGCCAATCAAAACAGGAGTAAATCTAGCCAATAAACTGGCCCTCATGAATCAATAATCTTATGTAATGACCATGCGGCGGCATGGAGCGGGCCCTTCCCTCCCAGGCCCTGGATGTTGTTCCAGTGGTCCTGGGATGTGATGAGGGTCCGGTTTCCGGACGGCGTCGACGATGGCAGCTGAGGCGGCAATGGCAGCTGTGGCTCAATGGCAAGATGATGGCGGCGCCCTGGTGCTTAGTACTGAAGAAGGGGGGGAGATATGGCCGCTCTGTTTCTGGCCTTACCACCTATACATGGATTAGACCATCTGACCTGGGGGCTGGAGTCTGGAAGCGGGGGATACAATCAGGGGGATTTATGAGGTTCTGGGGGTTGGAGAGGCTGGAGTGCGGCCAAAAAAAAACTGGTCATCTGGTCGCCTCGATTGATCTCTCCTCCCCCCCCCCCATGCCTTTGACTTGGTCTTTGGCTCCCCGCCTCCAGACTGTATCCAGCTGTATGTTATCCCTCCCTTTTGAATATCTTCTCTCCCGCGGGTTCAATATCATCATGCCTCTATGGTTTGGCTCCTTTTCCATCTTGTGCCCCAAGCTGGAGGGTGTTTGGGCAATTGTCATGCGGGAGCTGAGGGAGTTGTTGCCTTTCACCAACGGAGGAATAGACCATCTAACTTTCCCAAGCCCTTTCCATCTGGGCTAGCCACCGTGAGAGGGTGGCCTGGATCCTTACCTCCAATTCTGATGAACTGACACGGGACTCCTCCCACTGCAGTGAGAGAGCAGTGGAGTCCAGCCCACCGACTCTGAGGTCCATCTTGCTCCAATACCTTAGACTATTCATCAAACTCCTGACCAGACTTTCTACCTCTCATCTATGTATGGCTTATACCTCAGCAGACCTGCTTGCGCTGCGAGATGCCCCCCTCTCGCGGCGATGGCCTTCCATGTTATCAAAGGCCTACCTTAAGGACGGGTTTTGGAGCCCTGAGAGGTGGCATGTTTCAAAGTGGGGATTAAGGGGTTTTTTAATTAGGGTTTTTAATAATTTTTTAAGGGGAACCGGGAGGACGACCAAAGGGGATGGGGGGGGTAATCCACCAAGGTCAGAGCCGAGCCCGGCACGGGGTAACGGTTTGGAGGACACTGGACGAGGGAATGGGGAGGGGGCGGAGGGCTATCCCAATGAGGGAAATACCATCAGCACGGTGGTTGGGAGGGGCAGATATGGCGGGAGCAGGGGGCCACATCATGTGTTGGGGACGCGCACTTGCTGTTTGAGAGCAATTGCGCGCCCCGGCCCTCAAAGCTCCCCTCGGATACTAGGTGGCTTGGATACTCAGGACCTGGGCCTGCGGCTGATGTTGTGCAATGCTAGGTCTGTGGTAAATAAGGCCCCCCTCATACACGATCTTATCCAGGAGGGGGGAGCGGACCTGGCTGGTATTACGGAGACCTGGTTGGGACTGGAGGGAGGAGTCCCTCTGGTCGAGATGTGCCCACCAGGTTTCAGAGCATTCCATCAGCCGAGAGCCCAGGGGAGGGGCGGGGGGGTGGCGGTTATTATTAAAGAAGGTCTTGGTCCGAGGGAGACCACTGTGCCTCAGACTGCCGGATGTGAGTCCCTCTTCGTGAGATGGGGTCATGGGGTTCAGATGGGCTTGCTGCTTGCGTACCTGGCTCCCTGCCGCATGGCAGCAGCCCTGCCTGAGCTACTCGACGTGATAGCCACGGTGGCAGTTGATACACCCAGGCTTATGGTCATGGGTGATTTCAACTTGCCATCCGTTGGTGAAACATCTGGGATGGCTCGGGAGTTCATGGCTTCCATGACGGCCATGGACCTGACCCAGTTAGTTCATGGCCCCACTCACGGGGGGGGACACACTCTAGACTTGATTTTTGTCTCTGGCCAGTGGTTGAGTGATCTTGTTATAGGGGATATAGACATGGAACCCTTGTCATGGTCAGATCACTCACTCCTTCGTCTGGACCTTCGTACCGCTACACCCCGCCGCAGGGAGGCGGTCCCAATTAGATGGGTCCGCCCCAGGCGCCTGATGGATCCTGATAGGTTCCAGACGGAGCTTGGGCCAATTCCTGATGATCTGGCACACAACTCGGCCGAGGACCTGGTAGCTGCCTGGGATCGGGCGGCTGGTGGGGCCTTGGATCGAGTCGTGCCTTTGCGGCCTCTGACCCGCTGTCGATCCCTCGCGGCTCCTTGGTTCACCGAGGAGCTGAGGGAGATGAAACGCCGGAAAAGACGCCTAGAGAGCGGTTGGAGGGCCAGTCGCGCTGAATCTGACCGAACACTGGTAAGGTCGCATATTAAGACCTACCTAGTGGCGATAAAGACGGCAAAGTGTAATTACTTTTCCGCCTCTATTGCGTCATCAGGGAATCGTCCGGCAGCCCTGTTCAGGGTAACCCGCTCCCTGCTCCATCTGGGAGCGCGGGAGGATCCCTTGGAAGGCAGGGCGGAGGATTTCGGACAATACCTGTATGACAAAATCGCTCAGATCTGGGGGGACTTGGACTCTGACTGGGTAGATCAGGGCAGGGTGACGAGGAATAGTCTTGAGAATGTTATCTGGGAGGAGTTTGATGCTGTGACTCCCGATGATGTGGACAGGATTTTGGGGAGACTTAGTGCGGCCACATGTTTACTGGACCCGTGTCCCTCCTGGTTGGTACTGGCCTCCCGGGAGGTTACACGAAGCTGGCTCCAGGGTGTTATCAACGCTTCATTGAGTGAGGGTTACTTCCCCGCGGCCTTGAAAGAGGCGGTGGTGAGGCCTCTCCTCAAGAAGCCGTCCCTGGATCCGGCAATATTGGCCAACTATCGTCCTGTCTCCAACCTTCGCTTTCTGGCGAAGGTTGTTGAGAGTGTGGTCACGCGACAGTTTCCGCAATTCCTGGAGGAAACATCCTATCTGGATCCGTTCCAGTCTGGTTTCAGGCCTGGGCACAGCACGGAAACGGCATTGGTCGCGTTGGTGGATGATCTCTGGAGGGCTCGGGACAGGGGTTGCTCCTCTGTTCTGGTCCTGTTAGACCTCTCAGCGGCTTTTGATACCATCGACCATGGTATCATGCTGCACCGGTTGGAAGAGTTGGGGATGGGGGGCACCGTGTTACGGTGGTTCTCCTCCTTTCTCTCCGACCGGTCGCAGTTCGTGTTGACAGGGGGGCAGAGGTCGACCTCGAGGCCTCTTATATGTGGAGTGCCTCAGGGGTCGGTCCTCTCGCCCCTCCTGTTCAACATTTATGTGAAGCCGCTGGGCGAGATCATCCGTGGCTTTGGGGTGAGATACCATCAGTACGCTGATGATACTTAGCTGTACATCTCCACCCCAGGCCACCCCAATGATGCCCTTGAAGTGATGTCCCAGTGCCTGGAGGCTGTACGGATCTGGATGGGGAGGAACAGGCTCAGGCTCAACCCTTCCAAGACTGAGTGGCTGTGGTTCCCGGCATCCCGATATAGTCAGTTGACTCCATCACTGACTATTGGGGGCGAGTCTTTGGCCCCCACAGAGAGGGCTCGCAATCTGGGAGTCCTCCTGGATACACAGCTGTCCTTGGAGGAACATCTGACGGCTGTAACCAGGGGGACCTTTTATCAGGTTCGCCTGATCCGCCAGTTGCGGCCCTTTCTTGATCGGGATTCCCTGTGCACAGTCACTCATGCCCTCGTGACCTCTCGCCTTGATTACTGTAACGCTCTCTACATGGGGCTCCCCTTGAAGAGCACCCAGAGGCTCCAACTGGTCCAGAACGCAGCAGCGCGGGTAGTGACGGGAGCTGCATGGCGCTCCCATGTAACACCGCTCCTGCGCGAGCTGCACTGGCTCCCAGTGGTCTTCCGGGTGCGCTTCAAGGTGTTGGTTATCACCTTTAAAGCGCTCCATGGCATAGGGCCTAGCTATCTCCGAGACCGCCTGCTGCCACCGACGACCTCCCATCGACCCGTGCGCTCCCACAGAGAGGGCCTCCTCGGGGTGCCATCAGCCAAACAATGCAGGCTGGTGACCCCCAGGGGGAGGGCCTTCTCTGTGGGGGCTCCCACCCTCTGGAATCAGTTGCCCCCTGAGATAAGGAGAATCCATGACCTCAGTGCCTTCCGCCGTGCCCTTAAAACCTTCCTTTTCCAACAAGCCGGGCTGGCCTAATTCTTTTTAAATGTTTTTTAATTGTTTGGTTTATTGTTTTAATTAATGGGGCCAAATTTATATATATATTTTTAACTGTATTTTAATATTTGTATTTGATGTTTTTATTTGGCTGTTCACCGCCCTGAGTCCTCAGGGAGAAGGGCGGTATACAAATTCAAAAATAAAATAAAATAAAATAAATGAATAAACTTCACATAGAGAGGAACCAGATTACTCTAAGAGTATGGAGATTTGAGAATATAAATTTGGAAATTCACTCTAATACATCATTAAAAATAGGCATGCTTATATTAACAGATATATTTAGTAAACAACAACAGGATTTAAATAACCTTGCCTCCAATTCTTCTTAGCAGAGTCTAGTGATTTACTACTAGAGCTTGTAAATTCTTTGCGTTTTTGTGCAGGTTACTGGTATTTCTTCTTCCAATTTTAAACCATGCTCATCTTCTTCCAATAAAGCTTTTCTTAATACATATTCAGCATGTAAATTGAATATATAAGAGGAGAGTATATAGCTTTGTCTCCTTTGCTAACCTGAAGTCAGTGAGTTTCACCATATCCTGTCCAAATTGAGTTTCTCTGCATTTCTGGCCTTTATACAAGTTCCTCATGAAGATAATATTCTGGGATTCCCATTTTTCCAAGCACATTGCACAAGTTGACATGATCAATACAATTGAAGGCCTTTCTATAATCAATGAAATATATAATTTTATTTCTTGTATTTCTTTGATGTTGTTAATTATCTATGGTACGTCAGCGATGTACATTTTTTTCTTCAGTCTTTTCTAAAGCCAGCTGGCATCTCTTTTTTTTCCATATAGGGCTGTAATTTGTGTTGAATGATCCTAAGCATTATTTTGCTACCATGTAAAATTATTTGTAATTATAGTTTGTACAATCTTTAAGTTGCCCTTGTTTGGTATTGGAATGTAGATTGACCTCTTCCAATCTGTTGGCCACTGTGTCATTCTTCAGATTCATTGGCATAGTATGGTTAGAAATTTGATTTAATACTTGAGATTATGTGTGTGTGTAATGTATATATATAGATGTATATACTGTATATATGTGTGTGTACATACACACCCACACACGGATATAAATTGAGAATATCTAAAAGGACAGGTTGCAGATAGATAATCCAGGAGGATGTGGAGAGACCTGGCCCATAGAATCGCTAAGAGTTGGATACTACTGAACAGATAACATCATCCCCATTAATCCAGGAAGTCTAACTATGTTCTTGCTAAGAGCTAACTTGATGGCACATAATGATTTAAAATATCTTTTAAGCATTTACTGCTTAAAAGATATTGATCTTCCCTATCCTCATTAATCCATAGACATCAATAGGGAAAGCTATCTGACAATCTCATCTCATCAATATGGTAGAGATATTATCTTATACATCTCAACCCCAGGCTACCTTGGAGAAACACTGAAAGTCTTGTTTCAAAGTCTAGAGGCTGCAGGGGAGACACAGGTTAAGATATAACTCTAGTAGGAAGGGGTACCTATAGATTTAGAGGTCAGAAGATTCTGGGACAAAACCACCTCTATAAAGGGTTGTTCTCCTTAGACTAGGTTTATAATCAGGATGTATTTGCCATGCCAAATTAACGTCTATCACATTGCAGAACCATGATAGCCTCAAAGTTGTGAACTGAAAGTTATATCCCAGAACTGTTCAATAGTTTGAAATCAATAGAAGTCAATCTTGTTTTCAGGAGTGATATCAAACAAGGCTGACAATCTCAAGCATCAATTTTTTTTTTAATTTGATTTATATGCCGCCCTTCTCCGAAGACTCAGGGCGGCTTACAATGTGCTCAGCAATAGCCTTCATCCTTTTGTATATTTATACAAAGTCAGCTTATTGCCCCCACAAACTGGGTCCTCATTTCACCTACCTTAGAAAGGATGGAAGGCTGAGTCAACCTTGAGCCTTGGCGAGATTCGAACCCTGCAGTAATTGCAGGCAGCTGGTCTTAATAACCAGCTTAATAACAGGGTGCCTTAAATCCCTGTACTACCAAGGCTCTTGATATAAATATACATAAATATAAAACCAGACTGATTAGGAAATGGTAGGGGGCTACATAGTAAACAACCACAGACATTACCCGAAAACCTAAGATATAAAAATCATTTTATAGATATTTCAGAGTGTCATGATGAACAATAGAATATATTGGAAATAAAATTCACTTATATCAATTTCCCATATCCTATAGTTGCACATAAACAATATGACTGATAATTGACCACTTGCAAAGTCAAGGTTGTGGCCTTTGGTATTAAACATCTCGTCATAATTGTCATCTTTGACAATTAATTTTATCTCAAACATCCGTAGAGAATCACATTCCTGGGCTTCTTGACTGAGGTGTCAGAAGGTGTCTTAATAAGTAGAGATATATAAAGGCTGATAATAGAAGAACAACAAAGAGAAAGAAGGAACAATATCTCAAAAGAAACCAAGTAACCGACAGAGAAGAACTTTTTCCGCAAAGGGGATATAGCAGATATTTCAAACTTAAAGAGTGAGAAGGCAATATAATGTTGCAACAACTATTATTTTGGATCTTTATGATTCCATACAGGAGTCTTTGCTTTTTGAAAAAGTTCTGCTCGTGCCAAGGCAAACCCTATCCACCAGGACCTTTTCGGCTTCCTTTCATAGGAAGCCTCTGGCGTCTTGGGATTAGTTTGTCAGAGACGACATTCAGAAAGGTAAGTATTTTCTAAATACTTACTCCATCAAGAAGAGGAGGAGGAGGAGGAGGTGCAAAGCTTTAGAAAGAAAGAATTGTTTTCATAGATTCCATGTAGATGCTACCTTTCTGTGATACAGTACTAAATGATTAGAATAGAATAGAATTCTTTATTGGCCAAGTGTGATTGGACACGCAAGGAATTTGTCTTTGGTGCATATGCTCTTAGTGTACGTAAGGAGAATAAAATACATTCATCAAGAATAAAAAGATACAACACCTAGTGATAGTCAAGGTTACTAATAAGCTATCAAATTGTACTAGGAAACAATAAAAACAATATAAATTGAAAGATACAAGTAATATAGTTATAGTAATAAGTGGAAAGAGATTGATCCTAGTAAGGAAGAGAAGAAGAATAGTAATACAGTGTTAGTAAATTATTTGACAGTGTTGTGGGAATTAATTGTTAAGCAAAGTGATGCCTTCGGGAAAAAACTGTCCTTGTGTCTTGTTGTTCTGGTTGTCTTGTTGGGTTGCAGAGCCAAATCAGACAGTTATGGAGGTGCAGATGACAGACTCAATAATTCCTCTGTAGAACTGGATCAGCAGCTCCTTGGGCAGTTTGAGCTTTCATAAGTTTTTCATAAGGAAAATCATATGAAAATGAATCACAACCAATCAGTTCAATACTTATTAATCCATTTCAAAAAGGCTGTCTGAAGAGGAAGCTTGAACATTAGAAAAACATCAAGATGAAGGGAATGTATGATTGCTTAATTAGAGAAAAAATAGACTAGTTTTCACTGGGCATGTTCCTAGCAAAATTAGAGAGTTATCTGTCTGGTATATCTGGATTCTACACTTTCCAGATTCGGCAGTTGATCTGACAACAGTTTTTGAAAGAGTGGATTTCATAGGCTCGGCTTTCCCTCATATCTGAAAAAATAAAACTATTCAGAAAGGGAGTCATATTCCTCACAATAAGGGGAGTTTGCTAGTGGAACCAAGGGAGATGGTGAACTATCTATTGGATGGTCTTGAAGCAGCAGATGGACAGCAATTGGAGATATTGAAATTCTTCTTGAACTAAGTAGGGAATGAGACTTGATGCCCTCAGTGCCCCGTTCCAACTTCACATAGCTGAGTCTGCATAATGTCCTATGTTATCCCTCCCTCAAATAAGTAATTGAATGGGCAAGACTTGCCATGAAAATGGCTATGTTTCTCTTTTTTCCCTTTTTATTTTACTGTTATAAATCTTTATAACAAGATAACGAGAGGTGAGGTGAGTAATATAATGAGAATAGAATGGAATGGAATGGAATGGAATGGAATGGAATGGAATGGAATGGAATGGAAAAGAAAAGAAAAGAAAAGAAAAGAAAAGAAAAGAAAAGAAAAGAAAAGAAAAGAAAAGATGCCAGTTTGGTGAAGTGTTTAAGGCATCAAGCTAGAAACTGGGGACTGTGTTTACTTGTTTACTATTAAAATTTCCATTGTGCTGTAACTACATAAGAAAAAAAAAGCACTTTTTTTAAAAAAACAGCACCGCATATTACGGTACATATAGAAATTTATTTAGATAGGCGTTAGCAGAAACAACAAAAATAGAAACTGGATGCAAAATGGAAGCAAATCAAAAACTGGATACAAAATGGAAGCAAAAATTGAAAGAAAGTTAAATAACAATTTTGGGATTATTTTATTTTATATACACAGTATATTTAATAATCCAATGGTGTTGGATTGTAGAGAGTTCTCTGTGGAAATCATCCTTCATGTTCAAATACCAGTGTCTGAATATAACTTTGTTCTAGATTCATTTGCCATTCCAAAAATGACAACTTGCTAAGTCGTAAACTGCCAGCCCCATTCTATCTTTGTCTAAAAACTTATGTAAACCCAGGCATGGTATCAATAGCAGGTATTCTATTAATTTAAACTTCATGATCTGAATAAAAAATTGAAATATAGTATGTTTTTTTTAAAAAAATAGATGGTGATGATGTGATTTTATGAATTGAAGCTTTTTTATAATAAATAAAAAAAATTATTTACAGTATGAGAAAAAATATATTTGCTGGGTAATCCTTACTTTAATATCAATTTGTAGTGAAGGACTTTATTTACATTGTACGGTTAACTACAACAGTTAAAATCCTAAGAAGTGCATGCACTCAACTTTCTTTAGATTGTTGTTATTGTTTTGATTTAGTATGTTTTGCAAATCTAGCTGTTTGTAAGAAAATGAGGTAATTCAGTAATAAATGTTGGGGGTCAATGCAGTCAAAGTGTAACTATACCAGAGATGAGAAAGCAGTAGGCCCTGCACATTTAAAGAGAAAAATGTTATTTTTCCTTCCACCACCACCTCTCCCAACTTTCTCTCCAATCACCATTCACATTTGGTGACTTGAGAGATCTTTTGGAAGTGTGGTCTTTAAAAATGGAAGGAGGGAGAGAAGGGAGGAAAGATTTTTCAGCCATCTTTACAAAGCCTGAGTATGGTTTTAATGATTTTACTCAATGTAGAAATATTCTTCCTACTGCAGGATTTCTTAAAATAGTCATTAAATCTTAAAATGGTAGATAAAGAGATCTCTGGACTAATCTCCAAAGTTGCTTTAAAATATCCTGTACACTCATAGGAAATAAAAACCAAAGTGTTGTTTAACCCAAATAAATAGTAGTTAAGATGCTGGACCAAAAGTTGAGAAACCAGAAGTTCTAGTCCTTCCTGAGGCACAGAAGACATTTGATGACTTTGCACCAATCACTTTTTCTCTTGGCCAAACTTAGCTTACATGTTTATTGTGATACAAACAGGAAAAGGATTATATACCCTGTTTCCCTGAAAATAAGTTGACTGCAAAATAAGCCCTAGCATGATTTTTCAGGATGCTTATAATATAAGCCCTACCCCAAAAATAAGCCCCAGTTTTTTGTTTTTTTTAAAAAAAATTGATTTATATGCCGCCCTTCTCCAGAGACTCAGGGCGGCTTACAATGCGTTAAGCAATAGCCTTCATACTTTTGTATATTTATACAAAGTCAGCTTATTGCCCCCACAAACTGGGTCCTCATTTTACCTACCTTAGAAAGGATGGAAGGCTGAGTCAACCTTGAGCCTGGTGAGATTCGAATTTACAATAATTGCAGACAGCTGGAGTTAATCACAATGCTTTTAGTCTGCTGAGCCACCAGGGCCAGATTGTCAGCCAGACAAACATATTTAGCACCGTATTTCCCTGAAAATAAGACCTAACTGGAAAATAAGCCTTAATGTGTCTTTTTGGAGCAAAAATTAATATAAGACCAAGTCTCAAAAGTCATGGGTGGAAACTAACCAAGGAGAGAAGCAATTTAGAACTAAGGAGTTCCTGACAGTTAGAACAATTAATCAGTGGAACAACTTGCCTCCAGAATTTGTGAATGCTCCAACACTGGAAGTTTTTAAGAAGATGTTGGATAACCATTTGTCTGAAGTGGTGTAGGGTTTCCTGCCTAAGCAGGGGGTTGGACTAGAAGACCTCCAAGGTCCCTTCCAACTCTGTTATTCTATTCTATTATTTTCGGGGAAACACGGTATATATTGCTTTGAGTTGTACAAAATAAAAGTGAGATGTAAATTAATCAAACAAATGAATACATTGACTCAGAATTATATCTGACTACACTGCTCATTTCAACTATCATTCCGTTGAACCAAATACATGGGGTTTGGTTGATATGCTAGCGCAGTAGAACTAAAAGCATCTCTACTTGAGAATAAATGACGTAATTTGATGTTTTTGCCACAGATATTCCTATATTCCAAGTTTTAAGAGATCTGGCAATCGTGATAGAAATGCCATTTTGTGGGTGGTGCCTCATATTATGTTCTCTTAAGAGTTTATTAAAGGGATTGATATCTTTCTAATATCATCAGTGGCTTAATTTCTGGGCCAATCAAATTTTAGGGCAGATTTTAAAAGCAGTGTTTTAAAGAGAGATTTAAAAGTAATTGATCATTAGTCTCCTGTGACTTCAACAACAACAGAGACTATACATATATGTTAATCAGTTCATTACATTTTATGCATTGCCACTATTATTATGATAATAACCACTCTTATATCACATGTATTCCACATACTACTGGTATCCTTGTTTACAATTCTTCCTTTTCCTCAACTATTTGTACACTATCTCAGAAAAATATTCCATGCATCTAGTGAAACAAGTTACACTATAACCTATGAAAATTATGTTGGGGAAGATATTTTCAGCTTTTGACTTCTAATAGACACCAAAGCTTTATGCAGCAGCAGGATCTGTTATGAAGTAAAATTGTGCAATTAACAGTAATACCTTTTTTTAAAAAAAAAATCTGCCAACTTGATATTTTAGTGCACAGATCTCAACTCTTATAGAGAATGGGCAAAAGTGGAATCTGAACTTCATGAGCTACATATTAAATCCGTTTGCTCAACCAATTTACAAAATATGATATACTCCTGTACCTTACCATTCTAGGTAATTAACAAATAAGTACAACGAAGAGAACCGGCCAAATAATTTCTCAATATCCATCCAAAGAAACCATCTGAAAATCTCAGTTTGAAAGTAAAAAAATAATTACGCAAACTGATAAATAGCTAAAACATGACATACACAAACCAATTGGACTCTGAGCCCCCAGGTAGGGAGGCAGTGGTGAGTTGCCCCTGGTTCGGACCGGTTCTATAGAACTGGTAGTAAAACCGGCAGGAGGCTCCGCCCTCTGACCCTGACATCATCAGAAGCGATCTGCGCATGCGATCCCATTGCGAACTGGTAGTAAAGGTAAGTAGAACTCACCCCTAGAAGGGGGGGGACTATTTCCAATGGCTTCCAGATCAGCAAGGATGGTAGCGCCTACCTCCAGTTCCCACTTCATGGACTGTGGGCACACAAAATAACTCCTCTCAGGTGAAGGACACATACAGACACACACGTACACAGCAGGGGTGGGTTCTAAAATTTTTTACTACCAGTTCTGTGGGCATGGCTTATTTTGTGGGCATGGTTTGGTAGGGAGGTAAAGTGGCTGGGTGGACGTGGCCAATTTTTTTTTTTTTTTTTACTTTCAAAAGCATTTTTTCTACAACTTAAGAGGTTGCAGAAAAAAATGCTTTTAAAAGCCTCTGACGATCAGGCAACTCAGCTGGCTTTTTTTTTTCCTACAACTTCTTCAGCCGAAGAGGTTGTAGAAAAAAATGCTTTTAAAAGCCTCTGACGATCCCAGCTGAGCCGCGCGATCATCAGAGGCTTTTTTTAAAAAACTTTTAAAAGCATTTTTTCGGCTGAAAGGGTTGTAGAAAAAATGCTTTTAAAAGTAAAAAAAAAAAGTCTCTGATGAGATGGGCGGGGTAAGTGAGCAGCGACTGGGCTGGTCTTGCAAACCGGTGCGAACCGGAAGCAACCCACCACTGGTGCACACTCATGAGGGCTTTTGGGTTTATAGGTTTTTATTCAAAATGCAGCAACCTTGGTGGCGCAGCAGACTAAAGTGCTGTTAAGTAACACCAGCTTCTTGCAATTACTGCAAGTTCAAATCTCACCAGGCTCAAGGTCCTGATTTCTTGGGGATTGTTGTTGTTGTTGTTGTTTGCAATTGCATTAACCTAGCAAAGCAAAACAGGTTTTCGTTCCAGACAATGCTTCCATCAAGTCATCTGAACTAAACAAGCCAAATTCTTTTCTCTCTCTCTTCTCCATTAACATTGAACCAACAAGTAATATAATCGCCAACAATTATGAAGCAATATTCTTTTTCAACAAGCAAAAGAAGGATTCCTTTTTCTGATAAAGCCTAACTTTTCATGTATGCAGTACAGAACGTTGGCTAAATCTGACTAGTTTGTATTTCTATTCTGAATTCCTAGTTTGTGTTGTTGTTGTTAGTTGTGAAGTCATGTCCGACCCATCGCGACCCCATGGACAACATTCCTCCAGGCCTTCCTGTCCTCTACCATCCCCTGGAGTCCATTTAAGATCACGCCGACTGTTTCAGTGACTCCATCCAGCCACCTCGTTCTCTGCTGTCCCATTCTTCTTTTGCCCTCCATCTTTCCCAGCATTAGGCTCTTCTCCAGGGAGTTCTTCCTTCTCATTCGGTGGCCAAAGTATTTGAGTTTCATCTTCAGGATCTGGCCTTCGAAAGAGCAGTCAGGGTTGATCTCCTCTAGGACTGACCGGTTGGATCGCCTTGCAGTCCAAGGGACTCGCAGGAGTCTCCTCCAGCACCATCGTTCAAAGGCCTCAATTCTTTGGCGCTCAGCCTTCCTTATGGTCCAACTTTCACAGCCACACAATAAATAAAGAGCATAATTGCATCAGCTGGCCTTTTTCCCCCCCTTTGGGCTGCAAGTTGCTTTCTCTGATTGGCTGGATGTTTCCTGGCTTCCCAGGAATAGGATAGGATACATTTGTCCCATGTGGATCTATGGATTCTCACTTCCCAATCAACTCACAAGTTTTGTCTTAACCAGTCCCAGGAATATCAACAGACCAAAGCCAATTTTCTTTAGAGGCCATACTGTCTGCCACCTAAAGCACCGTCATTGCTTCTCCTTCTTTCCAGATAAGTTTTATTTACATCACCAGCTTTCTCCTCCTTTGTCAGCTCAATAATAACCCTCTTTTCTTATGGTATAGTGTACAAAAACATGTTATCTCCTCAATGCTCAAATAGAAAGAACAATAAATCTATCTGGGTGTATATATAAGTTAACCTAGAGCCATTGGTAATTCTATGCTATCTCACATACATATACAAATAACATGGAAAACCTATGTGTACCCCAAACACAGATGTCCTCAGAATACAAGCAAAGGACCATTATCTCTTATTACACATGGAGTCGTTGAATATGATGCATTATTTATATTTTCCAACACTAGAAATTGAACTGTTATCTTTCTTCACAGTATGTTTCCCCCCTTCTAGACTTACGAAATCTTCTGTCTTCTCTGGAACAATTACAAATGATGAGCTCTCTATTAGTCTATTAGTCAAGAGTTGCCCAGGGCTAGGATAGAAGTGAGCCAGCAAATCATTAAAAGTTTATGTGATGTTACAATGCAGTGGTTGGGATGGATCTAAGACAATTCGCCATGACCAACTTGCTGAGGTTAGGTCACCATAGCTACTTCACTGTGGGGCAACTCACCACAGGGCAATTCAACACTGTATTAATCATTTCATTCAGTTCCTTTATTATTGGTGACAATGTTTGTGTTGAAATTATTGTAACTTTTGTATTTCTGGATTGACTTTTTAACTTTATTATTATTAGCCATGATTCTGTTGAAATTAATTTAACTTTTGTATTTGTTGAATTCTCCTGTCGAGCTAGTTGTCCTGCAGCAAGTTGGCTGCGGTGAATTGTCTTCCAAAAAGTTGGCCATGGCAAGTTGTCCCATTCCGGGTTGGAATACACAGAGACTTTGTAAAATTTGGTATGTTTTATTTATTATTTAATATTATTGTAAGCCACCATGATTATCTAGGGGAATTTTCAGTGGTGAAATCTGAATTTTTTTACTACTGGTTCTGTGGGGGTGGCTTGGTGGGGGTGGCTTGGTGGACATGGCAGGGGATGGATATTGCAAAATCTCCATTCCCACCCCACTCCTGGGGGAGGATATTACAAAATCTCCATTCCCACCCTACTCTGGAGCCAGCCAGAGGTGGTATTTGCCAGTTCCCCGAACTACTCAAAATTTCTGCTACCAGTTTTCCGAACTGATCAAAATTTCCGCTACTGGTTCTCCAGAACCTGTCAGAACCTGCTGGATTTCACCCCTGGGAATTATCCAATATAGCTATTATATCATTGGTTGATGCCTGTAAAGGGGAATTGGCCAAGGGTCTCAGCATGGTTTCTCTTGAGTAGCCTCTTGCTGTTGGCTAATCCCAGGGAGTATCTTGGTGTACTGAGAAACTCCATGAGATTAAGCAAGAGAAGAGGGGCCTATAGAATATGGATGAAGAGAAATGAAATACAAATTAAGCATTTATTCAAGTATGTATAATATCTAAGTCTATACTGTAATGGTTAGAGTAGTGATAGAATGACATATGCATATTTCTCTATCCTTATTGCACCAGAAGCTGACCATCCTTCTTCAAAGTTACCAATTCCTTCTTAGGGAATGCCAGGATGGAAGAACTATCATCTAATTGATGTGCCCAATTAATGCAACACTTCATTGTTTAGCAAGTTCCTGTAATAGTGACTCCTTGTAGACACAATCTGATATAATGCCGGAAGCAAAGTTTGGGGTTGAAGAATGTGAGAATTCTTTTGGCCTCTGGATTATGATGAAGTCAAAAGAGTGCATTGGTTCCTGTGGTCAATGACCTGCATTGTGGTCTCTGCACCACCCTTATTTTGTTAGGGGCATGATATTCCAATCATTTTTCTCTTACCTGAGTAATCAGTACTAGTTGGAGGAAGAAATAATCAGAACAATGGGGGGAAAGAGATTGACTTGGTGGGGGGGGGGGTTTCCTCATTTTCACAATCCTGAAGGATTCAATGATTTCCCTCTGAAAAGGAAATCTATCTCCTTAGCAGATACTCAGCTACGTCTGTCTAACCTGGCACAATCCAGTTATGCTGTGTAAATTTTGAACCAGTGTTTGGAGGCTATTTCTGTACTGGGATTGAAAAATCAACATTTGTGGTCAAATAAATTTGAATTTCTGTTTATACAGAAGGGACCATTGTAAATAACTCTCAAAAATGGGATGCTTCTCCCCCTCCCCAAAGAAAGAAGTAGCAACTTGGGGGGGTCTTCCTTAGTTTCATGGTTTATGGATGGAAGTTGTGGCCAGTGAGTCCTTGCCCAGTTTTGGGTGATGAGCTAATTATGACGCAGTTGGTGCGACACTTTAGCCTGTGATGATATATGGATTTGATTGAAAAACTGGGAAGGACATCTCTTCAAAGCGCTCCATGGCTTAGGACCTGGTTATTTACGGGACCGCCTGCTACCACCAATAGCCTCCCACCGGCCAGTACGCTCCCATAGAGAGGGGCTCCTCCAGGTGCCGTCGGCCAAACAATGTCGGCTGTCGGCCCCTAGGGGGAGAGCCTTCTCTGTGGGGGCACCTACGATTTGGAACGAGCTCCCCCCGGAGATACGTAGGATCCCGGATCTGCGCACCTTCCGCCGCGCACTTAAGACTTTTCTATTTTATCAAGCTGGCCTGGCCTAAATCTTCCCCCTTTTTAAATGTGGAAATTTTAAATTTTTAAATTTTAAATTCGTCTTTTTATAGGGGTATGGGTAAGGCATTTTAAATTGGGGAGCCATTTTAGATTTAATTCTGTTTTAAACGTATTTTAATTGTTTATATTGTATGTTTTTAACTTTGGCTGTTCACCGCCCCGAGTCCTTCGGGAGAGGGGGCAGTATAAAAATCTAATAAATAAATAAAATAAATAAAAAAGAAGGGATATCCAAGTCCTGAGAAAGTAGAACACATGAGAAGGAGACTCAACACAACTTGGCTAGAAAGGAGCATTAACAGGCTTTCCAAATTCTTTTATCATGCCCTAAGGCCTAACTGGTTTATTAATGGAATTTTTAGGCCCAGGCCTATGTTATGCATTATGATCATCATTACTATCTTAGGTTTCTATTGCTGTATGATGTTTTGTTGGTTTTAAACTTCTGTGTATACCTAGGTCATGGTTATATGATTGGCAGCTATACTTAAACAAATAAACTGGTTTTCCTGACTTGGGCAGCTTTGAAAAGATGCCACAAATCACAGTGATTAAAGCTCTTATCACCATCCACCTGGATTATTGCAACATGTTCTATGTTAGGCTCCCTTTGCAGATTACTTGGAAACAGCACAACATACTTCTCTGGGTCAATCAGAGGCCTCCTGCCTACATCCTGATTGCACTTTGTGGTTTAATATGTTGCTCAAGCCATTATTTAGTTATTTCATGTGTGGCACAAATCCAGGACAGGGATTAATTTAAGATCAACTTCAATGTATTAAGACTCCTGGGATGTAGGGTACTTATGTAAGCAAACAGTCAGGTTATAACTTTTTTATTTTTTTTAGCCCAGAACAATGTAATGACAAATCACATCCACACTGTTGCCAAAAAAACCTCAGGATTGTAATAATCAAGAACCAAGCTTGATTTATTTATTTATTTATTAAATTTATATACCGCCCTATTCCCGAGGGACTCAGGGCGGTGAACAGCGAAAGATAAAAATACATGTAATACAAACGTTAAAAAACCAATTAAAATATACTAAACACTCTGGTCCTAGATAATTCAAAACATCCCAGTTTAAAACAAAAACAAAAGCAATATAAAGGGAAAGTTAGGCCAGGCCGGCCTGCTGAAACAGGAATGTTTTGAGGGCACGGCGGAAAGTGCGCAGATCCGGGATCTTCTGTATCTCTGGGGGGAACTCGTTCCAGATGGTGGGTGCCCTCACAGAAAAGGCTCTCCCCCTGGGGCCGCCAGTCGACACTGTTTGGCTGATGGCACCCTGAGAAGCCCCTCTCTCTGAGAGCGTACTGGGCGGTGAGAGGCTATTGGTGGCAGAAGGTGGTCTCGTAAGTACCCCGGCCCTAAGCCATGGAGCGCTCTAAAGGTGGTAACCAAGACCTTGAAGCGCACCCGGAAGACCACCGGGAGCCAGTGCAGCTCGCGCAGGAGGGGAGCCACATGGGAGCGCCATGCTGCTCCCATAATTACCCGCGCGGCCGCATTCTGGACCAGCTGGAGCCTCTGGGTGCTCCTCAAGGGGAGCCCCATGTAGAGAGCATTACAGTAGTCCAGGCGTGAAGTGACGAGGGCATGAGTGACCGTATTTAACAAGTCCCGATCCAGAAAGGGATGCAACTGGCGAATCAGGCGAACCTGATAAAAAGACCTCCCGGCCACAGCCGTCAAGTGCTCTTCTAAAGACAGCCGTGAGTCCAAGAGGATGCCTAAGTTGCGAACCCTCTCCGTGGGGGGCAATGATTCATCCCCAATAGTCAGTGATGGCACCAACTGACTATATCGGGACGTCGGAAACCACAGCCACTCGGTCTTGGATGGGTTGAGCCTGAGTCTGTTCCTCCCCATCCAGATCCGTACAGCCTCCAGGCACCGGGACATCACTTCAAGGGCATCATTGGGGTGGTCCGGGGTGGAGATGTACAGCTGAGTATCATCAGCATACTGATGATACTTCACCCCAAAACCACGGATGATCTCACCCAGCGGCTTCACATAAATGTTGAACAGAAGGGGCGAGAGAACCGATCCCTGTGGCACCCCACATACAAGGGACCTCGGGGTCAACCTCTGCCCCCCTGTCAACACGGACTGCGACCGATCAGAGAGAAAGGAGGAGAACCACCGCAACACGGTGCCCCCCAACCCTAGCTCTTCCAACCGGTGCAGCATGGTACCATGGTCGATGGTATCAAAAGCCGCTAGAGGTCTAATAGGACCAGGATAGAGGAGCAACCCCTGTCCCGGGCCCTCTAGAGATCATCTACCAATGCGACCAATGCCCTTTCCATGCTGTATCCAGGCCTGAAGCCCGACTGGAACGGATCTAGATAAGCCGATTCATCCAAGTACTGAGGAAGCTGTCGCGCTACCACACTCAACAACCTTCGCAATGAAGCGAAGGTTGGAGACTGGACGGTAATTAGCCAACACTGCTGGGTCCAGGGAAGGCTTCTTGAGGAGAGGCTTCACCACCGCCTCTTTCAAGGCGGCGGGGAAGGCACCCTCCCTCAAGGAAGCATTTATAATCCCCTGGAGCCAGCCTCGTGTAACCTCCCGAGAGGCCAGCACCAGCCAGGAGGGACACGGGTCCAATAAACATGTGGCCGCGCTCAGTCTGCCCAGTATCTTGTCCACGTTTTCCGGAATCACAGAATCAAACTCTTCCCAGGTAATATTCTCAAGATTTGCCTCCATCCTCCCTCCTGAATCTACCCAGTCAGAGTCCAAATTTTCCCGAATTTGAGAGTGTCCCTTTTTTAACCTCTCAGTCAGTGGTGAAATTCAAATTTTTTTACTACCGGCTCTGTGGGCGTGGCTTGGTGGGCGTGGCAGGGGAAGGATACTGCAAAATCTCCATTCCTTCCCCACTCCTGGGGGAAGGATATTGCAAAATCTCCATTCCCTCCCCACTCCTGGGGGAAGGATATTGCAAAATCTCCATTCCCATCCCATTCTGGGCCCAGCCAGAGGTGGTATTTGCCGGTTCTCCGAACTACACAAAATTTCCGCTACTGGTTCTCCAGAACCTGTCAGAACCTGCTGGATTTCACCCCTGCTATCAGTCCTCTCAATCCTAAACATATCGAATTAATCCAATTTTTCTTTGTGAGGCTTAATTTCTGCTCTCCTGAGCAGCCTCATTGCTATATTCACACAGTTCTCCTCCTATATCTGATTTAACATGATGCCCTAAACCTTGCAATGACCTCTGTCAGTCATTATTGTGTCTCCATAACAAGTCTGTGCTGAAACAGTAGAGCTAAACCCATTCTGTTGCATTTTCAATTATTTCTGTTAAGTCAGGCATGGGCTGATGAATTTCATGGCCTCACTCTCTCTGTCTTGACCAGCTGACCAACCCATTAAAAAAGAAATTATACAAGCTCTGGAAGCCAGAGTTTTGAGCATTTTTGCAATTCCAAAAAGACTGGGGGGTAATGAAGAGATCGGGGACCAATCTGAAGTGGTGATCCTACAGAAATCAGAAGTATAAATTGGAGCTACAACATTGCCAGCATGGAGTACATCATGTTAGGCCACCACCTTAATGCATGTCAACATACCCTCCATTGCTTGTATATAGCATCTTGAGTTGGCTCAGCCTCCAGATTCTGACTTACATCACAGATGGACTGAATTGGGTGTCACTATGTAGGCCCTGGGGCATGAAATTCTCAACTTTGTATAAATATACAAAAGTATGAAGGCTATTGCTTAACGCATTGTAAGCCGCCCTGAGTGTCCGGAGAAGGGTGGCATATAAATCAAATTAAAAAAAAAAAGTTCTCGGGCAAGAATTTTTTGCAGCTATCATATGTTTTTTCATCAATGAATCTTTTATGGCTTTACTTGAACTAGTTAAACATGTTGTATAAATACAGCTTATATATGTGACTCAGCTCATCATTGCTTTTATCATACCCAGAAACTATTTTAAAGTTGCATTGCAATTATCTGTTTTAGAAACAGCATATTAAATGGCTTTGTTAATTAATTGGGCTGCTCTCTAAAATGACATTGCAAAGTGACATCTTCACCTCAGGTTATAAATAGTCAGAGAAATTGTTTGCAGGGAACTACATCTTGAAATTGACTTATGCAATGTGTTTTTCTTGGTACATAAGAGAATTATGATAGGAAAGATAGGATTAGGCAATACAGTGTTCCCCAACCTGTCCAGCAGTGATGGGGGTGGGGGAGGAGATGATTTCACACATGCACTTGCCACTTGCACAAATGGAGTTTCCCGTGCGGTTCCCAAAAGGCCGCAGATTTGTACTGGTTTGCGGAATTGAGGACCCCTGATCCGATATGCAAAGAAGTCATTCCCATCTATTTTTTGTCTTTGATGAGCTATTTCTTGGCATCTTTTAAATTATATTCTATGCTGGTTCTAATTTGTTGGAGAGCTCCCAAAAGGTCAAATAGAAGAGACTATAGGTAGTTGTGTGAGATTGATTGTTTGTCTGCAGACATTTCATTACCCAACTGACTAACACTTTATTGCTAGATGGATGTGAGAAAGAGAGAAAGAGACAGGGAGAGAGAGAGAGAGAGACTGAAAAGATCTCGGAAAATAGGTACACTTTCGTATAGAAGAACAATCTTATTATCCAGCACAATGAATGGTGCATTTCTAAACTTCTGCTTAATATTATATTCATAGCCTTGTCAGTTCTTTTTTTTTTTTAATTTTATTGATAACATGCACCACAACTTTTCAGCCAAAAGGTGTCACTCAAGGCAGCTGAGAACAACTACCGTAGAATTAAAAAAGACATATATACACAAATATTAACAGAGCCTCAAGCCACACAGCAGTGGTGGGTTGCCCCCGGTTCGCACCAGTTCTATAGAACCGGTAGTAAAACCGGCGGGAGGCTCCGCCCACCAACCCCGATGTCATCAAAACACTTCTGCACATGTGCAGAAGAGCGTGCGCGCGCGAGAGCAAAGCAAGCAAGCGTGCGCGGCCCCACTGCGGACCGGTAGTCAAGGTAAGTAGAACCCACCCCTGCCACATACATTACCTTATTGACCAAAGTTTTGCCTGAACCCCTTTTTCTGACATTGGTGGGACCATAACAGAGAAGAACGCAGCAAATCTATTTAAGCAGAGAACTAAAAAGTCTGAGAGACATTGCAGAGAAAAGAAATCTGTTTGCCCCAGATGTGTCTCCAGGAGTGTTGAAGTAAAGAGAAGGGTCTATATAAAGATATTTACGATGTTTATGACTGTCTTTTCATAGTCAAGCTGGAAATTTATTTTTACCACTCACTGTTGATTTTCAAAATGTATGCCAGAAAATTTTCATCCAAAAGAGTTCTTTGTTCAAATTAGAGCCATTTATTTATTTATTTATTTATTTATTTATTTATTTATTTATTTATTTATTTATTTGTTAAATTTTTATACCGCCCCCTCTCCCGAAGGACTTGAGGCGGTGAACAGCCAAAATTAAAAACACACAATACAAATATTAAAATACTTTAAAACGAAATTAAATTATCTTTGGCTTCTCCAATTTAAAACCCCTTACCCATAAAATTCCCCAATTAAAAGATTTTTTACCCAGCCCGGCTTGCTGAAATAAAAAAGTCTTCAGGGCCCGGCGGAAGGTCCGGAGATCCGGGATCAGTCGTATCCCTGGGGGCAGCTCATTCCAGAGGGCGGGTGCCCCCACAGAGAAGGCGCTTCCCCGGGGGGTTGCCAGCCGACATTGCCTGACAGAGAGGCCCTCTGTGGGAGCGTGTTAGCCGGTGGGAGGTTATCGGAGGCAGAAGGTGGTCTCGTAAGTAACCAGGTCCTAAGCCATGGAGCGCTTTAAAGATGAGAACCAACACCTTGAAACGCACTCGGAAGACCACTGGAAGCCAATGCAGCTCACGCAGGAGAGGTGTCACGTGGGAGTGCCATGTCGCCCCCATAAGTACCCGCGCGGCCGCATGGCTGCATGTTGTCTCAAAGAATGGGACATCTTTGCAGATCCTATCCAGAAGTCCTCAATATCACACAATAACACATGTGCAGTGTCAGCCTCCTCCGCATTCTAGGGAAAGTGCATCCTGTGTTCCATTGCAGCCTGCTGAAACCCGCCGTTGGGTCTAGTCTAAGACCTCAAACCCAACCACTTCATCCTCCTATAGTTGTACAAGGAGAAACTCATTATGAAGTCAAGAAGATTTTAGATTCTAGGCCATAGAAATTAGAATAACAGCGTTGGAAGGGACCTTGGCGGTCTTCTAGTCTAACCCCCCGCCTAGGCAGGAAACCCTACACCACTTCAGACAAATGGTTATCTAACATCTTCTTAAAAACTTCCAACTCCAACTTCTGGAGGCAAGCAGTTCCACTGATTAATTGTTCTAACGGTCAGGAAATTTCTCCTTAGTTCTAAGTTGCTTCTCTCTTTGATCAGTTTCCAACCGTTGCTTCTTGTCCTGCCCTCAGGTGCTTTGGGGAATAGCTTGGCTCCCTCTTCTTTGTGGCAGCCCCTGAGATATTGGAAGACTGCTATGTGCAGTGTTCTGTGCATGTGTGCCCTGGGAACAGGCTACCTCTGTTCCTCTGCCTCGCTGATATCTGACTCTGGAGGCTCCGGGGTCCGCACATAACTCCCAGATGGCCCTGGCCCCATCTCTGTCTCCAACACAGGGCCCTCGTCCGAGTCTTTCCCAGACTGCAAGATTGACCCATGTTCCTCCTCAACCTCCTCAATGTCCAACTCTGCTGCCAGCTCTGCAGGCCGCCAGCAGACCACAACAAAAGTTATGCTTTTTTACATTTACCATATTCCATCAAAAGGCAAAAATGCACCCTTTTTAATGAGTAAAATCCTGGTGAAATATACTTTCATCAAATAGCAGTCACCACCTGGGTCTCTCCATATGCTTCGGGCTATCAATCTCATCAATTCATTACCTTGTTATTCTCTTATTCCTCCATAGGTTTGTGATTCCAAGACTAGTCTACAGCTCAGAGATTCTCTGGAAATTTCCCATCCAAGTCCTATTGGAACGCAGCTTTACTTTCCTAGTCCTTCTTTTCATTAAACTAGACATACCCAGTTCCTGCAACCGTTCTTTATAGATAGATAGATAGATAGATAGATAGATAGATAGATAGATAGATAGATAGAATTGCATTGCATTGCTCCTAGAAGCACGAAGCCGAAGACACCAGCCTGAAGATGACGAATGAGATTTCGTTGAAACGTTGCCAAGAAACCTCCAATTTTACGCGGGAGAAAACCCGAATAACCAAAGACCTACATACAAACACCCGCGAAAACCTCAGAAAACATATATATATATATATATATATATATATATATATATATATATATATATATATATATATATATATATATAGGTCGCTATATAGGGGTCGCTACAATACTTAGTACATTGGAAAGGGTATCCTTTGTCTGAAGCCACATGGGACAAAAGTTGGAATGTAAAGTTAGATAGGCCTGTTGAGACCCTCTACTCTCCTTTCCCTGCTATGGAGGAAGTCATAAAAGCCGCGGAAGCCAAATGCCAGCTGGGCGCCCGACGCAAGGAGCTGATGCCAGAGCTGAGTTTGCGACCATTTGCAACAGTTTTGCATGAAAGATTCATACCAGCATGGTGATAACAAAGTAACTGAGATATCAAAACCATATACTGTACTAGAGGGGCA
Organism: Pantherophis guttatus; assembly: GCF_059756535.1. NCBI lineage: Eukaryota > Metazoa > Chordata > Lepidosauria > Squamata > Colubridae > Pantherophis > Pantherophis guttatus. The sequence goes on along the minus strand of NC_142068.1, from coordinate 6,128,938 downwards.
TTGCTTTTACTGTTATGGCTTTGCAAGACCTTGTCCTTGAAGTTCTTCTTACATGCTGTGTCTACTGAAGTAGCTCATGCCAAGCTTGTGTTTCTTCTGAGCTGCAAATGCTTTCCACAAAATCATTACTAGAGTTGAATGAAGGTCTCCAAATCTCTTCCAATTCATTGATTGTATTGTGCTAAGCACAATACAGTCATGGATAGTTTAGGACCCTTTGTGCTTGAAACAATGGTCTGTGCATCATATAGCTCGATGTATCCAACTTCTCCAACCAATCAGAATGCTTCCCTCCTGAATTTAACTTCCTCTCTTAAAACAGCACTAAGTTTATCATCACAATAGAAACCACCACCTCTCAAAAGACTTTTATTTTTATTTTTTTCCATCCATTTGAAATTCAATCAGTATTCAGTAGTCCCTCGTAATGTGTGTTTCTAAACTCTTAAGTTGTAGTCTCTCTAGCTTGTTTCAAAATCCAGCATCAATTGTTGGGAGTCACACTTGGCCATGGACTGAAGTTTCCCAAGCTTTGATGTAAGAGAAGGAAAGGAAGGAAAGGAAGAAAGTTTCTTTTAAGCTGAAACTTTGTTAGAATAATATAAAGCATTTCTCTTTTTTCCAAACTGCAGCTGGCAAAGCAATATGGAAACATTTATTCTCTGTGGGTAGGGAATCAACATGCTGTAATCCTCTCGGGATACAAAGCTGTGAAAGAAGGTTTGATTGACAATTCGCAAGCGTTTGTTGATCGTCCACCCACACCTTTTCTTTCAGCTATTACCAAAAACAGAGGTAAGCCATGATCAAAGACGTAGAACATCATTGTGTTCTCCCTTGTTATATAAAGTAAAGGTAAAGGTTCCCCTCGCACATATGTGCTAGTCGTTCCCGACTCTAGTGGGCAGTGCTCATCTCCGTTTCAAAACCAAAGAGCCAGCCCTATCCGAAGACGTCTCCGTGGTCATGTGGCCAGCAAGACTAAACACCAAAGGTGCACGGAACGCGGTTACCTTCCCACCAAAGGTGGTCCCTATTTTTCTACTTGCATTTTTTACGTGGTTTCGAACTGCTAGGTTGGCAGAAGCCGGGACAAGTAACGGGAGCTCACCCCATTACGCGGCACTAGGGACTCGAACTGCTGAACTGCTGACCTTTCGATCGACAAGCTCAGCGTCTCAGCCACTGAGCGACTGCGTCCCATTCCCCTTGTTATATAGTACCACTCAAAACCAATATGGCCAACAAACTGGGTTTGATTTAAAGTATTTTTTAGACTATCAACCTTAATACCTTCCTATTAATTTTAGTGAGCAATGATTTCTGATTGTTCTTTGGTGGCTTCAGGTATCGCCTTCTCAAGTGGTCATGTCTGGATACAGCAAAGGCGCTTTGGTGTTGTTACTATGAGGAAGCTGGGACTAGGGAAAAAGGGTTTGGAAACTCAAATCCAAGCGGAAGCTCAGCAGCTGGTGGAATTCATTACAAATACAAAGGGTAAGTGATCATTTGAGGTGATGGTGGTTTGAATCTCATCTGCAAAACTCTTCCAATGTTCCGTCACTGTTCGTTTATGACTATGCTCAGCCCTTTCTATTGTGTCACTACACCTTCCAACCAGGGGTGGGTTCTAAAATTTTTTACTACCGGTTCTGTGGGTGTGGCTTATTTTGTGGGCATGGTTTGGAGGTCATGTGACTGGGTGGGCGTGGCTAGCTGGTCATGTGACCGGGTGGCCATGGCTATATGTATAGGGACTACTCAGAGGGCTGAAAAAAGTCATTTCTGACAGGTCCTCACACTTTTGACTGGTCCTCACACTTATGACCATCCTCACATTTATGCCAGTGCAGCATTCTTAACAACCATGTCACTCATTTCACAATTGCTTCTCTTCACCATGGTGACAAGATAGGGCGAAAAACGTAAAATGTGAGGACAGTCGTAAGTTCGAGGACTGGTCAAAAGTGTGAGGACCAGTCAAAAATAACTTTTTCAGCCCTCTGAGTAGTCCATATGCACAAAAGGATTCAATTATTTCTTCAAAGTGCTGATGATTGCACCCTGGCTGGAAGAACTCCAACAGGGGAGTATTTCCTCCCAACAGCGGTATAAAAAGTTTAAAACAACCCTTCCCCTTTAAGAAAGTCAAGTAAATAAATAGCCTCTGGAACTGGAAGTGACAGTAAGTCTAGGCATACTGCCGGAGAGGCAGTTTCTGTAATAAAGATTAGGCTAGGAAACAACACCAAATGTTGTAATCCTGTAAAGTGGAAAGAAACAAAAGGAGATTTCTTTTAACAACCTGTTCTCCGAACTGTTTAACTACTTAACTACTTAACAACCGGTTCTACCGAAGTAGAATCCCACCACTGGGTCTACCCATTTATTTTTGCAGGCACCGGTCTACTCATTTGTTTTCTTTTAACACTGATCAGCTGTAGGGTGGCCCTTTGAAGTCCCGCGGCAAGAGTTTAAACAGTTTTTTTTTCCCTCTAGCCATCAGCTGGGACTCAGGAGGCAGCAATAGATTGGGGGTGGGGCCAAATAAAAGGTAAGAATAACCCGGGAGGTGGGCGGGGCGGGGGGCAGAACCGGTTCGGTGACACCATATCATCACCGCTACCGACTTGGCCAAACCGGGCCGAACCAGGAGGAACCCACCATTGCTTCCAACTTTCCTGTTTTATAGACTGATATTTTTGATAAAAGAAATGGTTTCCATCAATGGAAGTTCTTCTGAGATTTAATGTAATATTTTGACAACTAATAAAGCCATGAAATATTGTAAAATTTCTGAAATTATTGGTTGCAAAAGATATAAGAAGGCCTGTCAAAGGACTCGGGGGAGGGGGGAGGGAGAGGGAAACATATGACATAAGATTTTAAAGAAATTGCAGTATATTGTCATATTTATTCAATCCTGCAAGATTTTTGAAACTGTTGGTTGCAAGAACCTGCAAAATGTAACAGTAATTGTCAAAGGTTTCTCCTCTGAAAGAAAAAGAAAAGGCACATACCACTCAAACATACAATAAACCTTATGTTTCATGCAACATGCTGAAACATACATTATTCAGCCCAATTTATAAGTGTTATGTTAATCTCTCCATAATATTTATATGTGTATACAAAGACAGAAAGCGTATTGGATGAGACTCTAACATTTTAAAAATGAGAGTTTTGTGATGTCTGGTATAGTCTAGAACACATTTTCTTATTTCAAATGTCCTTTTGTCCAGAAAAATTATTGTTGTTCATCTAGAATTGTATTTTATAGAGGCTTCAAATATTTTATTTTTAAGATTCTCTCCTGACCAAATGCATACAGTTCACATGCAGCTTACCATCAATGTGACCAAAACAAATTAACTCTCATTCTGTTTTTAAGATATATCACTCCTTCTTCTTCAAGCATATACCAGTAATAGATAAACCAAAACAGAAGTTTATTGAGATATTATTCAATTTTTTTTTCCAAATTTGCTAGTTGTGCCACAATGTAATAAAGTTGCATTCTCAACAGGCTATATAATATTTATTGTCTATTATACAGTTAGGCTATATAATAGACAGTAAATAATAATTCCAAGTTCTTTTGTTTATTTCAAGCAAGCGCAATCAGAACATCCCATTTTTTGTATTTACAGGATTCTTTTTTAAAGTTTTTTTTTTATTTTTTAGACAGACAAACATTTAATACATCAGTTATCTCTTCCCTGTGACTTCTCGGTGTTATCTTCCAAGGTTTCTTTCTTCTTCTATATATGTGTTATTTCTTCTATTTTTATTTTTATTTTATTTTTTTATTTGATTTATATGCCGCCCTTCTCCGGAGACTCAGGGCGGCTTACAATGTGTTAAGCAATAGCCTTCATACTTTTGTATATTTATACAAAGTCAGCTTATTGCCCCCACAAACTTGGGTCCTCATTTAACCTACCTTAGAAAGGATGGAAGGCTGAGTCAACCTTGAGCCTGGTAAGATTCGAACCTGCAGTAATTGCAGGCAGCTGTGTTAATAACAGGGTGCTTTAAACCACTGTACTACCAAGGCTCATTTGATCCTTAACCAATCCATAATATCAATTCATCACTAATATAATATTCTACTTGTCACATATTTATACATACTTATATAATTAATCATTTATATCTCTTCTGGTATTTACAGGATAGATGTGAAAATTTATAGAGATCCTTTCATTTTCAGGTCATGCGTTTGATCCAGCAATACCCATCACAAATTCAATCTGCAACGTTATCTGTGCTGCAGCTTTTGGATATAGGTTTCCCATTGAGGACAAAGATTTCTCCGAGTTGATGGAAGCAATCAGGGTTACCTTAAAATTTGCAGCCACCGTATCTCATGGTGTGAGTACTAATACATTTGCTGCTGTTCTGACTTTTCTCTTCCCAGCTTAATCAGTGAATTCAAAATTTACCATATTAACAAAAATTCACATTTTTAAAATCACATTTGCTTATTCCTTTTTGAATTTCAATGCAATATTAATGTTGTACGCTATCAGATTAGTTAATCTTTAAACTGAAAGTTAGATGTTTTGGAGTAAAGGAGAGAATAAGAAAGAATGTATCACCATGAGGATTGTTGACAGAAGAAACTATTGTCCAGGTGGCAATATTTTCTCCAGGGAGATGCCATCCAAATGTGTTAGAACTGAAATTTTGAGTTGTGTAATTTCAACATACATGGAGAGGCAGGTGTAGAAATTCTGTGTATGTACACATATATATATTTACATAACTGATGAGTGTGAGAATCTGTTGTTAAGAAAGAAGACAATAGATTTCTCTTGTGGATTGACTAGATCTACCAAAAGGCAAAATTTCATGTAGTTAGATTCAGGGAAATAGGGTTGAAGTGCTAATCCATAGGAGTTGGCTCACTTTCCGTTTGAAACAGCTCCCTGTTGTAACTAGATTTGCTTTGTCTTTCCTGTAGCTCTATGAAGTTTTCCCATATATCATGAAATATCTGCCAGGTCCTCACCAGACTGTCAAATCTGCATGTAAGAGAATTATCTCATTTGTGAAGAAGCAGGTTAAACAGCATAAGGAGAATCAGAATCTTCATGAGCCACAGGATTTTATTGATTTCTATTTGTTTCAAATGGAAAAAGTAAGTATTTACATTATATGGAAATATTGATTGATGGGGAAATCATTGCACCAGGGGTGCAAGAAACCAGAATGACACTGATAATTGATCAGAGCAATATTTATTTATTTATTTATTTATTTATTTATTTATTTATTTATTTATTTATTTATTTATTAAATTTATTAAATTTTTATACCGCCCTTCTCCCGAAGGACTCAGGGCGGTCTACAGACAAAAATAAAACCCACAACTATATGAAAATTAAAAGACAATTTAAAAATATTAAATAATAATTTAATATTTAATATTAATTTAATAATTTAATATTTAAAGAGCTAAAATAGAAACCACCTATTAAAATAGCATTTAGGCCAGCCCTGCTTAGTGAAACAATAGCGTTTTGAGGGCGTGGCGAAAGGTGCGAAGGTCAGGGATCCTACGAATTTCCGGGGGCAGCTCATTCCAGAGGGCACGTGCCCCCACAGAGAAGGGTCTCCCCCTGGGGGTCGCCAGTCGACATTGTTTGACTGACGGCACCCTGAGGAGTCCTTCTCTGTGGGAGCGTACTGGTCGATGGGAGGCTATCGGTGGCAGAAGGCGGTCTCGGATGTTTATTGCTATTCACCTATTTACAAGAATCTCACCAGACTAACTGCACTTTCTACAGAACAACCAGATAAGCACCTCGGGGGGGGTAGTTTTCCATCACTTCTTCCCATTCAGGGATTCCAGGCTAACCAGTTTCTTAACTCCTCTCCCCACTTCAATAGCAATAGCAATAGCACTTAGATTTACCATGTTTCCCTGAAAATAAGACCCTGTCTTATACTTTTTTGAACCCTGAAATAAGTGTTTGGCCTTATTTTTGGGGAGGTCTTATTATTTTGAGGTGTGTGAAAGAAACCAGAGGAAATGGCAGGGACCGGCTGAGCATGTGTTTAAATATTTTTGGGGAGGCCTTATTTTCGGGGAGGGCTTATTTCAGCACATGCACTCAAAAGCCTGATTGGTCTTATTATCAGGGGGTGTCTTATTTTTGGGAAAACAGGGTATATACCGTTTCATAGTGCTTTACAACCCTCTCTAAGAAGTTTACAGAGTCAGCATATTTATTTATTTATTTATTTATTTATTTATTTATTTATTTATTCATTCATTCATTCATTCATTCATTCATTCATTCATTTATTTATTTATTTATTTATTTATTTATTTATTTATTTATTTGTTCGATTTATGTGCTGCCCTTCTCCGGAGACTCAGGGCGGCTTACAATGCATTAACCAATAGCCTTCAGTTTGGCAGTTCGAATCTCACTAGGCTCAAGGTTGACTCTGTCACTGTGTTATGTGTTTTGTCAGCCGAGCTTCCATCCTAAGACTTACGGTAGCCTGCCAGAGAATTTTATCACATCTCTGTAGTAACAGAGATAAGACTGTCTTGTGAAAACTTTGAGCTACTGCGCATGTCCAAGCTTAAGGAAGAAACTTCCTGATCTTTTTCCTTTATCCGTCTGTGCGATAAAGCTGCCGGTAAAATGTAGTTAGTAAGTTTGTTTTATTTCTTTATAATAAAATGTTTCTTAGAATATATTTTGGGTTTTCTTTCTTCAAAGTATACAGCATGCACGATATCAAATATGCATATTAGTTCTTCTCCTTTCGCTTGCTTCTTGTTTAACCTGTTAGCAAGCCAAACTGCTGGCGGCTGGTGATTAGCAGAAGTAGTCTGCAGTACTGCACTCTAACCCAGTAGTAGGATTCAAATCCCGGTGCTATCTGTTTCAAATGGGAGTGCGCAGGTGCATGCGCTCGCTTCTGTGCATGTTCAGAGCGTTTTTGATGATGTTTGGATGGGTGGGCAGAGCCTCCCGTCACCACCACTACCAGTTCGCACAAACCACAGCAACCCACCACTGCTCTAACCACTGTGCCACCATGGCTCAGCTGCAGATTCCACAAATCACCCTTCCTATTATGACTGAGGATGTCATGTATAGATCTATAACACCTCTCCTGCACGAGCTGCACTGGCTTCCTGTGGTCTTCCGGGTGCACTTCAAGGTGTTGGTGACCACCTTTAAAGCGCTCCATGGCTTAGGGCCAGGGTATCTGCGAGACCGCCTTCTGCCGCCAGGGTATCTGCGAGACCGCCTTCTGCCGCCAATAGCCTCCCACCGACCAGTTCGCTTGCACAGAGAGGGCCTCCTCAGGGTGCCAGCTGGCGACCCCCAGGGGGAGAGCCTTCTCTGTGGCAGCACCCGCCCTCTGGAATGACCTACCCCCTGAGATACGCACGATATCAGACCTCTGAACTTTTCGTCGGGCCCTGAAAACACACCTATTCCATCTAGCCGGGCTGTCTTGATCCCATCCTCTCAGTTTTAATTGAATTCGGTTTTAATTGAGTTGTTTTTAAATCTTGGGCCAAAATTATTTAATTGTTTTTTAAATTGTTTTTAAATTTTATATGCAATGTTTTATCTTGGCTGTACACCGCCCTGAGTCCCGCAGGAGAAGGGCGGTATAGAAATAAAATAAAATAAATAAATAAATAAAATAAATATTGACAGTTCATGTTCCCATATTTCCCATTGCCTTATTTACAATTAAACCTTTTACTAAGTCCCTTCTCCAAGGCCTGGAATCTTGTTAGCAGTTATGTAATAGGAAGACTTGTCCTGTTTGGCTTGCTAACAGGTTAAACAAGAAGCAAGCGAAAGGAGAAGAACTAATATGCATATCTGATATCCAAAAGGAAACTAGAATATCATCATTCATGGACATTAGATTTAAGGAGGTTCAATCTTAAACATTTTAGAGAAGTAAAATTTGGAAAGTATGAGCAATAAAAGAAAGATGTTTATAAATGCCATTTCATCATGTTAAATGCAGAGCAAGGATCATCCCAATTCTACCTATAATGAAGACAATTTGATTCAATGCATTTTTGACCTCTTTATTGCTGGGACAGACACAACTTCATCTTCGATTAAATGGGCATTGCTGCTAATGGCGAATCATCTGGATGTCCAAGGTGAGATCAATTACTGCATTGTGACAGTAAAATGAGATTACTGTTATAGATTAGAATACTTGTCATAGTAAGTTTTTTTTAAAATTTGATTTATATGCCGCCCTTCTCCGGAGACTCAGGGCGGCTTACAATGCACTAAGCAATAGCTAAGCAATAGCGTTAAGCAATAGCCTTCATTCTTTTGTATATTTATACAAAGTCAGCTTATTGCCCCCACAACTGGGTCCTCAATTTACCTACCTTAGAAAGGATGGAAGGCTGAGTCAACCTTGAGCCTTGGCGAGACTCGCTTTCTTGGCGAGAAAGTTGCTTTCTAATACAGGAAATTTGCGGTTTAGAACCACAAATGGGACCAAAATCACAGTCATCGTGCAAAGCAGTATTAAGCAAGATGCCTATATGATTATTTTGTTCAATGGCCACAATCCTGGCACTGCCAGTTGTGGTTGTTATCTCCTGGTTCATTAAGGACATGAAGTGAAAGTGCCATCTGCCAAACGATTTCAGCTTCAATCTTGTAGCCTGCTGAAGGATCTCCCCTCTCTCCATGGTGGGTAGCTGAAATACTTCAGCAGGCTACAGAAACATTTGAGCAAGCCTGGCAGGCAGCCCTTTCATTCTTTTTATTTTTTTCTCTGCACTTTTTATTTTTTTTTAAAAAAAATCTTAGTTTGTATCAGGTTTTTATTTTTGTAAGTGTAAGCAATGGTGGGTTGCCCCCGGTTCGGACCGGTTCTATAGAACCGGTAGTAAAACTGGCGGGGGGCTCCGGCCACCGACCCTGACATCATCAGGATGCTTCTGCGCAGAAGCGCGGCCCCATTGCGAACCGGTAGTAAAAAGTAGAACCCACCCCTGAGTGTAAGCCTTAATTGGGATACAGTGGCTCAGTGGCTAAGAGGCAGAACTTGTTGATCGAAAAGTCAGCAGTTCAGTGGTTTGAATCCCTAGTGCCACGTAACAGGGTGAGCTCCCGTTACTTGTCCCAGCTTCTGCCAACCTAGCAGTTGGAAAGCACGTAAAAAATGCAAGTAGAAAAATAGGGACCACCTTTGGTGGGAAGGTAACAGCATTCCGTACGCCTTTGGTATTTAGTCATGCTGGCCACATGACCACGGAGACGTCTTCGGACAGCGCTGGCTCTTCAGCTTTGAAACAGAGATGAGCACCGCCCCCTAGAGTTGGGATTGCCTAGCACATATGTGCGAGGGGAACCTTTATCTTTACCTTTAAGCCTTAATTACAATTATTATTTAAAAAAGAAAAAGCTTAGAAACACAAGTCAGTATTGTTGAAGCATATTGGATAATTGAGAAAAAAAAAAGCCAGTATGTGCTTAGAAAAATCAGAATCCCAGAATATTTCATTGACCTTATGCACAACCTACAGGTCAGGAAAACATATCATAGACAGAAGATAATGCTCTCCAGGCTGACAAATGAATGAGACAAGTCTATACAATCTTTATTTATCTATTCAGCCTATATGCAGAATATATATTAAGGGAACTCAGGTTGGAAGATGTGGGACATGGTTTTAAAATTGGAGGTTATTGAATATCAATAACCTGAACTATGCTGACCACACATCGGTATTGCTGTTTTTGAACTTTGGTGTTGGAGAAGACTCTTGAATATCATGGACAGCCAAGAAAACAAACAAATGGATGATTGAACAAATCAAGCCAGCTTTCTTACTCGAGGCCCAAATGACCAGGTTTTAATTATTTTACACAATATGCAAAGATCTAGCTCTTTGGAGATGGTCTAATGCTGAGAAAGATGGAAGGAAAGAGAAGAGGAAGACTAGCAGTAAAGTGAATGGACTCAGTTACAGTGGTGATGGGTGTACCATTGGAAGATCTAATGCACCAAGTGGAGGCAACATCATCATGAATAAAATCTGTGCATTAACAGTCACCATCAGCTTGATGGCACATAAGCCAGCAATCAATCCATTTCTATTTAGTTAGTTGATTTCATCTGTTGTTTTTTGCCTACAATTTCTTGTATTAAATTTCTTGAGATGAAAAGCCATATAAATTGTTTACATAAATACATACAGTACATAAATAAATAGTAAATATTCTGCTGACATCACAACATTAATTTACTTGCTCCAGGTTTTTTTGCCTTTATCTATAACCAGCAATTGTTTATTTCATTTTTCCTGTCAAATCCTGCTATCTTAATTTTGTTATAATTATTTTTCATATTGATGTATCTGATACAAACTGACATTCTTGCAACATTTGTGATTTCCTTTCCATCAAAGGACAGAACACACACACACAAAAAACATTTATTATAATTTGTTTCACTGCAATTTTCATGCAAATTATTTACAAGTAGTGTTTTTCAAACAGCAATCAAAGGTGTGTTTTTTTTCCAGATGGAAACATTTCCAATATTTGCCTCATTAATTTTCCAAGACAAATCGCAAGCCATTCAGTAAAACTACCTTTCTTACTCCTTTCCTCAGATAAAGTCCACAAAGAAATAAAAGAAGTTTTGGGTTCATCTCAATCAATCTGTTATCAAGACCGAAAGAAAGTGCCCTATACCAATGCTGTGATTCACGAGATTATACGAAGCAAATATATCTTATTATTTGGCTTACCAAGAGAATGTGTGAAGGACATCTATATGGGTAATTTTCTCATCCCCAAGGTAAAGAATTTAACTTACTGGATTTCTGGAGGGCTGCATCTTCATGTAGGAAATTTTTTTCTCGTTTCATGAGAAGGAGCATAGGCTACCTGGCAAATTAAAAAAAAAATGGTTTTGAGATAAAATACTTGGGCATTTTCAACCATCTATTAGTATGACAGTTAACCTGAGTTATATCTAAAAATATAAAATTTCATTTCCTGACTGGACTTGCAGTCGTCCAACCAGATTAGACCAATGGCTGACTCAGATCTCTCCTCAGACCTTGAACAGGCCTACAGTCCCCCCCAAGGCTGGCTTAAATAATAAATTTTAATGGGTGTTTTAGTTCTTTTTTAATATAGGGCCAAATTATTTAATATGTTTTAAACTGTTTTTAAACTTTATGGGTATACGTGTTTTATTGGGGCTGTGCACCGCTCTGAGTCCCTCGGGAGAAGGGCGGTATAAAAATTTAAATAAAAAATAAAAAATAAATAAATAAATAATAAATTAAAAATAAATAATAAATAATAAATAATAAATAATAATAATAATAATAATAAATAAATAAATAAATAAATAAATAAATAAATAATAAGGCCCTTTCACGTGTGCAGCAGGCACCCAAAGGGACTAAAAAACGTGGCAAGCATGCCTCTGAGGCGTCTCGACGGCGGGAGTCCCTCAAGACTCCCAGGCCTCAAACAAGTTGCCCGCCACCGACAAGGATGCCCAGAGAAGGCATCGAGCCCTTGAAAGGCAATTTGCCTTGGCCCACCAGAAGGCCCGGTCCTCTGCCTGTCAGGGATTGGCTCCATTTGACTCATCGGTCCCTGCATCTACCACAGGGCCTCAGACCTTGCCAGAGGAAATCCAGCAGCCGGCATTCCGCAGCGAGCTGATGTTGCATGCTCTAACGCGGTACCAATTTCACTGCCGGTCCATTCGGGGGCGGCCTCCCCACCCAACCATCCCTACAACAATCTGGGCCGGAGGCCAATCAAATACATTTACTTGTGTAATAAGGAAGAGACTCTCAGGGTCAAATCAGCCCATCCCTCTGAGGTATTTTGGTTCTGAGGTAACTAGCATCTGAGGGTGAAGAATGGCTAGAAAACTAGCCCTCTTTGCCACTGCCTCCTTTTTTGTTATAAGCTAGTTTTTCCCTTCCCCACCAATCCTCTGGGCAGTGGTGAAATCCAATTTTTTTTTTACTACCGGTTCTGGGTGCGTGGCTTGGTGGGTGTGGTGTGGTTTGGTGGGCGTGGCAAGGGAAGGATACTGCAAAATTGCTTAATGCATTGTAAGCCGCCCTGAGTCTCCGGAGAAGGGCGGCATATAAATCAAATTAAAAAAAAAATCCCCATTCTCACCCCACTCTAGGGGAAGGATACTGCAAAATCCCCATTCCCTCCCCACTCCTGGGGGAAGGATATTGCAAAATCTCCATTCCCACCCCACTCCTGGAGGAAGGATACTGCAAATTCCCACCCCACTCCTGGGGGAAGGATACTGCAAAATCCCCATTCCCTCCCCACTCCTGGGGGAAGGATACTGCAAAATCCCCATTCCCTCCCCACTCCTGGAGGAAGGATACTGCAAAATCTCCATTCCCTCCCCACTCCTGGGGGAAGGATACTGCAAAATCCCCATTCCCTCCCCACTCCTGGGGGAAGGATACTGCAAAATCCCCATTCCCACTCCACTCCACTTCTCAGGGCGGCTTACAATGCGCTAAGCAATACCCTTCATCCTTTTGTATATTTTATACAAAGTCAGCTTATTGCCCCCACAACTGGGTCCTCAATTTACCTACCTTAGAAAGGATGGAAGGCTGAGTCAACCTTGAGTCTGGCGAGATTCGAACCTGCAGTAATTTATGCACCTTCCGCCGGGCCCTCAAGATGCTTTTATTCCAACAAGCCGGGCTGGCCTAATTTTAAAAATTTTTAATTGTTAACTTTTAATTTTTAAATGTCTAAAACGGGCAGTTTTATTTTAATTAGACATGGGCCAAATTATTTAATATTTTTAAATTGTTTTTTAAATTTTATATCTGTCTGTTTTATTCTGGCTGTACACCGCCCTGAGTCCTTCTGGGAGAAGGGTGGTATATAAATTAAATTAATAAATAAATAAATAAATAAAATCCCCATTCCCTCCCCACTCCTGGGGGGGAGGATACTGCAAAATCTCCATTCCCACCCTACTCTGGGGCCAGTCAGAGGTGGTATTTGCCAGTTCTCCAAACTGCTCAAAATTTCCACTACCGGTTCTCCGTACTGCTCAAAATTTCCGCTACTGAATACTTCCACTGTATTCTGGAACAGCCACAATTTATAAATTTTCAGGTGCAGCAGCACACAGGATGTATTGCAAAATGCAAATGGGTGTGTGAATGGGTGTGTGAATGGCCATCTGCAAGGCTTCCCCATCTATAAATGTGTCTGATTGGCCACAGGTACCATCTGTTCTCCAGGTAGGAACTGTGAGTTGACAACTTGGCTAGGTGACTCAGTGGCTAAGACTCTGAGCTTGTCAATCAGAAAGGTCAGCAGTCCAGCAGTTCAAATCCCTAGTATAGGTCTCCTGCGTGAGCTGGGGGATGGACTAGATGACCTCCAAGGTCCCTTCCAACTCTGTTACTGTTATAACCTTCAAGATGTCTACCATCTCATCAGGAGGAACGTTACCCCATTCAGAATGAAAAATGAAAAAAAAAAAATCACCAGTCATTTTCTTCTTTTTTTATAGGGAGCCATTCTCACCCCAGACCTGCGTTCTGTTCTCCTTGATCCCGAACATTGGGAGACACCTGAGGAGTTCAACCCCAATCATTTTTTGGACAAGGAAGGAAATTTTGTGCCCAATGAAGCATTTCTTCCTTTTGGAGCAGGTAAATATTTAGTTAAAGTTTGGACTGGGTTTAAAAAGGAAAGAAAAAAAATTGCATTTTCCCCTTGTTAAATAGGATAGGATAGGATACGGTAGGGTAGGGTAGGGTAGGGTAGGGTAAGGTAGGGTAGGGTAGAATAGAATAGAATAGAATAGAATAGAATAGAATAGAATAGAATAGAATAGAATAGAATAGAATAGAATAGAATAGAATAGAATAGAATTTTTTATTGGCCAAGTGTGATTGGACACACAAGGAATTTGTCTTTGATGCATATGCTCTCAGTGTACATAAAAGAAAAGATACGTTCATCAAGAATCATAAGGTACAACACTTAATGATAGCCATGGGGTACAAATAAGCAATCAGGAACAATGTTTTAATTGGTTTGTATTTTTAATTTTGGGCCAAATTTATATATATTTTAATTGTTTTTAATATTTGTATTTCATGTTTTTTAACTCTGGCTGTACACTGCCCTGAGTCCTCAGGGAGAAGGGCGGTATATAAATTTAAAATAAAATAAAATAAAAAGTAAAAATATCAATATAAATCGTAAAGAATAGAAGGAACAAATTATTACTGGTTTCCACCTTTCCTGTATTTTCTATGCAGGAGCTCATAGTTTGTTTGGGGGAACTCCTAGCAAAGATTCAGTTACTAATGGTTTCCTACTTTTTATTTTCTCTACAGGAGCTCGGGTCTGTCTGGGGGAACTCCTTGCGAAGATTGAGATTTTCATTGTGTTCGCCACTCTGCTGAGGGGATTTAGGTTCCAGCCACCAGAAGGAGTGGAGAAGCTCAGTCAAAAAACTATAGTAGGGTTGACTGTTCATTCCGTGCCTTACAAAATTTGTGCTCTTCCGCGTATCAATTCATCATAATTGGGGTAAACAACAAAGGGGCTCCTTCATACTGTCTCCTTCTATTTCAAATTCATTTGCACATGGTTCTCTTTCAGGGTTGGCTTTCTAAAAGGTTGAGAGCCACCTCCCAGCACACCTTGTGGGGAGGGAGGTTTCTTATTTTTGTACCCACTCTTGGCAACATAAACATAGGTTTTACATCTTGGATACCTGTAGCGGCAACTGCTGCCTACCTGACCAATGAGAAGGGGCTAATGAGGAAATTAAGCTGTGCCAATGCTCTCTTAGATCAGGGGTGTCAAACTTGTGTCGTCACGTCATCACGTCGTCACGTGATATATCGCGACTTTTTTCCCCTTCGCTAAACTGGGAGTGGGAGTAGCCAGCACGTGACGCATCCGGCCTGTGGGCCGCGAGTTTGACATCCATGTCTTAGATCAAGGGCTGAAGGGATATTGGGAAAACAAATAGGAATTGTAAAATATGATCTCTGGAGGGCTCGGGACAGGGGGTGCTCCTCTGTCCTGGTCCTGTTAGATCTCTCAGCGGCTTTTGATACCATCGACCATGGTATCATGCTGCACCGGTTGGAAGAGTTAGGGGTGGGAGGCACTGTGTTGCGGTGGTTCTCCTCCTTTCTCTCTGACCGGTCGCAGTCTGTGTTGACAGGGGGACAGAGGTCGACCCCGAGACCCCTCATATGTGGGGTGCCGCAAGGGTCGGTCCTCTCGCCTCTCCTGTTCAACATTTATGTGAAGCCGCTGGGCGAGATCATCTGTGGTTTCGGGGTGGAGTACCATCAGTATGCTGATGACACCCAGCTGTACATCTCCACCCCGGATCACCCCAACGATGCCCTTGAAGTGATGTCCCGGTGCCTGGAGGCCGTACGGATCTGGATGGGGAGGAACAGGCTCAGGCTCAACCCATCCAAGACCGAGTGGCTGTGGTTTCCGACGTCCCGATATAGTCAGTTGACGCCATCACTGACTATTGGGGGCGAATCATTGGCCCCCACGGAGAGGGCTCGCAACTTGGGCGTCCTCCTGGACTCGCAGCTGTCTTTAGAAAAGCACTTGACAGTCGTGACCGGGAGGATTTTTTATCAGGTTCGCCTGATTCGCCAGTTGCGTCCCTTTCTGGATCGGAACTCATTACGCACGGTCACTCATGCCCTCGTCACCTCCCGCCTGGACTATTGTAATGCTCTCTGCATGGGGCTCCCCTTGAGGAGCACCCGGAGGCTCCAACTGGCGCAGAGTGCGGCCGCGTGGGTGGTAATGGGAGCGACATGGCACTCCCATGTAACACCTCTCCTGCGCGAGCTGCACTGGCTCCCGGTGGTCTTCCGGGTGCGCTTCAAGATTTTGGTTACCACCTTTAAAGCGCTCCATGGCTTAGGACCTGGTTATTTACGGGACCGCCTACTACCACCAATAGCCTCCCACTGGCCAGTACGCTCTCATAGAGAGGGACTCCTCCGGGTGCCATCAGCCAAACAGTGTCGACTGGCGGCCCCTAGGGGGAGAGCCTTCTCTGTGGGGGCACCTACCATCTGGAATGAGCTCCCCCCGGAGATACGGAGGATCCTGGATCTGCGCTCCTTCCGCCGTGCTGTGAAGACCTTTTTATTCCATCAGGCGGGCTTGGCCTAATTTTCTTCCCTTTTAAATATGTAAATTTTAATCTGTTTTTAAATTATTGGGGTGTTTTAATCTGTCCGGGCCAAAATGATTTAATTTGATTTTATCTGGTTTTTAAATTTTTTGTATTTATGTATTTTATTGTTGGCTGTTCACTGCCCTGAGTCCTTCGGGATAGGGCGGTATACAAATCAAATAAACCATAAACCAAACCAAAATAGTTTATATGCTACTACAATTACCCATAAGGCAGGGCTGTCAAACTCGTGGTCCGTGGGCTGGATGCATCACATGCTGGCCACGCCCCCACCTGGTTTAGCAAAGGGGGGGAAAGTCCCTCTACATCACATGACGCTGCCGTGACGACGTGAGTTTGACAGCCCTGCCATAAGGCAATCTCAGCTGACTAATAGATTATGAGGTTAAGTAAATTGAGGGAATGAGAATCGTTCCTAAGTCGTTATCATCAGTTTCAAGAAATTCTACCCTGTTCTGAATGGGTTTCAGGTGTGAAATTATAAATACACAACTTGTACAGTCAGGCATACCCTACATCAGGGGTGGGCAACTACGGCCCTTTTACAACCTGTGGACTTCAACTCCCAGAATTCTTGAGACAGCCAAGCTGTCTCAGGAATTCTGGGAGTTGAAGTCCACAGCCAAGCTGTCTCAGGAATTTTGGGAGTTGAAGTCCACAGGTTGTAAAAGGGCAATAGTTGCCCACCCTTGCCCTACATGATATTCCCTTTGAAGCTGAGCCATATTCCAAAATGTGCACAAAAATGTGGATAGCAGTAAGGCAAGAAAATGGGTAAAAGAAAGAAAACCAAACTTAATCTAGTGTCAGCGTTGGAAGCCATATTAGGCCGGAAGCTTCCATGCTGCCACCTTCTCATGTGTGGAAAAGTAGGAGGGGGGATTTAGTAGAGGGGTTGTTTGTAGACATAATAGCATTCTTCCTGTCGGTCAAGGTCAGGCCGATCCTGCATCTGGAGAAGGCGTGGTCGGAGTGCTGAGTCAAGATGGGACGGCGGTTGATTGGAGCATGTGATCGACTGAGGAGTGAGGGGATGGTTTTGGGGGTTTTGATTTACTGGGAAAACCCGGACCTCTCAGATTCGGGTTTTTCCAGATGTGCCAGTTTACCTATTCCAGTAAAGAGAACTTTGGAAAATGCTTGCTTCCGCATCTTTACTCGAAGTTGGAGTTTTCTGGAACGCTGACATTTAGTTTACATCAATATCATCCACTCAATTTGCCTACCTTAGAAAGGATGGAAGGCTGAGTCAATCTTGAGCCTTGGAGAGATTCGAACCAGTAGTAATTGCAGGCAGCTGTGTTAATAACAGGGTGCTTAGGGCCCAAATACCAAAACCAAATTTAATTGGTTTTAATTTTATTCCAATAATTTTTTGCTTCAGGGCATGTCCACCACATATGATAATAGGCTCCTGGTAATTGGTGACATTTCCAACACTTAGCTGATTCATCTTTAAACATTTTTGCTAACTTCTCCGGTGGCATATGCCATCTATAAAACATTTTATATTGATTTTCCTTATATGCAGTGGACATCGTTAATTTATAATTCCTTTCCCATAGTTGTTGCCAAAAAATGGCAGAGATTCTAATGTACTTCCTTCACTGGAAAATTCTTAAAAATTGAGGAAGATACTCAGAAAGTAACTGTAGGAGAAAGAGTGGCAGAATCTAGGGGTGGAGTTAAAAGAGGAATCACTCTAGTATCCCTGTGAAGCCACAAGAGGATCATGTCCAAACCACCACTCCCTTGAATTCTCTTAGCCTTCATCTAACTCTAAACAGCTGCTGGACATAGGCTTTTTAGTAACAAATCATTTTAATTGGACCTTCACATGTGGACCTGGTCTTTTGCACTAACATTAGGGTTCAGGAGTTGAACACAGGAAATGTTTTATGTCATATTGCATTATTGTCATAAAATGTTTAGGATTATTTTTATGACATATTTTATAAAATTTGCCAAATTTCAGTTCCACAGAAATCATGCATTCCATATTTTGGATGCATTCTGTAAGTTAGCCAGGGATGAAATGCTCCTGGTTCGGACTGGATTGCCCACTCCAGTAGCGATGGTGGCAGGTGGTTCAGAGAAGTGGTAGCAAAAATCCCTGCGCGCCCCCAACCCCCCAATGCCTAGCTTAGCTGCACGATCATCAGTCTTTTTTTTTTTTACTTTTAAAAGCATTTTTTCTACAACCTCTTCAGCCGAAAAAAATGCTTTTAAAAGTTAAAAAAAAAGCCTCTGATGATCGTGCAGCTCAGCTGGGATCGTCAGGGGCTTTTAAAAGCATTTTTTCTACAACCTCTTCGGTCGAAGAGGTTATAAAAATGCTTTTAAAAGCCTCTGACGATCAGGCAACTCAGCTGGGATTGTCAGAGGCTTTTAAAAGCATATTTTTCTGCAACCTCTTCACCCACTCAGTCACATTACCCACCGCCACCGCCACCAAGCCACGCCCACAGAACCGGTAGTAACAATTTCACCACTGAAGTTAGCTCATTTGAAGTACTTCGGTTCAAAAATTGTTGCCCTACAACACACTGTTTTGCCCAAGTAAAGATTACCACCAATCAAACAGAAGGGGAGGGGGGACCGGCTTTATTGTCACTTTTTTCTGTGAACACACTGGCACACGTTAAAAAATAAAATTCTGATGCACGCTCTCAAAAGAAAATAAGCCAACATGTTGAAAAAGCTAACAGCACTATCTGGGATGGAATGTTTTAACAAAGTTTCCATTGCAATGACGACACAGCAGTTTCTCACCTCCCGGATCATTATTAACTCTAGCATCATTTAATCCATTTTAGCCTCTAAGGAGCACATTAGTAAACAAAATAGATGGCAGTGACGCCCTATATCCGTGATGGCAAACCTATGGCACGCATGCCACAGCTGGCACACAGAGCCCTCCCTGTGGGCACGCGAGCCAACACCTAGCTCAGCTCCACCGTGCCTGCGTGCACGTGCCTCCCACCGCCTAGCTGATCTTTGGGATGTGCGGGGAGACGGGGCGTATGCGGGAGACGCGTGTGCATGGGCAGGGGGGTGGGGGTCACATGCGCATGCATGGGGGGTGAGGGTCGTGCATGCATGCGCGGAGGTGGGGGAAGCACAGGGAGCAGCGCCCCCCACAGCCCATTTTTGGGCCCAGGAGGCTGCAGGGAGGCCTGCATGGGGGGGTGGAGCATGGGGGGGTCATGTACACATGCACGGGGGGGGTGCATTGCATTATGTGTGCTGGCACACGTGCGCAGTGCCAGCACATGACGAGAAAAAGGTTAGCCATCACTGCCCTGTATGGATTAGCCTTTAGCCTAGTTATTAGTCCTCCGCGTCTGTTGTGGATTTAATAAGACAAACACAACTTTTGGATTAATCAGAGACAAATTTATATATTGCGCAATAGGTTCAAAGCTCTGTACATGAAGCGTTGAACAAAGACAGAAATTAGGTACAATGGTTTTATACCCTTCTAGACAAAGGATTCTGTTAACTCAGCAATTCATATGGTCATATACATTTATCATTTTTAATTGACATTTCCTAATTACAGAGTTTCTTTGCAAAACAGTTATAATTCTTTTTTGTAGATTACTGAAGCATAGATTCAAATCATCTTCTGACGATAGACAACTTTTAACTCATGTGGATCCCCTTGACCTAACCAACCTTTAAGCTGTATGTCATTAGAATGATCCTTTCTTCTGACAACTTAGAGGCCTCCTAGAGGAACCAAAAGGATTTTGGCTGAGTTTGTACTTTTCCAACCGGATGCATTGCTTTTTAGAATAGAGTGAATAGAAAGTTATCCAGTGGTCATCTATCAGAGCCCGCTTCATTACATTACGTCTGCTTGTTTCCTCATTATATTGGAAGCTATTATATAACAACTAAATTTATATATATAGTGAACATTAGTCATCCAATGCTCCCTTTTAACTGTATATTTTTTTAACAATATGACGCCAATATTTTCTCACTTTTACAGGCTGTTTATTTCCAATCCCAATTCGAATTTTTTTTTTTTTTTTGCTTTAATTTATATGCCGCCCTTCTCCGGAGACTCAGGGCGGCTTACAATGCGTTAAGCAATAGCCTTCATACTTTTGTATATTTACACAAAGTCAGTTTATTGCCCCCACAATCTGGGTCCTCATTTCACCTACCTTAGAAAGGATGGAAGGCTGAGTCAACCTTGAGCCTGGTGAGATTCGAACTTGCAGTAATTGCAAGCAGCAGTTCTTAATAACAGTGCTTTAGTCCACTGTACTACAGGCTCAACCTCTTATGAGAACAATTGATATAATGTGTTCAACAGTGGTGTGACAATTTGTTGAAACAGAAGAAAAAGCAATAGGTTCAGAAACAGGTGAAACTTTTTTGTTGTTTTTCCCTACTGTGATGTACCAGAGCGAGGAACAAAACAGATCTTGAATGGAGACGGGTACACTGTCATTCCTATGATGGGTTCTTCACTGAGCTTCTCCACTCCTTCTGGGGGCTGTAACCTAAATGCCCTCAGCAGGCTGGTGAACGTAATGAAGAATTCAATCCTTGCAAAGAGTTCCCCCAAACAAATCCGAGCACCTACATAACAAAATGAAATAAAAGCAGAAAATTACCATTTCCCCCAAAATAAGACATCCTTTGATAATAAGCCTAATCGGGCTTTTGAGCACATGCGCTAAAATAAGGCCCCCCTTGAAAATAAGCCCTCCCTGAAAATATTTAAACGCACGCGCAGCTGGTCCCCGCCATTTCCTCTGGTTTCGTCCACGTGCCCCAAAATAATAAGACCACCCCAAAAATAAGGCCAAGCACTTATTTCACCGTTCAAAAAAAATATGAGACAAGGTCTTATTTTCGGGGAAACACGATACTAGTACAGGTAGATTCAACAGCTCATTTAGTGGCCATTTGAAGTTACAACAGCACTGAAAAAAAGTGATTTATGACTGTTTTTCACACGACCCTTGCAGCATTCCCATGGTCACGTGATCGAAATTCAAATCCTTGGCAACTAGCTCATATTTATGACGGTTGCTATGTCCTGAGGTCATGTGATCACTTCTTGCGAACTTCTGACAAGCAGAGCCAATGGGGAAGCCAGATTCACTTAACAACCGTGTTACTAACTTAACAACTGCAGTGATTCACTTAACAACTGTGGCAAGAAAGGTCACAAAATGGGGTGACATATAAGCCTAAATGCTATTATTATTGCTATCATGACTTACAGCTGTAAAGGGCAGTGCCATTACTGTCCTAAGTCGAGAACTTCCGGTACTGAGTTTTACTGAGGTTATTTATTTATTACATTTTCAGTATTGTAAGAATTAATCTCACACCACCACCCGCATCCTAGAGAATGAAATATTTGGGGGGATATTAGAAAGAGGTAGAATACTATATTTCCCCAAAGGAGAAATGGAGAAACATGTTCTTAGAGGCAGAAAGCAGCCCCCAGTCTTTCTTAACAGCCCCCAGCAGATGCCCATTAAGAAATCCTGAGCCAGCCTATTCACAAAATACCTTCACCTCCAGGTGATGGGATTAAGGACGGGACATTCATTGAGAAAAGGGGAAACAATACCTGTCCATTTAGAAAGGCAGACTAGAGGCAATAGATAACAGGATAAAAATCAATTACATATGCCTGACAGGAAGTGATAATCAAGAGCCATCATGTGCCTTTGCGAAACAAGTAAAACCAATCAAATAATAAAAACACACAATGCAAGCCTCCAGATTACAAAATGCTGTAAAAAATATATATATATATATATATATATAAGGCCATGTAAAACCAAACCAATAGGTCAGCTGTTCCAGAACTGCACGCTCTGTGTGTGTGTCAGGGGTGAAATGCTCCCGGTTCGGACTGGATCGCCTGATCCGGTAGCGATGGAGGCGGGTGGTTCGGAGAACTGGTAGCAAAAATCCCTGCCCCCCCCCATGCCCAGCTGAGCCACACAATCATCAGAGGCTTTTTTTTTTACTTTTAAAATCATTTTTTCTACAACCTCTTCTGCCGAAAAAATGCTTTTAAAAGTAAAAAAAAAAAAGCCTCTGATGATCAGCTGGGATCATCAAAGGCTTTTAAAAGAAAAAACTCTTTGCCTCTGATGATCCAAGCTGAGTTGCCTGATTATCAGAGGCATTTTCCAACCAACCTCCATTTTACCTCTTCGTAAAGTCTTTCAGGCTAAACTTGTTCCGATCATGCTCTATGGTGCTGAAATTTGGGGTCTTACAGAGGCCCCCATATTAGAGAGAACTCAAAATAATCTGTTAAGGAGGATGCTTGGGGTAAACAATTCCACTTCAGCTGCAGCCGTCAGAGCTGAATTGGGACATTTCTCACTATACACCTATACAATCACTAGGGCGGTAGCCTACTGGCTAAAAATGACCCAGATGGATGCCAGCAGACTCCCTAAAATATGTCTAGAGGAACAGCAGATTTCAAATCCTCAAAGGTATTCCTGGCTAACCCGGCTGTCAGAAATATTGAACCGATATGGTGTAGGGTTCCCGTTGTGTGACACACTGAACCAAGTTAAACAACGGATTAAAGATATATATGGGCAAATGGATATGGCAACCCTTTCAATTAATCATTCCCTTAAACTGCTGACAGCAGTTAAAACAACTTTCACCCTGGAAAAGTATTTATATTTAGAAATGCTATCAGTGGAGAGACAGTTATTTGTTAAGTTTAGATTCGAACTTCTAGATACCAACGTTAAATTCGGCCGTTATCGGAAAATCCCGTATGACAAAAGAATATGCATATGTGGGGTAAACGTCATGGAGGACACAGCACATATAATATTCGAATGTAGTCTCTATCAGGAAGTTAGAAATCAATATCTGTCCCCAATTATAAATAAATTTCCCCACTGGAATATAAGCCAAAAATTAGCATTTCTGTTGAAGGCTGACTCTCCTCCTCTGGTAAGAGCGATCACTCGATACCTTAAAAGGTTGACAGCAATACGAGCCAGTTATATCAAGGAAAATTTTATCGATTGTAAGAAAGATGAGCTTAGTTAGAGAGGAGCTATCCTATTTGGGTTATCTAGTCTTCTAGTCTTGGCAACTTAGCTATTGAAATTTGATATGGTAAAATTTTAATGTCATCTATCATATATTTTTAGATTGCTATTTTTGTAACTGTTTTATCTTTTTCCCTTTTTCTCTTCTGTTTTGTTTGAAAACGCCTTCGGGCTATTCAATAAACTATACCTATACCAGAGGCATTTAAAAGAAAAAAAGTTTCTGCCGATCAGGCAACTCAGCTGGGATCGTCAGAGCCTTTTGAAAGCATTCTTTTACAACCTCTTCGCCAAAGAGGTTGTAGAAAAAATGGTTTTAAAAGTAAAAAAAAAAAAAATGGCCACGCCCACCCAGTCACATTACCCACCACCACTAAGCCACACCCACAGAACCAGTAGTAACAAATTTTAGATTTCACCCCTGGTGTGTGTGTGTGTCTGTGTGTGTGTTGGTTCTGCTAATCAATAAACATAGACTTTCTTTCCAATCAGCCTCCATGTTATTTCCAGTGTCTTTCTCCCACTTGGAACTGAACCAGATGGAGTTTCCTCCCAACAGTATCTGTCACCCATCTCACCATCAGCCAACTCTAACAAGTTACCGTATTTTTCAGAGTATAAGATGCACCTTTTTCCCCTCTAAAAGGGGGTGAAAATTTAGGTGCATCTTATACACCGAATGTAGCCCCACCCACCGACTGGCCCCCACCCTTTGGCCTCTGCCTCGAAGCAGTTACCTCCTTGCAAGCAAACAGCAAGAAAAAACAGCTCCTTTCAGCTTCAGCACAGCCTCATTAGCACAAGCTGATTGGATCGGCCTCCCAACTCTCCGCTGATTTGCTCTCAGCTGTTTTGCGCAGGGCTCTGCTGCTTGCTGCAAAGAGGTAAATTGCTGGAGCAGATTATTTTCCCCTTGTGCTAATCAAGCTATGCTGAAAACGAAAATGAAAATAAAGCAGGCTGTTTGCTGTTTGCTGCAACGAGGCAAAATTGCTCAGAGGCAGAGGGAGATTTCTTTTTCTTCTTTTCCTCACCAAAAAAGGTAGGTGCATCATAAAACTCTGGTACGTCTTTTACTCCAATACAGTTGCATATTTTGGAAAGAAGTTCCTTAATTTACCTTTCCCCAAATCCCCAGTTAGATGCAGAGTAAATGTCATTTTGCCCTTTAACCAGCACTTGGCAGTGAACAATTTTAGTTCCAATTTCTTTCCTTACAACAAGCAAGAAACTTGCACATTACCTGCTCCAAATGGGAGAAATGCTTCTTTTGTCACAAAATGCCCTTCTTTGTCCAGAAAATGATTGGGGTTGAATTGTTCAGGAGTCTCCCATTGTTCAGAATCAAGAAGAACAGAGCGCAGATCTGGTAAAACAATAGCTCCCTAAAATGAAGAAAGAAAGAAATGAAAACATATAGACAAACTCAGTTCTTGTTTCTGGATATCCCGCTTCCATTCAGGTAAATTTCAAACACCATGTCAGACTGCGCACAGTGTGACTATTTTGAGACAACCCAGGAGCAAAATTCAGTAAACAGAGGTTTGTCTTTCAAATAGTGGTTTATCTACAAGGAATATATACATACATGTACTAGGCAAAGTCAGGCAATCAATCATCAACTATAGCATAGAAGCACACACGGAGAGATATGCCCTCGCAGGGCCTCTCTTATATTACAGTCTCTTAAAGGGATAACCCTGCTGACTCATTCTCATTGCATCATCATTTCAGATTACAGCCTTACAGCAGCTGGTCAGCTATTAAATCACCATTACCCTGACACACCATCATATGGGATTATTCTGCAGGCCATTTCTACTACCTCCCTTTTTAAATTTCTTCAACTAATCTTCCTTTTCTCTATAGTTTCCCTTCCATCACTGCCAACAGAGATTTCATCAGTATGTACGTAAACGAAAAATGGTTTGTGGTTCATTTTACTCCTGTTTATATTGTACTGTATTTGCCAGATACAGGTAGGCCTTGAGAAAATAAAAGAATAGGTGGATTTAGTAAATAATATTTCTAGGAACCAGTTTGCTATAATGGTTAAGGCAGAGGTCTTCAAACTTGGCAGCTTTAAGACATGTGGACTTCAACTGTGGGTCTCTGCCACATGGGGGGTGGGAGTCATGTGGGGGGCTGCACGTGCATGTGTGGGGGTAGGGCGCATGCAGGGTGCGCGGGTGCATGCGTGGGGGTTGGGGTGCATGCGTAGGGGCTGCACGCAGATTGCATTTTGGGGGTTTGGGCGCGTGCTTCGGGCACTCGGTCCGGAAAAGGTTAGCCATCACTGATCTAAAGGCTACATTCGAACAAGGTGTTAGCATACAGAAGAAGCTCAACGGGGCTCCCATATGTAGATCCAGCTCTTAAAATGCAAATCTTGGAATTCAGAAAAATTCACACCTTGGGAATGAGAACCCCATTGAGGTAAATATCCTTTGCGCATTGTCTTGGTATTCCAAATAATGAGATGTATTTGCTTCTCATGATCTCATGAATCACAGCATTGGTGTAGGGCAGATTCTTTCGATCTCCGTAATTGATGGAGCGAGATGAAGCTAAGACTTCTTCTAGTTCCTTGTGGACCTTGTCTGAAAGAAACTTTTATTGAAGACCGCATAAATTACCTCAGAAAAGAAGCAAGGGGCCGCAGTGGTGGATTTCAAATTTTTTTACTACTGGTTCTGTGGGTGTGGCTTGGTGGGCGTGGCAGGGAAAGGATACTGTAAAATCTCCATTCCCTCCTCAATCCAGGGGAAGGTTACTGCAAAATCCCCATTTCTTCCCAATCAGCTGGGACTCGGGAGACAGAGAATAGATGGGGGTGGGGCCAGTCAAAATTTTTACTACCGGTTCTCCAAACTACTCAAAATTTCTGCTACCGGTTCTCCAGAACTGGTCAGAACCGGCTGAAACCCACCTCTGCAAGGAGGGGGGTGGTGTTCAGATACTTTTTTCCCCACAATAATTATTTCATGTGATTTCCATGAAAGAGATTCTGAATACTAACTAAGATGGATTGTAAAATCCTGATATCAGGAAAGGATTATTAGCAGACATTAAATATAAATATGTAAAAACAATAACCTAGCAATCCATTCTCTGGATCCACCGTTTCCCAATAAAGTTTACTTTTCTTTTTGTTTTTACAGATCTTACCTGCCACCGTAAAGCAATATCTCCAGTACTTCACACAAGCAGTAATTCAAGAATGTCTGGAGGTCCTGGGTTGCTTGCCTTTCAGATCCCTTTTACTTGTTCAAGAGAACATGCTAAGCACACCTTTTGTGCGCCTTTAAAAATGAGGTGTGAAAAAAGTGTTTCTGCCCTAGAACAGGGGTCTGCAACCTTAAACACTCAAAGAGCCATTTGGACCCATTTCCCACAGAAAAGAAAACACCGGGAGTCACAAAACCCTTCCCGTGCCTGACTATTTCTTGAGCGGCCACAAAACTAGCATATGTAGTTGAATTAAACATTCTGTTTTCTTCTGAAACTTTTCTTTTCTTGGATTTATCCATGGTTGGCCTACCAGGAGTTGAAAAGCTCAATAAATCATGTGCTGGCGGGTGTCGCACATTGGCTGTTGTGAGGCATATTTTGAGTGACAGGGAGCCACAGCAGAGGGGTGAAAGAGCCATATGCGGCTCCAGAGCCGCAGGTTGCTGACCCCTGGACTAGACAGTTGCATTCAGCATGGTTAAGGATGAATAGAGGAAAGGCGTGGAACATTAATCAATTGTCTTTAGAGAGCGTTGAAGTCCTTTATCACCTCACTCAACAAATAGTGTCTTTGAGCCTCTCCCTTACACTGTTGATAATGATAAGGTATAATAACACCAAGTAGCTACTTTTAAGTGGCCATCAAGATTGCAGCATCAGCAATTCTTTTCACCTTGATTGTTATATTATCTCTTCTATAAGGCGATTTATCTTTTTTTAAAGAATCATCTCTCAAGCCTTCATGGCATGTGGCTGGATTTATTTATTTATTTATTTATTATTTAAATTTCTATACCGCCCTTCTCCAGAATAGGACTCAGGGCGGTGAACAGCCAGAATAAAAAACAATACATACAAAATTTAAAAACAATTTAAAATAATTAAATATTATTGGCCGTAAATTAAAATAACCCAATTTAAAATCAATTTAAAATTAACTCAAGCCAGCCCCGCTAATTGAAATAAATGAGTTTTCAGGGCCCGACGAAAAATCCGGAGGTCTGTTATTGTACGTATCTCTGGGGGGAGGTTGTTCCAGAGGGTGGGCGCCGCCACAGAGAAGGCTCTCCCCCTGGGGGTCGTCAGCCGACATTGTCTGGCGGACGGCACCCTGAGGAGGCCCACTCTGTGCGAGCGTACTGGCCGGTGGGAGGCTATTGGTGGCAGGATGAGGAACTGCATATTTCTGGGTGCTTTTGTCCAATGAGATCAAGCAGATGCTTTGGGTATCATCTAGTGCAGGGGTGTCAAACTCAATTTCATTGAGGGCCACATCAGGGTTGTGTTTGACCTTGGGGGGTTGGGGTGGGTGTGGCCGGGGTGGGAGTGGCCAGCAAGACATGTGGTGCCTGTGGTGACCCGAGCACTCTGTCAGCAAAAACAGGCTCCAGAGCTCCATTTTTGGCCGCAACGGCCTCCTGCAACCCTCTGCCAGTGAAAGTGGAGCTCGCGAGGGCCGCCTGCGCCCCTCCCGAGTTCCGTTTTCACTGGCAGAGGTACCGTGGGCCAGTCTTTTGCTGTTTCCAGGGCGGCCCTGTGGGCCAGATCTAAGCACCCTGCAGGCCGGATCCGGCCCATGGGCCTTGAGTTTGGCACCCCTGATCTAGTGGGACCCCAGGAGCATGCCTTTTCTGTCACAACACCTGATCTCTGGAATAGCAATAGCACTTATATACCACTTCACAGTGCTTTACAGCTCTCTCTAAGTGGTTCACAGAATCAGCATATTGCACCCAACAATCTGGGTCCTCATTTTATCAACCTCGGAAGGATGGAAAGCTGAGTCAACCTTGAGCCGGTCAGTCATTATAAAATCACTGGGGCTTGGCTCAGACAATTAAAAAGAAAAGAAAGGAATAAGGTAGTACAGGGGTTTAAGGCACCCTGTTATTAAGCTTATTAAGACCAGCTGCCTGCAATTACTGCAGGGTTCGAATCTCGCCAAGGCTCAAGGTTGACTCAGCCTTCCATCCTTTCTAAGGTAGGTGAAATGAGGACCCAGTTTGTGGGGGCGATAAGCTGACTTTGTATAAAATATACAAAAGTATGAAGGCTATTGCTTAACGCATTGTAAGCCACCCTGAGTCTTCGGAGAAGGGCGGCATATAAATCAAATTTAAAAAAAAAAAAAAAAAAGGAGGATGAAAAAAAAATACATTAACATGAATGACATACCTTTTTTTTTTTTCAAATTATATCCCAGGAGTGAGTTTGAACATATTACTCTCCTAAGACAAGAACACTAAAAATAGTTTCTGAACACTAAAAATTACCCCGAAAGGATCAGAAACTGTCTGTTCAACTCTAGAATATAAATATATATTAATATTCTATCTGGCGTGACTTTATAGCGGAATTTCACTTCCTGACTAAAAATTCAATTTTCTTGTCACTAATTTTGTCCCACCTTGAATATCCAGATGAGTTGCCATGAGTAGCAATGCCCATTGTAGAGAACCAGATGTTGAGTCTGTCCCAGCAATCAAGAGGTCAGCAATACAGTGAACCAGGTTGTCTTCATCGTATGTAGAATTTGGATCATTCTTGCTCTGTAGATAACAATGAGAAAGGCAAAATGTCAATTGTAGACATTCTCCTATTGCTACCAATTCTTCTCCAAACCTAGTTTCTCCCCTTACTAGTTCATAGTCCATCTTCTCTCTGGAGATAAAGATGGAACAAGACTAGAGACAATGAATATAAAAGTGGGACATAATTGTGAAACACATGCACTATTTTGAGAACTTCAATGGGACAAAATATTAGGAACAATTTAGAAAACATTATTCAGCTTTATTACATATCTTTTCTTTTATGTACACTGAGAGCATATGCACCAAGACAAATTCCTTGTGTGTCCAATCACATTTGGCCAATAAAAAATTCTATTCTATTCTATTCTATTCTATTCTATTCTATTCTATTCTATTCTATTCTATTCTATTCTATTCTATTATTATTGATTGTTACACAGTCAGCTAGATGTTCAGACTGGGTTTGGCATGGTATCTTCGCAGGATGGAAGTTGTTCCCAGTAAAGCTGCCTTTTGCAATTGACAGATGGTGAATTTGTCAGTGCCAATGGTGTTCAAGGGGTGCTTCAGTTGTTTTGGGATTGTACAGCAGGCTGCTATGACTATTGGTACTACATTTGCTTTCTTTTGCCACAGTCGTTTTATTTCTATTTGCAGGTCTTTGTATTTTGTTATCTTCTCCAGTTCCTTCTCTTCTACAGGTAATCCTCAACTTACAACAGTTCATTTACCGACTGTTCAAAGATACAACATCACTGGAAAAAGTGACTTATGACCATTTTTCATACTTACAACTGTTGCAGCATCCCCATGGTGCAACATGTGATCAAAATTCAGATGCTTGGAAATTGACTCATATTGATGACAATTCAATATGAGTCAATTTCCTCAGACTCAGGCTCAGACTCAACCCCTCCAAGACCGAGTGGCTGTGGCTTCCGGCGCCCCGATATAGTCAACAGGTGCCATCGTTGACTATTGGGGGTGAATCCTTGCCCCCCACGGAGAGGGCTCGCAATCTGGGTGTCCTCCTGGATGCACGGCTGTCTTTAGAAGAGCATATGACGGCCGTGGCCAGGGGGGCCTTTTATCAGGTTCACCTGATCCGCCAGTTGCAGCCCTTTCTGGACCGGGATGCCCTGCACACGGTCACTCACGCTCTTGTTACCTCCCGGTTGGACTATTGTAATGCTCTCTACATGGGGCTCCCCTTGAAGAGCACTCGGAGGCTCCAGCTGGTCCAGAATGCGGCCGCGCGGGTGGTTATGGGCGCAACTCGTTGTGCCCACGTGACACCCCTCCTGCGCGAGCTGCACTGGCTCCCAGTGGTCTTCCGGGTGCGATTCAAGGTGTTGGTTACCACCTTTAAAGTGCTCCATGGCATAGGACCCGGGTACCTTCGAGACCGTCTTCTGCCACCAATAGCCTCCCACCGACCAGTCCGCTCCCACAGAGAGGGTCTCCTCAGGGTGCCATCGGCCAAGTTATGTCGGCTGGCAACACCCAGGGGGAGGGCCTTCTCTGTGGGAGCCCCAGTCCTGTGGAATCAACTGCCCCCGGAAATACGTAAGATCTCCGACCTCCGCGTGTTTTGCTGCGCACTGAAGACCCTGTTGTTCCGCCAGGCCGGGCTATCAACATAATAGTTTTAAATTGGGGTATTTTAAATTCCTGGGGTTTTAATTGAGCCAAATTTATTTAATCATTTTAAATTTTAATTGCTGTTTTGTGTTGTGTTTTTAAATAGGCTGTACACCGCCCTGAGTCCTTCGGGAGAAGGGCGGTATAGAAATAAATTTATTTATTTATTTATTTATTTATTTATTTATTTATTTATTTATTTATTTAATTCCAGTGTACGGGAATGATGAGATCAACTTTTGCAACCTTCTGACAAGCAAAGTCAATGGGGAAGTTACATTCACCTAACGACTTGTGTTACTAATTTAACAGCTGCAATGATTCACTTAACAACTGTGGCAAGAAAGGTTGTAAAATGGGGCAAAATTCACTTAACAACTGTCTCACTTTGCAACATAAATTTGAGGTTCTATTGTGACTGCATGCTGAGGACTACCTTGTATTCTGCTGTCTCCAAGTTATTGCCAAGTCCACTATCCAGACTTTTTTGTCTTTCTTATCATTTTTTTTATTACCTCAAAATAATGTCAACTCAAAGCTATTAACCTTTTCCTTTTAGTGGAGAGTGAAACATCATTTGTTCCTGCAAGCAGGAAAACCATTCACCAATCAAGTCACAGCATTCTGGGATGAAAGAATATGATTAGTCAATTGATGCTTCTCTTTATTAATCATCATTTTTATCTCTATAATAATCATATACTATTAAATGATATCCTTTCCCATATTCCAACTGGCCAATGCAGTAGCTAAAATGTTTTATTACCCCCATCCTTTGAATATCCTTTGTGGTGTTCCTTGGATTGCTTTATACTGCTCTTTTAAAAAAAAAAAAAAACCTGTCTTATCCTTCCTTATAGGCATAGCTACTTAAACAAGAATTAGGAAATGGGTCATGCCAACCAATCACATGGTTAAAGAGTCAGAAAGCTGACCTAGACAGCAATAAGCAAGAACCATAACTTAGGCAAAAGGGAATGAGTCTTTTTTTAAGTCAAGAGAAAACACAATTACATTTGGAAGCACTGTATTTTTCGGAGTATAAGACGCACCTTTTTCCCCCAAAAAAAGTGGGTGAAAATCTGGGTGCATCTTATACTCTGAGTGTAGCCCCGCCCAACCTCGCAAATGGAGATTTCAGAGGCTGAAAAAAGCCTCTGAAAGAAGCTTCATAAAAAAAGCCTCTGAAAGGCTTTTATCTAAAATAATATGGCAAGCAGCAAAAGAAGAATCAGTAAAGGTTCTAACCAAACTATGCTAACAAATCTGGAGAATGACACAATAACCAACAGATCGGAAGAGGTTAATTTATATACCAATACCAAAGGAAGGAGGTTGAACAGTCTTTCAGAAAAAAAGCCTCCGAAACAGAGCTTCAGAAAAAAAGCCTCCAAACAGAGCTTCAGAAAAAAAGGCTTTTTTTCTGAAGCTCTGTTTTGGAGGCTTTCAGAGGCAGAAAAAAAAGTTTTTTCTGAAACAGAGTTTCAGAAGCAGAAAAAAAAAGCAAGGCACAGAGCTCACAACCAACAAATCTGTTGCTAAAATTCACCTCTGGGAACAGCTGATTGGGGATATTCCGGGAGGCCGATCCACCCACCAATCAGCTTTTTTTTTATTTTCCTCCCCAAAAGCTAAAGTGCGTCTTATACTCCGAAAAATACGGTAGCTTCGACAGATAGCTCCCTGATTGATTGGAGTATATGGGGGAGGAGTACAGTGTCAGAATTTGTTGCAGCACACACAATCAGACACACAATTAAATAATTCTGCAGGATTCATCTACATAAGAAAATGTCTTTATGTACAAAACCATTGTAGGTTTTTCCATGTTGTAGAGAAGAGAAATAGCAAGTACAAACACAGCACAAAATGAAAGCACAAAACAGAGAAGGAAAAATGGAGGAGAGAGAAGCTAGTTCTCTCAAACCTATATACAGAACAGTTAAGCTACACCCAGGCTCCGAACTGTTTCTTGTGGCCCCATACAACAAATACTGTTTCAGTTACCAAACAGTCCTCATTGGCTGACCTGTTGCTATCCCTATTCAATCAGCCCCCATTGGCTGACCTATTCCAGTCTATGAATATTCATACTCTGACATACAGCATATTCAGACTGTAAATGTTCTATTTTTATAGCTACTCTTAATAAAAGTCATTTTAAACTTCATTTGGAGTGGCTTTCCTTGTCTGGTCAATTTGCTGAGGTTGATACATATCTATCATACTTTTGATCATGATAGGAACAACTGCTGATCCCTTTTAGTTGTGAACTAATAGTATGTTGGTAGTAGTTTCTATTGCAATTAAACCAACTGTAGTAATATTATCTACACAAGGGATTACGGCAGGAGGAGGGAATAGCTGGCAATATTATTCCATGGTGGAGTTCCAAGCATCCGCTCCAACAACAGGAAAAATTGTTTGGAAACCCCAAACAATAGCTTAGAGTTGGAAGAAGCAACTCTCAATATCTCCATCAAATAGTATTGTGTTCTGCCCCAGCTCCGGATTCCCGAGGATATTGACACACACCAATGGTCCTTATCAAATTTATTAAGTAGCAAGAATAAACCAAAGTCCGGCAAAGGTTGGCAACCAGCCCAGAAAACAAGATACGATAAGACTTTTCCAAAAATGCTCTGATGATAATTACAAGTTGTTTCCAGCAAGAAACTTACTAACAGCGCGTGACTTAAATAGGCTAAAGCAGTGGCCAATTATCCTCAAGCCTTACTCTCGAGGAGACCTCCTTCTCCTGAGTAGCC
This sequence comes from Pantherophis guttatus, assembly GCF_059756535.1. Taxonomy (NCBI): domain Eukaryota; kingdom Metazoa; phylum Chordata; class Lepidosauria; order Squamata; family Colubridae; genus Pantherophis; species Pantherophis guttatus. Next base: position 6,095,443 of record NC_142068.1, on the reverse strand, counting down.
ACTCCTGCCTTTTGGCAGCCCTGTGTGCTCGAGCATTGAGAAGAGGCTCCTCCACTTCACTCTCTCCACTTGAAGGAGCCTCTGGAGGTTCTGAAGGCCCTGGCTGAGTCTCTGCCCCTGGCACCTCATCCTCTTCAGCCTCCTCGCTGTCTGACACGAGCGCCGGCTGCACAGGCTGCTGGCGCGACACCACACCAGCCTCCTCGTTGTCGGGATCAGCCACGATCCGCGCAGGCCGCTGGCGGGCCACAATATATTGCTATACAAAACAGAGACTTACTTTCTCCATTTGAAGCAAATAATAATCAATGAAATCCTGTGGCTCGTGCAGGTTCTGATTCTCCTTATGTTGTGTGAGCTCCTTCTTTATAGTACCGATTATATTGTCCACTGCAGAGAGGGTTTTCTGGTGAGACCCTGGGATATATTTCATGATAAATGGAAAGAATCCATAAATCTACAAGAAAGAGAAAGCAAATCCTGTTACAAGACCAGCACCATAAATCAATTCCTATAAATTACCAATTCAGCCTCATGATCTGCCCCATATCAGATATCAAACTTATTTCCATATTTCTAGGGAACACAGACAGTCAAACATATGTCTATTCTTTTGTTGTTTCTTAATAACAGTCAATAACTGGGGACATAAATGTATAACATTTCTCTCCTAGGCCAGCTCTCTAAATAATATTATGCCACCCAAAATTCCAATTTATATTCCCAAAATATTTGGCAAAGAAAAGTGTCTGCCACTTTGCAATATTATCTACCATCAATGGTCCTCATGTACATACCAAAATATTCCAGATTAATGATTAAGTAGTATAAAAGTAATAACATACGTGTTAAAATTTGAGTGTCAGGTTTCCAAGTAACAACCCCCCCCCCAAATGAAAGAAAACTCCGAGGCTTGAGTTTCCTCAAAATTACATTTTATTAGAGATGTCATATTGACACATTTGGGGAAACCCGAATCTGAAAGCTTCCAGGTTTTCCCCACACAAAAGAAAGTCCAAGTCCATGCCCAACACCCACATGTCCATCACATGGTCCAACCCAAACACCATCCCAACTGGAGATGCCTCCTAGTTCCAGCCATCCAGGTGCAGGGCAAGATGACCTTGACTTTCTGAGAAAGGAATGTTATTATGACTATATATCACCCTGGCTCCATACAATCCCCCCTCCTTGTTTCCCACAAATGTGGCAGGCCTGAAGGCCCAATGAAAAAGATGGCTTCCAGGCCTGACATTGAGAATGTATAGAAAAAGTACTGTATTTTTCGGAGTATAAGACGCACCTACCTCTTTTGGTGTTTTTTTAAAAAAAGTTTTTTTTATTTTTTAGACAAACACACATACAAACATACAATGTATTTTCTTTGAACAGAGTATTTGGCTGGTTCACAAATTTAAACAGTGTTTAGTCATTTCAATTAAATTTACAATTTCTATATTTCCTTTTTGCCATATTTATTCCTCATCTATTTTTTAAAAAAAACCAATATTACCCTTCATCCTCATCTCTAATCTTAATCAAATTCAATTTTTTCCTTCTATATTATACCCCTTCCCATTGTCATCTATTTTTATATCCATCCTCACATTGGTTAATTATGTAATATTACAAATGTTTAATACAAATTCAACATTTTAATATAAATCAATTAGTTATATAACTATCTTTTTCTGTATATTAATCAATATGAACATGAATATTCCAATTATTTCCATGCAATCCAATTTCTTACAAATCAATTAATTATATTTACCAATAATAATAAACCAAATAATTTCCTCCTCTTATGTTACTCATTTTCACATTTTAAACTCTCCCAATAACCCACATAGTTTTGCCCATATAATCCTCCAAATCACAACTTAATCATTTCTACTTTCATCACAATATATAATTAAAAATATTTCAATCATTACAATTTCCCTAATTAAATTTAAAAATGTTCTAGCTGTTATCCAAGCTATAATTTAATCCTTTTTACTTTCACCACCATATACTATTAAAGGTATTTCAATTGTTACTGTTTATACTTATTCATATTTCTTAAAAAAATAAAAAAATAAAAATTTATCATTGTCTAGATTTCAAAAATACAAAGACAAATATTCCAATTATTATTCATTTCATTTTTACAATCATGATTTCCCATTTATTTCTTACTACTATTCATATTTCAATTCTAAATATGTATAACATTTTTCTCTTTCATTTCTTTTTCTCCCTTCCCATTTTTATTTTTGCCTTTTTTTTCTCCTTTTTTTCTTTCGTGTTTAAAATCTTGACCTCTCCTCTTTTGCCCTAAATTTCCCATTGTTTGCACCTACCTTTTTTGATGAGGAAAAAGAAGAAAAAGTAATCTCCCTCTGCCTCTGCCTAATTTTGCCTCGTTGCACCAAACAGCAAACAGCCTGCTTTACTTTTAGTTTCGTTTTCAGCATAGCTTGATTAGCACAAGGGGGAAAAAAAATCTGCTCCAGCAATTTTCTTCCTTGAAACAAGCAGTAGAGGCCTGTGCAAAACAGCTGAGGGCAAATCAGTTGAGAGTCGGGAGGCCGATCTAATCAACTTGTGCTAATTAGTCTATGCTGAAGCTGAAAGGAGCTGTTTTTTCTTGCTGTTTGCTTGCAAGGAGGTAACTGCTGCGAGGCACAGGCCAAAGGGTGGGGGCCAGTGGGTGGGCAGGGCTACATTTGGTGTATAAGACGCACCTAAATTTTCACCCCTTTTTAGGGGGGGAAAAGGTGCGTCTTATACTCCGAAAAATATGGTAATTCAATGAAATTACAGTTATGATCATTCCCATCGGTCCATTGGGATAAGTCCATTGGTGTGCATAAGCACACCAACGTGTCTACCGTCCCTATCCTAATGTCCCTTTTTATTCGTATCCATTTCATGTATTCATAATCATGTTTATACATTTCATCAGGGGTGAAATCTACTTACCTTCCCTACCGGTTCGGAAGTGTGCATGCCATGCCATTGTCAAGTCCAATTGTAAACCCTCTGTGCATACACAAAGCCTTCTGCACATGCGCAGAGGGTCAAAAACAGCTTACTTCCTGGTTAAAACCAGGAAGCAACGACGTCCGGGTGGTTGGTGGAGCCTCGCACTGCTGCCACTACCGCTTCTCTGAACCACGCGTCGCTGCTGCTACCAGTTTACCTGAACCGGAGCGAACTGGTAGCATTTCACTCCTGCATTTCATGTATTCATAATCATATTTATACTTTTATCTGTAATCTTATATATGCTTGACAAAAATAAATAAATAAAATAAATAAATAAATTGTTCTGGTAAAATTCTGAACCCACTGACTCAGAGACGAAGGAGGACAACAATTACTCACAATGTGGGAAAAGCTGACTAAATATTTTGTAAGAATATGCATGGATTCCAGCAATTCCAGAAACTCCTTGTCTTCAATGGAAAAGCAATGCCCAAATGATAAAGCACAGATCACGTTGCAAACTGAAAGCTGAACGTACAGTGACGGATCAAATGGCTGTCCTGATAACAAAACAAAAAAAAAAAACCATCTCATTAATATTTACATTAGTTGTGTCAGAAATAAAAGCAAGATGGTCTAATATATAGCTTATTCGAGATAAATAAGTGATGTTGGGAGTACAAAAACTAGTAACTCTGGGTGGAGCTAACATAATTGGGAAAAAATCAGGGGTGAAATGCTTCCGGTTCGGACCGGATCACCCGATCCAGTAGCGATGGAGGTGGGTGGTTCGGAGAATTGGTAGCAAAAATCCCTGCCCCCCCCCATTGCCCAGCTGAGCCACGCAATCATCAGAGGCTTTTTTTATTTTTAAAAGCATTTTTCTACAACCTCTTTGGTCGAAAAAATGCTTTTAAAAGTTAAAAAAAAAAGCCTCTGATGATCGCGCGGTTCAGCTGGGATCATCAGAGGCTTTTTTTTAAAAAAAGGAAAGCTTCTGCCGATCAGGCAAGTTAGCTGGGATCGTCAGAGGCTTTTAAAAAATGCTTTTTTTTTTTTAATATAAATCAAAATTTTTAAAAAAGCATTTTTTTACAACCTCTTCAGCCGAAGAGGTTGTAGAAAAAAATGGTTTTAAAAGTTAAAAATAAAAAGTTGGCCACGCCCACTCAGTCATATTACCATCACCACCACCAAACCACACCCACAGAACCGGTAGTAACAAATTTTACATTTCAGCACTGGAAAAAATGTATCGGTATCCTTGACAATGGACCCTCTATGAAATTTCTTAAACAATATATTTTAGGATCTACCTAATGCCCAACTGAATACAATGAAATGGTGTTAAGGTGTGCATCAATGTGTTTAAGGAGTCAGAATAAAAACTTGAAAAATAATGGTTTGAGCCATCTGTAAAATGAACTACTTGGTTAAGTACTACTTGGTGGCTCAGCAGACTGAAAGCATTGTGATTAACACCAGCTGTCTGCAATTACTGTAAGTTCGAATCTCACCAGGCTCAAGGTTGACTCAGCCTTCCATCCTTTCTAAGGTAGGTAAATTGAGGATCCAGTTTGTGGGGGCAATAAGCTGACTTTGTATAAATATACAAAAGTATGAAGGCTATTGCTTAACGCATTGTAAGCCGCCCTGAGTCTCCAGAGAAGGGCGGCATATAAATCAATTTTTTTTAAAAAAATGTCTAGGGTTTCCGAATATAAGGATCCATATTTAATTTAGAGAGTATATTTAGATATTTAGATATTACGGAGACCTGGTTGGGCCAGGAGGGGGGAGTTCCCCTCGTGGATATATGCCCACCAGGCTTCCGTGCATTTCATCAGCCGAGGGCTCAGGGCAGGGGTGGGGGGGTGGCGGTTATTATTAAGGAAGGTCTGGATCCAAGGGAGACCACTGTTCCACAGATAGCCGGATGTGAGTCCCTTTTTGTGAAGTGGGGCCGTGGAGTACAGATGGGCTTGTTGATCATGTACCTGGCAACAGCCCTGCCCGAGCTGCTCAACGTCATAGCTGAGGTGGCGGTTGATACCCCCAGACTTGCTGTCATGGGGGATTTCAACCTGCCATCTATCGGTGAAACGTCGGAGGTGGCTCGAGAGTTCATGGCTTCCATGACGGCCATGGACCTTACTCAGTTAATTCATGACCCCACTCACACAGGTGGACACACTCTGGACTTAGTTTTTGTCTCTGGTCAGTGGTTGAGTGGCCTTGATATAGGGGATATAGCCATCGAACCCTTGCCATGGTCTGACCACTCGCTCCTTCGACTGGACTTTCTAACCGCTGCACCCCGCTGCAGGGAGGTGGGACCGACCAGGTGGTTCCGCCCCAGGCGCCTGATGGACCCCGATAGGTTCCAGATGGAGCTTGGGCCATTTCCTGAGACTCTGGCTCATGACTCGGCTGAAGACCTGGTGGCTGCCTGGGATAGTGCGGCCGCCGGGGCCTTGGACTGTGTCATGCCTTTGCAGCCTCTGACCCGGCACCGAACTCACCTAGCTCCTTGGTTCTCCGAGGAGCTGAGGGAGATGAAGCGCCGGAAAAGACGCCTGGAGAGTAGTTGGAGGACCAGCCGCTCCGAATCCAACCGAACACAGGTGAGGTCTCACATTAAGACCTACCTAGTGGCGATAAAAGGGGCGAAATCTCGCTATTTCGCCGCTCTTATCGCATCATCAGATAATCGCCCAGCCACCCTGTTTAGGGTGACCCGCTCCCTCCTCCATCTGGAAACGCAGGATGACCCCTTGCAGGGTTGAGCTGAGGATTTTGTGCAGTATCTGTATGACAAAATCACTCAGATTCGGGAAGGGCTGGCTGCTCCACCACTGCTCCAGGGCTACGTTTTCCTTTCTGCGGTCTCCTTGCAGATTCTATCTATCTTCTCTGACTTATTTTATATTTGTTTTTTAAAACCTATGAGCCGACTTGCAGGCAATTCCAAGGAGTTTAAATTTTTCCTCCCTTTTCTTTGCTGTCTCGGTTACTACCTACACGCCTAAGCTATGCTTCCAATAGCTTGACCCCCAAGGAGAAAATAAACTTTGATCTTGAGAATCGCATTGTAACATTTCCTTCTTTCATCCTTCCCATTCAGTAAACGCTCCTGACAATCCTTTGCTTCGTCTCCGAAGACTTTGCAACCACCAATTTCACAAATATGATGTCATCAATACCACGTTCTTGAAAGTTCTCAGATCTCATGTTATAAGATCTAGTAGTCTCACAAAATCTTCTGAAAGCCTGCAAAACCACCAGATGCTTATTTATCCTAGGAATAGGGGAATGAGGTAAAGGAAAGCTAGGTGATCTTCTGAACACCAGGATCCCTAATGGATGAATAGCTGTAAACCACTGGAAAAAAAAAAACCCTGCAGACTGAGACATATAGCAACATCATTTGGGATTATTACATACCTTGTTTACCTCTAAGGTCTTCCAAAAACCTCTCGACCTCTGCTTGTATTTGGCATTCCAGGCCTTTTTTCCCCAGGCCTAATTTCCTCATGGTAACAACACTCACTTGTCTTTGCTGCAACCAGGTGTGGCCGTTTGAAAACGCAATACCTGAACCATCAAGGAACAAAAAGGGGGAAAAAATGGCTCAACAATTAATACAAAAGCAATGTCAGGCTTGCCCCAGCTAGGTCCTTAGGAAAGAAAGAGCCTCGATTCCATTCATTTGAAGCGTTAGGTTCTTTTACTAAGGATTAGTGGTTGCAGCGAAAGCAGGCTAGAACTAAAGTTCCCGCACAAAGAATTACAGAATTTTCTCTTCTCTCTGGTCAGTTGGTCTTTGTCCAGCGGTAGGCCCATGGGTGTTTTGGGAACCACTTGTTGCAGTTCGCATTCCTTTCCCAAGCTCCTTGGCCTTGAAGCCTTGACGACTGGAATAGGCTGGTTCCCACACCACTGGCTTCTGTCAAATCTTTCACCCCCTCCACTTTGGCCCATCTCTACCCTCTACATGCCAGTTGCCTCTTCCTCTTCCCCCTGACCCCCTAACAATTTATGGCAGATTGCCAGCAAAGCACTAAGCTGAAAATGGTAGATCTGAGAAGCAATATGGTTTGTCTTCTAGAAAATAGCTCTAATTTCTGCTCCTGCACTTAAGAATCCAATCCCTGTCTGCCCAGTTTTGACACTCAGGTGCAGTCCATTCTTCCAAAAATGGAAACATGGGGGAATAACCTCTCAGTTTATTAATAAATGGAAAAATCTAGATTCCTAGTAACATAGAAAAATCTTGATTTATATAGAAGGAGCAACAGTACAGAATTCCCACTGATTATGTGCAAATAAATGGGCTAGTGCAGTCCCACATGACAGCTCTTTTTTCAAGTTTGGGAGTTCAGTTCTTTCCAATTCTATAGATTATAACATATTTATAATTTATAACCTGTTTATTATAATATCTCTTATAATTTAATTCTTATAATGCCTCTTATAATTTACTTTCTTATGACAGAAACCCCTGAAATAAAAATCCTATCATAAATAAAATTATAGGTTGGCCATATATTTATATATCCTTTAGTTCAGGGGTCGGCAACCTTAAACACTCAAAGAGCCATTTGGACCCGTTTCCCACAGAAAAGAAAACACCGGGAGCCACAAAACCCTTTGGACATCTATTTATTATTTTATTTATTTTATTTATTTATTTTATTTCTATACCGCCCTTCTCCCAAAGGACTCAGGGCGGTGTACAGCCTGATTAAAAGCACAAGACAGACAAAATTTAAAAGTAATTAAAATTTTTAAATAAAAGGCTCAGTTATAAAACCCCAAATTTAAAATCCCATTTTAAAAACCAATTAAAATCTTTATACTGATAGCCCCGCCTGGCGGAACAACAAGGTTTTGAGGGCACAGCGAAATACATGGAGATCAGAGATTTTACGAATTTCTGGGGGCAGTTCATTCCAAAGGGCAGGGGCTCCCACAGAGAAGGCCCTCCCCCTGGGTGTCGCCAGCCGACATAATTTGGCCGATGGCACCCTGAGGAGACCCTCTCTGTGGGTCTGGCCGGTGGGAGGCTACTGGTGGCAGAAGACGGTCTCGAAGGTATCCAGGTCCAATGCCATGGAGCGCTTTAAAGGTGGTAACCAACACCTTGAATCGCACCCGGAAGACCACTGGGAGCCAGTGCAGCTCGCGCAGGAGGGGTGTCACGTGGGCACAACATCTAACATCTAAAATGAAGATAACACTGCCTATATCATTTTTTACCTTTATGCTATGTATAAAAAAAAAAACTATAATGTGTTGCATTTATGAAATCAACGAACTGCTACAGAGAAAACAAATTTTTATTTCTGCATGCAACACAATCATTTTGAACGCTGGGAAAAAAAAGATGGGTCAAAAAGCTCAATAAATCACGTGCCGGCGGGTGTCACACATTGGCGGTTGTGACCAGTGGTGGGTTGCTCCTGGTTCTGTCCGGTTCTTGAGAACTGGTAGTAAAAGCGGCGGGAGGCTCCACCCACCTGCCCGGATGTCATCATGGACGATCTGCGCATGCGCAGAAGCTTCCAATTGCGAACCGGTAGTAAAGGTAAGTAGAACCCACCCCTGGTTGTGACACATATTTTGAGTGACAAGGAGCTGCAGCAGAGGGATGAAAGAGCCACATGCGGCTCCAGAGCCACAGGTTGCTGACTCCTGCTTTAATTCATATAAGTTATACTTTTCCTTGATTTGGTCTCTTAAATGCCTCTTGTTTTCTGATCCTGTCATCCCTATGAGCTAACAAATAATCTCCTAATTATTGCTGCATTCTAACCACTGCACCACCACAACTCTTATCAAAGCACAGATGTAGCAATCACCTTGCTTTACAACATTGTTGACATATTCAGGGCAATAGTTCATTTCAGGGAACTATTCTCTCCAGAAAAAAATTAGCAACTGATTCTCTGCCCGGTTCCTGGGTGGGCATGGCCTACTCAGCCTCCTGCACCATGGCGGGGGGGGCATTTTCACCCTCCCCAAGGTCCGGAGGCTTTCCTTGAGCCTCTGGGAGGGCAAAAACAGCTTCCCCTGGGCTCTGGTAGCCCTCTGGAGGCCGGAAACAGGCCTGTTTCCAGACTGCCAGAAATTCCGGGAGGCCCATTTTTCGCCCTCCCAGAGCCTCCGTGTGGGACTTACATGGCATCCAAAATGGGCTGCGTGCAGACTCCTGGGAGGGGAGGGGTGGGGTGGATGGGGCCAGCCAGTCCTTGAAACTACAGTTTGGTGAACCAGATGTAAAATTAGCATCCATTTCACCCGAACCAGTTCGAACTGGCTGAATCCCACCCCTAGGTTCAGCACAAGTCTGAAAGTTTGGAAGACTAGAACTCTGGTCCCAGCGACTGACTCAGATTGGATCATGCTGACATCTCTAATGCTCAATATTTTAATTGAAAACCTGAGTATTGGCCCTGTAAGTATAAATCAAGAAAACATTGTAATCCCAACTTGTTTGGGCAAACTTACCCCGTTTGTTGGTGATAGTCACAAGGAAATGTGTGAATGGGCGATCAACAAAGTCATCTGAATGGTCAATTAATGTTTCTTTCACAATTTTGTATCCAGAGAAGACTACAATATGATCATTCCCTTGCCACAGAGAGTAAATTTTCCCATATTGATGTGCCAGCTGCAGTTTGGAACACAGAAGGTAAATGCTTTTATGTTATTATTTTTACATATCAGTCATATTTATATTTGTGGCCTTAATCAATGGATGACATTGACAGCATAGCTGTAGTAGTAGCAACTGTACAGCGCTTTTTTTCCACCAGATTAGTTTGGTGGGGAAAGTTGCCAGAAAAGGTTGAATTGTAGGAATGAGGATGGTATTTTCCAGGATCTATGGACTGTGGAAAGCTTTTTTTCCCCCAATGGATGAGAACAGGCATGCTTCACCTAATTTGCAAACTATTATGTTTCATTACACAGGGCAGAGTTTCGATGTCAGCATTCTAATGCTGCCATAAAGAGAAGACGAAGAGGCTTGACTTTTCACCTACTTATTTTCTCTGTAGATAATAGGTGGTGCTTCGTGTTTAGCTGTTGTTTGGAGGCTGCATTGACACTGTCAATCTGTTTATCCTGCTTTAAAGCTTTCATTCATTTGTCAGTAAGTTCTGCGGTACGACATATCTCAATTGCCACTTGTAAATTTAAATTACAGTATGTTCCCTCAAAAGGCGGCAGTGTGTGCTTTCACTAGTGATACCGAGAACTATCGGTACTAGCACTAGTGTGCTTTCACTAGTGATACCTATCATGAATAGGTTCATCTCTCAGAGAGCCATACTCACAGCTTGCAGCTTTTTCTCTTAGCGGTGTGACAAAACTGTCTATTGCTTCACCTTCTTCTTGCTTACAGCTGCCAAATATATATCTTTCATATATGACATTTTAGAGGGCCTCAAAAAGACTTTTAAGTCATCTAGGATGGTTTTAGTATCACTCTTTTGCTCCTCTGTAAGGGTTAAATTATGCTTGTAAAAATGGAGGCATTCGCTGCCCATCAACCTTCTCACCTCTGTAAGGGTTAAATTATGCTTGTAAAAATGGAGGCATTCGCTGCCCATCAACCTTCTCAGTACCGCTGCTTTGCACTGCTGCTGGCTTATCATTTAACCCTGTGGTTTAGGGAGTAATCCTCAAACTCTGCTCTGAAGTTGTCCTAGTTACTGCTACAACTTCCACTCATCCTCATTGCCTCAGGCAGTGGTATGCTGTTAGCAGCTGTCATGATGCTGAGTTTTTTTTTTCAAATGCTTGGCTTCCAGGATAGGACCACAGGTTCTAGACTGGTATGCATTAAATGTATAGAGGTAGCATACATTTAGATGCTTCTGACACCATATTTCAGGTAGAGTAAGTAAGCACACTACAAGCAGGGGTGAAATGCTACCGGTTCGCACTGGTTCGGGTGAACCGGCAGTAAAAAAAAGCTACCGGTTTGTCCAAACTGGTATTTCCAATGATCAGCTCTGCCGCGCGATTTAGATTCACTAGAAAGCATGAAATCCTGCTTTCTAGCGAATCTAAATCGTGTGGCATAGCTGTCCCCCCCCCCCCCCGTTGTTCTACTTGCCTTCTTAAGCCTCCTTTTTCTGTGCAAAGTGCGTGTTTGGTGCACATTGTGCATGCTCATGTGTGCAGCGTGCATTTGGCATGCACTGCACATTTGCAGGCAGCGAACAGGTGGCAAACCGTGGAGGATTTCACCATTGACTACAAGCCCTCACTGTGCAGAAGCCATTTTATTAGCAAGTGAGTAATACAACAGGAACAGGAAATGCATCACAGGAACAATAGAGATGAATCTAGAGTGGCAATGTGATACAGGAAACAACTACATATACAGGATACAGCTGCATATAAGGCATAACACCTGTAACAACTATAGCTCTGTTGATGCAGCCCAAAACTGCATTGGTTGTTGTAACAATTGTAGCATACCGCTGAGTCATGTTTATTTTGCGGTCTACTGGGACACCCAGTCCTTCTCACAAGTACTACCGTTGAATCTGCCTACCTCATTCCCGTGTACTTGCGTAAATAAACATACTTCACATTAGGTGGCTCAGTGGCTAAGACACTGAGCTTGTCGATCAGAAAGGTCGGCAGTTCAGCGGTTCGAATCCCTGGTACAGGTCTCCTGCATGAGCAGGGGGTTGGACTAGATGACCTCCAAGGTCCCTTCTAACTCTGTTACTGTTACATTACTCACTATTGAACACCATTTGTTGGGACTAGTAGTCCAATGTTCAATTCTATCAAGATCCTCTTCTCTCAATTCTTATTCAAATAGCATTTTAAAAGACATACCTCCATTAATGTCTTCTCAGACAAGATACTCCTTTCCAACAGCATTCTTTTTAGCAAAGAAATTGAAGAAGGTCCTGGGGGATGGTCTTTGTGTTTTCTGAACAGTTTCAGAAAGAGAAGAACCAAGCATAGAATCACAGTTATAAAGAATAATAGTAGCGTCAACATTCTCCTGCCTTCCCCTTTTTCCAACTTTGAGTGGCTGCTGTAAAAATGCCGCGTAGCCTTTTCCCCCCCCTCCTTTTACTATTTTCATGAATGTTCTTCCGTTCTCCTCTTGGATGTCCCCTTTATATTCTCTGCTTATTAAAACACCTTCTGATGATCTCAACCAATAAGGCTTCACAGATGTATGATATAAATATAATTGTTTATGTGAAGTTGAAATAGATAGTAAATTGTGTAACATTAAATATTATTGTAATTAAACCTTTGTGTTGCAGAGGTTGTATTACAATTATGTATCATAAATATTATGGGCAGGCATCTTGTTGTCAGTAAAAATGGCGCATATTCTTTTATGTCTTTAATGATTACTCATGAATGTCTCAGATATCTGAGTTCTTTATATAAAAGAAGGATATTGATATTTTCTTTTATGGTGTTTCTTTATTCCAGTCTTAATTAAATGGTGGTCCCTTTATGTCATTTAGTTGGCTAAACCTCTAAACTAGTCTTCCGCATATCTCACACTCTCAAAGTCTGTTGGAGAAAATCTTCACTCATCTCTTGCCAGTCCAAAGAACAAGCTAACAAGAGCCTCTTTTTTTTTTTTTAAATTTGATTTATATGCCGCCCTTCTCCTGAGACTCAGGGCGGCTTACAATGCGCTAAGCAATTTTCTTGATTCAGGACTCATTGAATCATAGAATCATCATGCAGGAAGGGACCTTGGAGATCTTCTAGTCCAACTATACAAGAGATACAACAATAGATACAAACTCAATACAAACAACAATAGATACAAACTCAAGGTAAACCGCTCCAAACTCGATGGCAGAAAATATGACTTCAGCAACAGAGTAGTCAACGCCTGGAATGCACTACCTGACTCTGTGGTTTCTTCCCCAAACCCCCAAAACTTTAGCCTTAGACTGTCTACTGTTGACCTCAGTCCATTCCTAAGAGGTCCATAAAGGGGGCGTGCATAAGCGCACCAGCGTGCCTACTGTCCCTGTCCTACTGTTCCCATTTATTTGTACTCATTTCATGTGTTCATGTCCATGTTTATATTTATACCTGTTATCTCGTACATGTTTGACAAACTAAATAAAATAAATAAACTCCTACCCAAGGCAGGAGACCTTATTGCATCCCTGACAATAGGGTGTCCAATCTTTTCTTGAAGAATTCCAGCAATGGAGCACCTGCACCTCTGGGAAATAAGCTGTTCCACTCATTAATTATTCCTACCATTAGGAAATTTCTCTTAGTTCCAGACTGGATCTCTCTTTTAACCAGTTTCCACCCATTGTTTCTTGTCCGGCCCCCAGGTGCTTTGGATAATGAGTCGAACTTCTCCTTCCTGTGAGTGCTTCCTCCTTCTCCTTCCTAACCCTAACTCTCAAATAGCGAAAGATAGCTATCATGTCACCCCGAAGCCTTCTATTCATTAGGCTAAACCAGGGGTCAGTAACCAGTGGCTCTGGAGCCACATGTGGCTCTTTCATCCCTCTGCTGCAGCTCCCTGTTGCCGGTCGACTCCACAATTTGATAGAGCTTTCGGTTAGGACAGGTAGAGAAAAAAGGACGTCATGTTAGGAGGAGACTCTATGGTGGGGGAACCAGACTTCTGGTCGGCAGAGGGAAAGGGATGTCGTGCTAGGAGGAGACTCTGGAACTGGACTTCTGCTCGGCTCTAGAATTGAACGGGGGGCTTCCGGTTAGGACCTTTGTGGCTCTTTGAGTGTTTAAGGTTGCCGACTCTTGGGCTAGACATATCTAGTCCCCTTAACTGTTCATCGTACAGTTTAGCCTCCAGAACCTTTGTTGCTCTTCTCTGTACTCTTTCCAGGGCCTCAGCATCTTTTCTGTATCATATGTGAAAGTTCTGACAGATGCCCTAATTAAATCATGAGTCTCAAGCCAAGTTTCAAAAGGAATCCAATGATTTATTAGGAGCAGCATGTCGGCATCTGCTCAATCCCGGATTTACGCACCTTCCGCCGTGCCCTCAAGACCTATTTAGTTCGACAGGCTGGCTTGGCCTAATTTCCCTTTTAAATGTGGAAATTTTAAATTTTTAAATTTTAAATTTGTCTTATTTATAGGGGTATGGGTAAAGCGTTTTAAATTGGGGAGCCATTTTGGATTTAATTCTGTTTTAAACGTATTTTAATTGTTTATATTGTATGTTTTTTAATTTTGGCTGTTCACCGCCCCGAGTCCTTCGGGAGAGGGGGCGGTATAAAAATCTAATAAATAAATAAATAAATAAATAAATAAATAAATTGTAACTTTTAAAATTGGTTTTAAAACATTAGGGGTGTTTTAAATTGTTTTGGGCCAATTTATTTAATGGTTTTTTATATTGTCTTTTAAATTTTGTAGTTTGTGTGTTTTATCTTTCTGGCTGTTCACCGCCCTGAGTCCTTCGGGAGTAGAGCGGTATATAAATCTAATAAAATGAAAATAAAATAAAAGTGAGGTTTGCTCTGCCGCTTGTAAGTTACGGCCCACCTTCGACCCTGTTCCCCCCCACTCCTTTCAGTCTGGGTCATAAATCACATTCTCCAATGAGCTGGCTGTAGAGACATGCCTCACACCCCGGTTTTGGTAATCTGAGATTCACCGTAGGAAGAAGGTATGCGTGGAATGTGCTCCCTCCTTGCTTCTAATAGCAACTCAAAAGCAGGCTAGAAATGTTTTTGTGAGTTGACATCGTATTGATCAGAATTTTTTTTTTTCATTTTTTATTAAATTTGTATACCACCCTACTCCCGAAGGACTCAGGGCGGTGAACAGCCATAAAATAAAACATGTAAATACAAAATTTAAAATAGAGATAAAACTAATTAAATAAATTTGGCTGAGACATTTTAAAACCCCAATAAATTAAAACCAAATTTAAAATTCCATTTAAAAGAGGAAAAGTTTAGGTCAGGCCAGCTTGATGGAATAAAAACGTCTTAAGCGCGCGACGGAAGGTACGCAGATCCGGAATCCTCCGTATCTCCGGGGGGAGCTCGTTCCAGATCGTAGGTGCCCCCACAGAGAAGGCTCTCCCCCTGGGGGCCGCCAGTCAACATTGTTTGGCCGACGGCACCCGGAGGAGCCCCTCTCTATGGGAGCGTACTGGTCGGTGGGAGGCTATTGGTGGCAGCAGGCGGTCCCGTAAATAGCCAGGTCCTAAGCCATGGAGCGCTTTGAAGGTGATAACCAATAGTCTTTCTGACTTGTTAGTCTTTCTGACTTGACTCAGTTAGTTAGTTTAGAGCTAAGAATATCAAGGTCAGGCTTTTCCAATCTAGCATATGAGGTGAGGTGGCTCGGGAGTTCATGGCTTCCATGACAGCTATGGACCTTACCCAGTTAATTCATGGCCCTACCCACATGGGGGGAAACACGCTGGATCTGTTTTTTGTCTCTGGACAGTGGTTGAGTGATCTTGAGATAGGGGATATAGTCACCGAGCCCTTGTCATGGTCTGATCACTCTCTCCTTCATCTCGACCTTCGAACCGCTACACCCCGCCGCAGGGAGGCGGAGCCGGTAAGATGGTTCCGCCCCAGGCGCCTGATGGAACCTGACAGGTTCCAGATGGAGCTTGGGCCATTCCCTGAGGCTCTGGCACATGCCCCAACTGGAGACCTAGTGGCCGCCTGGGATAGGGCGGCCGCTGGAGCTCTGGACCGGGTCGTGCCTTTGCGGCCTCTGACCCGGCGCCGATCTCATTTAGCTCCTTGGTTCACCGAGGAGCTGAGGGAGTTGAAGCGCTGGAAAAGACACCTAGAGAATAGTTGGAGGGCCAGTCTTTCTGAATCTGACCGGACACTGGTAAGATCTCATATTAGGAATTACCTAGTGGCGATAAAAGCAGCGAAATGTAGCTATTTTGCTGCTCTTATTGCGTCATCAGATAATCACCCGGCCGCCCTGTTTAGGGTGACCCGCTCCCTGCTCCACCAGGAAGCGCAGGAGGACCACTTGGAGGGTAGAGCCGAGGATTTTGTTCAATATCTGTATGACAAAATCACTCAGATTCCGGAAGATCTGGACTCCGACTGGGTAGTCTAAGTGGGAGGGACTGGGACAGGTCTTGAGAATGTTATCTGGGATGAGTTTGATCCTGTGACCCCTGAGGACGTGGACAGGATTCTGGGTAGACTGAACGCGACCACTTGTTTATTGGACCCGTGTCCCTCCTGGTTAGTGCTGGCTTCTCAGGAGGTGACACGAGGCTGGTTCCAGGGGATTATAAATGCTTTGTTGGGTGAGGGTGTCTTTCCTGCCGCCTTGAAAGAGGCGGTGGTGAGGCCTCTCCTCAAGAAGCCTTCCCTGGACCCGGCAATGTTGGTAAATTATCGTCCGGTCTCCAACCTTCGTTTTGTGGCGAAAGTTGTTGAGAGTGTGGTCGCGCAACAGCTCCCCCAGCACCTGGATGAAACGACGTATCTGGATCCGTTCCAGTCGGGCTTCAGGCCCGGGTACAGCACGGAAATGGCATTGGTCGCGTTGGTTGATGATCTCTGGAGGGCTCGGGACAGGGGGTGCTCCTCTGTCCTGGTCCTGTTAGATCTCTCAGCGGCTTTTGATACCATCGACCATGGTATCATGCTGCACCGGTTGGAAGAGTTAGGGGTGGGAGGCACTGTGTTGCGGTGGTTCTCCTCCTTTCTCTCTGACCGGTCGCAGTCTGTGTTGACAGGGGGACAGAGGTCGACCCCAAGGACCTTCATATGTGGGGTGCCGCAAGGGTCGGTCCTCTCGCCTCTCCTGTTCAACATTTATGTGAAGCCGCTGGGCGAGATCATCCGTGGTTTCGGGGTGGAGTACCATCAGTACGCTGACGACACCCAGCTGTACATCTCCACCCCGGATCACCCCAACGATGCCCTTGAAGTGATGTCCCGGTGCCTGGAGGCCGTACAGATCTGAATGGGGAGGAACAGGCTCAGGCTCAACCCATCCAAGACCGAGTGGCTGTGGTTTCCGACGTCCCGATATAGTCAGTTGATGCCATCACTGACTATTGGGGGCGAATCACTGGCCCCCACGGAGAGGGCTCGCAACTTGGGCGTCCTCCTGGATTCACGGCTGTCTTTAGAAGAGCACTTGACAGCCGTGACCGGGAGGATTTTTTATCAGGTTCGCCTGATTTGCCAGTTGCGTCCCTTTCTGGATCGGGACTCGTTACGCACGGTCATTCATGCCCTCGTCACCTCCTGCCTGGACTATTGTAATGCTCTCTACATGGGGCTCCCCTTGAGGAGCACCCGGAGGCTCCAACTGGCGCAGAGTGCGGCCACGCGGGTGGTAATGGGAGCGTCATGGCGCTCCCATGTGACACCTCTCCTGCGCGAGCTGCACTGGCTCCCGGTGGTCTTCCGGGTGCGCTTCAAGGTTTTGGTTATCACCTTTAAAGCGCTCCATGGCTTAGGACCTGGTTATCTACGGGACCGCCTACTACCACCAATAGCCTCCCACCAGCCAGTACGCTGTCATAGAGAGGGACTCCTCCGGGTGCCGTCAGCCAAACAGTGTCGGCTGGCGACCCCTAGGGGGAGAGCCTTCTCTGTGGGGGCACCTACCGTCTGGAATGAGCTCTCCCCAGAGATACGGAGGATCCCGGATCTGCGCACCTTCCACCGCGCTGTGAAGACTTTTTTATTCTATCAAGCAGGCTTGGTCTAATCTCCTCCCTCTTTTAATATGTAAATTTTAATCTGTTTTTTTATATTATTGGGGTGTTTTAATTTGTCTGGGCCAAAATGATTTAATTTGATTTTATCTGGTTTTTAAATTTTTTATATTTATGTATTTTATTGTTTGGCTGTTCACCGCCCTGAGTCCTTCGGGAGTAGGGCGATATACAAATCAAATAAACTAAAACTAAACTAAACTAAACATATCCCAATATGTTAGATCTGCAAAATCAAGGGTTTCAGCTGGGAACTGGGGTTATTACCAACCTGAAATCATCATACCGAGAAAAACTAATCTAGGTCTTTATGGAACATAGAATGGGACAACTCACCATAGCCAATTTGCCGCAGGACAACTCACCCTGCGACAATTCAACAATTCAATTTAATTATTTAAAATCATTTTTAAAATGTTTTAATTCTTGCCATTCACGTTTGATTTTAATGATTCTATTCCACCATTTCTTTGAAATTAGGGTAACTCTTCTGTGGAGAGTTCTCCTATAGCAAGTTGGCTGCAGCAAGCTGGTCGTGGCGAAGCATAGCATGGGAGGATCAAAGAGTAAGTAAGTAAGTTCTTATTTATGGTTATGACATTGGATAGAAGAGATGGCACCAGGGAGCCTGAAACCTGAACATTAGGTGGTGTCGATGCTTGTGAACATGATGTCAACTTGCAAAGCTTTCAAGTTGCCATGAGCAGGAGGGAGGGAGAACTGATGGAGCTGATTGATTTCCCTAACTGAAGCTACATTCCACACATGCTTTCTTACTGCAATCAGTAGGAGGGTGTTGGGTTTCACAGCCAGCCAAAGTGGTTAATTGGAGAATGTGATTTATGACATGGCCAGGGAAGAGGGGAGAGACAGGGTCACAGGGGAACGTAAATCTATGTGGGATTAGTTCTAAGTGCATCCGAATATTGGCGAAATGGTGCTCCTAATAAATGACTGTATTTCTTTTGAAGTTTGGCTCATGGCTCATGAATTAATTAGGGCACCTTTCGGAAACTTCACACATGATGCTTTGGGTGGAGATATGAATAAAAGTAATTATATGATTGCCTGCAGCTTTGAAAGTCATAGATAATAGACTCCATCGATACTTATGGTACAGAGATACAAAAGAGAATAAAAACATAAAAGAATCTACATATAGTACATGACTTAATGCCATAATTGAGCTCTGAATTATAGTCACAAGTCATGGCAGTCATAAATGGGTCATAAATGTGACTGTCCTGATTCTGTCACCCATTTTGTGATGGTCATTAAGCAAATGCTGTAGGTCACCAAAATTATAGTTATAAATCATGGCAGCCATTAAGCAAGTCATGTGCAGAAGTGTGCATGCACGAGCGAACGAATGGCAGTCCAATCTCTTCTTGAAAGCCTCTAGAGATGAAGCTCCCACAACGTCTGAAAGCAACTTCTGTTCCATTGGTTGATCGTTCTCACCATCAGGAAATTTCTCCTTATTTCTAGGTTAAACCTCTCCTTGTTCAGTTTCCATCCATTATTCCTTCTCTGGCCTTCAGGTGCTTTGGAGAATAGCTTGACCCTCTCCTCTCTGTGGCAGCCCCTCAAATGTTCGAAGACTGCTATCATGTCTCCCCTGGTCCTTCTCTTCACTAGACCAGCCATGCCCAGCTCCTGCAACTGTTCATCATATGTTTTAGTCTCTAGTCCCCTAATCATCTTTGCTGCTCTTCTCTGCACTCTTTCCAGAGTCTCAATATCAACAACACCCATATGGTTGGTTGGAAACTGAGGCAAAGAAGGAATGGCACGATGAGGGGATGTACCGTCTGTCCTAATCCCTAGTTAAGTCCTCCTTAAAATTAAGTACTGGAGAAGTTGTGTAAATTGGAGCTCTTTATTTACTGCCAGATCTTGCACCATTAAACTTCATGCCTTTGAATCAGGGCAGCAACTGTGTAGCAAGAAAATGCCCAACCTACTTTGAGGACATGGATTTGGGAAACTTTGCTGGCTGTCATCGCAAGAGATTAGCAAGCAGGTTCTCAGGATATGAAGGAGAGATCAGATAGCTGATAATGTTAGTCCAGTAATTCTTTGTTTAGTCATGCATACTATATATACCTGTGATGGCGAACCTATGACACGCATGCCACAGGTGGCATGTGGAGCCATATTTGT
Organism: Pantherophis guttatus; assembly: GCF_059756535.1. Lineage (NCBI taxonomy): Eukaryota > Metazoa > Chordata > Lepidosauria > Squamata > Colubridae > Pantherophis > Pantherophis guttatus. Next base: position 6,075,585 of record NC_142068.1, on the reverse strand, counting down.
GGGCACGCGAGCATTGCCCTAGCTCAGCTCTAGCATGCATGCGTACACCAGCCAGCTGATTTTTGGGCTTTTCGGGCCCACAAGAAATCAGAAAACGGGCAATTTCTGGCCTCCAGGGAGGTGGGGAAGACCATTTTCGCTCTCCCTGGGCTCCTAGAAAGCCTCTGGAGCCCGGGGAGGGCAAAAAACAGGCCTACCGGGCCCACCATGCCATCGCATGCCAAAAGCGGGGGTCGCGTGGGGAGGTCACACATGCATGCATGGGGGGGCGGGGCACATTGAATTATGGGTGTGGGCATGCGCGTGCTCAACCCCCGCGCTCTCCCCCCCCCCCGCTTTTGGCACACGACGGCAAAAAGGTTAGCCATCACTGATATATATTTATTTTATTTATTTATTAAATTTATATCCCGCCCTTCTCCCCGAAGGGACTCAGGGCGGTGAACAGCCGAGAATTAAAATAACATACCATATAAAAGTTAAAAGAATTAAGAATAAATTAAATTAAACGGCCGCCCAATTTAAAACCCCTAGCAATACAATTTAAAAAAAAACCCTAAAACCTATTCAAGCCAGGCTGGCTTGCTGAAATAAAAATGTCTTCAGGGCCTTACGGAAAGTGCGGAGATCCGGAATCAGCCGTATTCCGGGAGGTAGCTCGTTCCAGAGGGTGGGTGCTCCCACAGAGAAGGCTCTCCCCCTGGGGGCCGCCAGCCGACATTGCTTGACCGACGGCACCCTGAGGAGGCCCTCTCTGTGAGAGCGTATTGGCCAGTGGGAGGTTATCGGTAGCAGCAGGCGGTCTCGTAAATACCCTGGCCCTAAGCCATGGAGCGCTTTAAAGGTGAGAACCAACACCTTGAAGCGCACCCAGAAGACCACCGGGAGCCAGTGCCGCTCACGCAGGAGAGGTGTTATATGGGAGCGCCATGTTGCTCCCGTGATCACCCGCCCAGCCACATTCTGGACCAATTGGAGCCTCTGGGTGCTCCTCAAGGGGAGCCCCATGTAGAGAGCATTAGCATAGTCCAGGCGAGAAATGACGAGAGCATGAGTGACTGCATAAGGAATCCCGACTCAGAAAGGGGCGCAAATGGCATATCAGGCGAACCTGATAAAAAGCCCCCCCTGGCCACGGCCGTCATATGCTCTTCTAAAGACAGTCGTGTGTCCAGGAGGACACCCAAGTTGCGAGCCCCCTCTGTGGGGGTCAATGACTTGCCCCCAATAGCCAGTGATGGCGCCAGCTGGCTATATCGGGATGCTGGCATCCACAGCCACTCAGTCTTGGAAGGGTTGAGTCGAAACCTGTTCCTCCCCATCCAGACCCACACAGCATCCAGGCACTGGGATATCACTTCAAGGGCATTGTTGGGGTGGTTTGGGGTGGAGATGTACAGCTGAGTGTCATCAGTGTACAGATGGCATTGCACCCCAAATCCACGGATGATCTCACCCAGCGGCTTCACATAAATGTTGAACAGGAGTGGCGAGAGGACCAACCCTTGTGGCACCCCACAAACAAGGCACCTCGAGGTCGACCTCTGCCCCCCTGCCAACACAGACTGCAACCGGTCAGAGAGATAGGAGGAGAACCACCACAACACGGTGCCTCCCACCCCCAATCCCTCCAGCTGGTGCAGCATGATACCATGGTCGATGGTATCAAAAGCCGCTGAGAGATCTAATAGGACCAGAACAGAGGAGCAACCCCTGTCCCAAGCCTTCCAGAGATCATCAATCAACATGACCAATGCCGTTTCCGTGCTGTACCCAGGCCTGAAGCTGGACTGGCACGGGTCTAGATAGACGGTTTCATCCAGGTACTGCGGGAGCTGTTGCTCAACCACACTCTCAACAACCTTTGCAATAAAGTGAAGGTTGGAGACAGGACGGTAGTTAGCCATAACAGCTGGATCCAGAGAAGGCTTCTTAAGGAGGGGCCTCACCACTGCCTCTTTCAAAGCAGGCGGCAGGAAACCCTCCCCCAAAGAAGCATTTATAATCCTCTGGAGCTAGCCTCACGTAACCTCCCGGATAGCCAGTACCAGCCAGGAGGGACACGGGTCCAGTAAACATGTGGTTGCGTTTAACCTCCCCAGAATCCTGTCCACGTCCTCAGGAGTTACAGGATCAAACTCGTCCCAGATAACATTCTCAAGACCTGCCTCAGCCACCCCGCCGGAATCTACCCAGTCAGAATCCAAGCCTTCCAGAATCTGAGTGATTTTATCGTGCAGATACTGTGCAAAATCCTCAGCCTGCCCTTGCAAGGGGGTCCTTCCACGCTCCCTGATGGAGGAGGGAGTTGGTCACTCTAAACAAGGCAGCTGGGCGGTTATCTGCCAATGCAATAAGAGCGGAAAAGTAATCACACTTTGCCGCTTTTATCGCCACTAAATAGGTCTTAATATGAGACCTAATTAGTGTTCGATCGGATTCGGAGCGACTGGCCCTCCAACCACTCTCTAGGCGTCTTTTCCAGCGTTTCATCCCCCTCAGCTCCTCGGTGAACCAAGGAGCTGGGCAAGTGCGATGCCGGGCTAGAGGCCGCAAAGGCACGACACGATCCAAAGCCCCAGCGGCCGTCCTATCCCAGGCGGCCACCAGATCTTCAGTTGAGTTGTGAGCCAAAGCTTCAGGAAATGGCCCAAGCTCCCTCTGGAATCTCTCTGGATCCATCAGGCGCCTGGAGTGGAACCACCTAATCGGTTCCACCTCCCTGCGGTGGGGTGCAGCGGTCAGAAAGTCCAGCCTCAGGAGAGAATGGTCAGACCATGACAGGGGCTCAATAGCTATATCCCCTATAACCTGGCCATTCAACCACTGACCAGAGACAAAAACTAAGTCCAGAGTGTGTCCTCCCGTATGAGTGGGGCCATGAATTAGTTGTGTCAGGTCCAAGGCCATCATGGAAGCCATGAACTCCTGGGCCACCTCAGATGCCTCACCGGCCGATGGCAGGTTGAAATCCCCCATGACCACCAGTTTGGGGGTATCGACCGCCACTCTGGCAATAACGTTGAGAAGCTCGGGCAGGGCCGCTGTCATGTGGCAGGGAGCCAGGTACGTGATCAGCAGGCCCATCTGCATCCCATGGCCCCACTTCACCAGGAGAGACTCATATCCAGCTATCTGTGGTACAGTGGTCTCCCTCGGATCAAGACTTTCCTTAATGACAACTGCCAACCCCCCACCCCTGCCCTGGGCCCTCAGCTGATGAAATGCTCGGAAACCGGGTGGGCACATTTCTACGAGGGGGACCCCCCCTTTTGGCCCAGCCAGGTCTCTGTAATACCCGCCAGGTCCGCTCCCCCCTCCTGAATTAACTCGCAAATGAGGGGGGCCTTATTAACCACGGACCTGGCATTGCACAGCATCAGCCTAAGGCCTGGGCTCTGAAGCTCTGGACAACCCGGGAAACAAGACGAGCCTTGGGGACTGAGGCATGCCACCGCTTGAAGACAGCGGGTGCGTGCCCCCCTAACACAATATGGTCCCCTGCTCCCGCCGTATCTGCCCCTCCCAACCATGGTCCTGATGGAATCGCCCTCTTCCATACTTACACTAAGCCCCTCCACACCCGGCTCCACACCTCCCAGTTCGTGCCCCTGTGCCAAGCCTGACCTATCACCCTCCCTCCCCACCCTCCTCCCCAAACTCCTTAAAAATTTACACAAAGACAATTTTAAAAAACCCCTCAGCCCCCTCTTTGCGGCATGCCACCTCTCGGGATTCCAAAATCCGTCATCGAGGTAGGCCCTCGATAATGTGGAGGGCCAAGCCTGCGAGAGGGGGGAATCTCGCAGACCAAGAAGCTCTGCTGCTGCATACATCTTGCCGCAGGGATGGGGTGACTGTCCCCTAAAGAGTCCATACAGAAAAGTCTGAGGGAGAACATAAGAAGACAGGAGCCACAAAAGGATTCAAGACCCAGTCCGCTGTTCTCTCACAACAGAGGCCAAGTCCGTCTCCAGGTCAACACAGTCCAAGGGGGGGAGGGATAAGTCCTACCGCCCTCTCACAGCGGCTTGGCCTGATGGTCTTCCCCCTCTACTGGTGAGATGGAAGTAATGGTCCAACTTGCGCACTCGGCACCCATAATATAGGTCCAAAATCCGCCCTCTCATGGCAGATTCGATGGTCTGTCCCTCTGCCAGCAAAGTATAAAGTGCAGGTGCCGAATGATGGTACAACAGAAACAGTGCAGCACCCAGGATATAAATCCCCAATCCGCCCTCTCACGGCGGTTTGTCCGATGGTCATTCCCCTGCCAGCAGGTACAAAGTGCAAAGTGCAAAATAGCTAATGCCATCCCAGCTCGGTGCGTGGGGCGCCGAGCTGGGCCCTCTCATGGTGGTTAGGCTCTTGGCTGGTCCTCTCAGCTGGTGGGATGGAGTCATATACCAGCTCCTGTTCAGATGCTATTAGTCCTCCACACAAGTAGAGGAAGGGCTCAGGTGGAATGAGCAAGCTATTTGTGTCTGAGGTGAAGCCAAAAGAGGGCGCAAGTCTGAGAAGGGTGTGTTCCAAGGGGGGAGAGACAGAAAGAGGGGGGATTACGCTTTAATCCCCCCAGCCCCCGAGGGCACTCTAAGACACCCAAACGGAGGCCCCCCCCTCAATAACACACCAAGTCATCGTCTATCCTGGCTCGAAAAGATGGTCCTCGGCCACATTAGCGCCCCTCATCAAGGCCATAGGGTGCTCCTCTCCCCGCCAAGAGCTAGCCGGAAGTCTTCGCAGTTGCTGATGTCGTCGCCATCCCCCACTGCCATACAGAAATCCCGGCAGTGTCCCTGAGATTTTTCCAGGGAACCGGCAGCCCCAGCAGCCCCGACAGCACCTCAACAAAGCCAGGGCCTGGGGCAATGTCCACGTGGTAGGCGCCCCCAGCACAATGCCGCCGCCGCCGCTCCCACTCCCAGCGAGCTCCAGCTGGAGGGGAAAAACGCCACCCCGCCGCCTCTCAGCTGTTCGAGGCTTCCAAGCCTCGCCGACGCTGTGCTCTCTGCTCCCACCGCGATGTTCAAGAGGGAGCAGAAAACCATCCCCCGAATGTGAGGAAGTTCCCCCAACCAGACCAGGGTTGCCAGGTCTTCAGGGCGACCCTCAAAGGGTCCCAAAAGGTAGGTCAGTGCCCATCCTCACGCCGCGATCTCAGCTAGTGCCACCATCTTGCGCATGCGTGTCCTTTTAGTGACGGAAATGACAACCTATATAGTCTATATACTATAAACTATATAGACTATAGACTATATAGACTATATATACTATAGACTCACCATCTTTAAAGAGACATAAGGAGTTATTTATGGCTGCAAAGGGGAGCAAACACAGATACCCATCATGTAGGATTTAAAAATTCTGGTTGATGAGATGTTATCCATTCAGTCATGTCCAACTTGGCGATTCTATAGCCAGATCTTTCCACATCTTCCAATCTTGCACTATTTCTTTGAGGGGTTTTTTTTTAACAATTTATTTATATATTTTCCTTAACATACATTAATACTTTATGAACAGAGTAATGTCTGGGTGCAGTTGCTTAACGTAATAGTATATAATAAAATAATATATTAAACATAAACCATACATAATAGTATTTTTTCCAAATTTCTAATTTCTACTTCTATTATCCAACCATTGATAGAATAAATCCCATGTTTGAAAGTATTCTGTATCTTCTTTATCTTTTATCTTCAATGTTAACCTATCCATTTCTGCACAATCTTTTTTTTTTTAATTACATCTTCTTCTATGGATGGTTCCTCATTTTTTTCCAATACATCTTTGAGTTTTTTTGTGCTCTGGTTGGTGTCAGTTTTGATTGTGTCCAGCCATCGTGTTCTTTGTTTGCCTGGTTTACCAGGAGCAGACCTCTAGTAGGAAAATGACTAACTGAAGGTGCTCCAGCTCAGTAATAGGTTTCAAATCCCAGCACTACCGGTTCGCTATCAGTAGCACACTGGTGCACACACTCGCTTTGCGAGCGCGCGGTACTTCTGCGTATGCACAGAAGGTTCTGTGCATGCGCAGAGCATTTTTGATGATGTCTGGGTGGTTGGGTGGAGCCTCCCACCACCGCCGCTACCGATTCGCCCAAACTGGGATGAACCGGTAGCAACCCACCACTGCTCCAGCTTCTTGAGTACGTCAGTTCTCCAACTGATAAAGCTTGGGCTGGGATTTTCAAAGCCTCAAAGAATGCTCTTGGGAAATTGATCCTCAAGATCCTCTGGACAGCTGCAGTTCACAAGAAATCTCCAGATCTGAGCTCTGAAGCCATGTGCTAAGTCATCAGCTGGGAGACAGGGCAAGCAGCCAGTCCTCAGCAAAATCGGCCATTCAAAATAGACAAAAAGTCAAGCCTCCTGTTTCTGAACCACTTAAGTTTGATTACTTGTCCTATTTAGATTTTAAATCATTTGTATTCTGCAGTCTCTTTTGATTATTTCTAGGATAATCAAGATGATCACAAGTAGAGATAGAAGTAGAAGAATAGGAAGGAGGGACAGGAAGACAGTCTCAGAACTGAATTCTTATTTCTAGTTTTGACATTGGGTAGAGGAGGTATCACCAGGAACATTCTGACACCTGGATCTTAGATGGAGTTCATGTGGACTCCAGAACAGGATGGTTGAGGTGGAGATCCGAGCAAAAATAATTATATGATAGAGTTTGGACAAATCAAATACCACTTTGAAAATCGTAGTTAATAGTTACCAGGGATACTTATGGTACACAGATGATAAAAACTGAAAAGGACCTACAGGTAGTTGTCAACTTACAACCATTATTGAGCCCAGAATTATAATCGTAAATAATGGCAACCATTAAGCAAGTCACCACACGTCCACACCTGATTTTAATGACATGTTTTGTGGTGGTGATTAAGCAAACACTGTGGTTGTTAATTGAACACCTCAGTTGTGAAACGAAGCTATTATACTTGATAGACATTTTTTTCCTCAGAAACTGAAAAGAACCACCAGAAATTGGCAACAAAATGTTGAAAATAGCAGTCACGTGACTGTGGGATGATGCCAATGGCCATAAATGCAAGCCAGTTGCCAAGCACTCAAAATACTATCGCTGACCAACATATGGGGAAAATTATTTGATATATGAAAATTGGTGTATTCGGGTCTTCTCCCGTGTAAGGTTGAGAGCACTTTGGCAATGTTTTGGCAGAATCCCATCTGCCATCATCAGTCTTATGCAAGGGGTCTTGTGCAGCAACTGCCGTTACTATTTCAAATCTGGTGCTGGTAGTCTGCTTTGCTGGGATGGCCCCACCTCTTTGTTCTGATTGGTTGGGAGTCCCAGTCTGTGTCTATTCTATTGGCTTGGCTTCGGGTGTATGGTCGGTTTTTCTCCAGCAGGTGGCAGGGCTTCATCTTTGTGGCTGGCTGGAATGTGATTTGGCTGGAGGTCTCGGGGTGGGGGGGTGTCTGGCTTCTGGGGTGTAGATTTTTCTGTCTGTGGGTGCTGGGACTCGTTTGTTGACAAGGGCTAGTTTCCAGATGTCTGGTAGGCGGGAGGTATTGTCACGTTTATTCATGTTATGGGGGCGTTTTTCTATTTCAATGGCTTCCATAATTATTCTCTTGTTGAAGCGTTCAGTTTTGGAGATTGATTTCGTTCCTTCAAAATCAATTTCATGTCCTGTTGCTTTAAGGTGCTGGAAAAGGGAGGAAGTTTTTTTCTTCTTTTCTGACTGCATTCTTGTGTTCTGCAATGCGTGCATTTATTCTCTTATTAGTTTGTCCAATGTATGTGGCTGAGCAGATTTTGCATGGTATTTCATAGACTCCTTGGTCTATGATTTTGAAGGAACCAAATCAATCTCCAAAACTGAACACTTTTTTTTTTATTATTATTATTATTAGATTTTTATACCACCCCCTCTCCCGAAGGACTCGGGGCGGTGAACAGCCAAAATTAAAAAACATACAATATAAACAATTAAAATGCGTTTAAAACAGAATTAAATCCAAAATGGCTCCCCAATTTAAAACGCCTTACCCATACCCCTATAAATAAGACGAATTTAAAATTTAAAAATTTAAAATTTCCATATTTAAAAAGGGGGAAGATTTACAACAAGGGAATAATTATGGGAGCCATTGAAATAGAAAAACGCCCCCATAACATGAATAAATGCTTCTCCTTCACATGTTTTCAGGTCAGAGACAATTACCATATTTTCCGGACTATAAGAAACACCTCTATTGGCTCCACACCATCCCTATTTCTAAATCTTAACTAATAAACATTTCAAAAGTTATCTAACAGGTATTCTATTGGCTCTACTTCAGCCCTATTCCTAAAAGTTAACTAATAGGCATTTAGCAAGTCTTCTTTTGGCTCTCTCTTAGCCCTATTTCTTATTTTAGCAATATGTCTTCTATGATATGCCAGTCAGCTCCTGTTTTCTGCATTGAAAGGGGCCCCACCTGTTCAAACTCCTTCTTCTTTTATATTTGTTACGTAGGCTTTGCACATACACATCTCCTCCAGGGGTGAAATCTACTTACCTTCCCAACCGGTTCGGAAGTGCATGTGCCATACGCATCACATGCACACTTCAACCCTCTGCGCATGCGCGGAGGGCAAAAAACAGGTTGCTTCTTGATTAAAACCAGGAAGTAATGACATCCAGGCAAGTGGGTGGAGTCTCGTTCTGCTGCCGCTACCGATTCTCCGAACCACAGTTCGCTCCCACAGAGAGGGCCTCCTCAGGGTGCCGTCGGCCAGACAATGCCAGCTGGCGACCCCCAGGAGGAGAGCCTTCTCTGTGGTGGCATCTACCGTATGGAACAATCTACCCCCAGAGATACGAGTGATCTCCGACCTTCGGATCTTTCGTCGGGCCCTAAAAACTTATTTTTTTCAGTTAGCCGGTCTGTCTTGATTTTAGGGTTAGTTTTAAAATTTTAATATTGATTTTAATTGACAAGTTTTAAACTATGGGCCAAATTTATAAATTATTTTAACTTTATTTTTAACTATGATGTTTGTATAGATGTTTTTATCTTGGCTGTTCACCGCCCTGAGTCCGAAAGGAGAAGGGCGGTATAGAAATTTGAATAATAAATAAATAAATAAATGGCCCATCACAGAAATCAGGGATGCTGCATGTCATCTGACATTCCTCAGAGGGCTTAGAGTCCTTTCTTTTTCCCACCATTTTCCCTGCAGTCGGCTGAGGAGCTGTTTCCATTTCCTCTGCCCCTGGGAGGCAATAAAGGCAGGATGGGGGAGAAGAGATGCCCTCTGGCTGGGAAGACCTCCATTATACAGTCCGGCCCCCTTTCCTGGGGAAAGAAATTGAGGACTCTGATTTTCCCTTGGTTCCAGGGGACATCTTGCTTTCTTCTGCCAGAAATCCAATAAGATTTCATGGCTCTAGCATTGTGGTCTTTGTCCAGAGATGCAGGTGTCAAGGTTCCAAATAACACCCCTAAGGAAAGAAAACTCTGAGGCTTGAATTTCCTCAAAGTTACAGTTTATTAGAGATGTCATATTGGCACATTTGGGGAAACCTGAATCTGAAAGTTTCCAGGTTTTCCCCACCCAAAAGAAATTTCACGTTCCTTCCCCTGCATCCACATGTCCATCACATGATCCAATCAGGCACCATCCAAAACTGGAGATGCCTCCCAGTCACCTCATCACAGCTGCAGGGCAAGGTGGCCTTGACTCTCTGAGAAAAGAATGTTATTTTGACTACATATCACCCACACTTTATACAATCCCCCCTCCCATTTTCCCACAGTAAAAAATGTGGCAGGCCTGAAGGCCCAAATGTAAAAGATGGCTTCCAAGACTGACAGCAGGATCAGGACAGTTGCATTTCTCAGTGAGGCACAAACATGGTGCTACAACATTAATTTCCTTTACTACTGAGTTGACATTCCCCTCACAGAGGAACCCTTAAAAAGTAGGTGATATTCACATCTCCTGTTGAAAATGAAATACCTCAAACACAGGAGCCCCATTTTTCCCTCTGTCAGCCTTTGTCAAGGAGAACGATCCCTGAAAAATGCCTGAAAGGAGGCTTCAGCCTCAAAATGAGGAGATTAAAGACATTTGTGTTTGTTAAATGTATCGGGGGTCGTTGCTGTCCTCAGAGCTTGGTTGTTTTCTTGTACACATTGAGCCTTGGTAGCGCAGCAGACTAAAGCACTGTTAAGTAACACCAGCTGCCTGCAATTACTGCAAGTTCGAATCTCACCAGGCTCAAGGTTGACTCAGCCTTCCATCCTTTCGAGGTAGGTAAAATGAGGACCCAGATTGTGGGGGCAATAAGCTGACTTTGTATAAAAAAGAACACCGCTTATGGGGGGGCCCGAAAGCCCTACTAAGCAGGTATATACAAAAGTATGAAGGCTATTGCTTAACGCATTGTAAGCCGCCCTGAGTCTCCAGAGAAGGGCGGCATATAAATCAAACCAATAAATAAATAAAATAAATAAATGTCATTACTTAAACTAGGTGTAAGGCCCGGCCTCTCCCCCTTACTCAAGAAAGTAAAGACTCTTGAAACTTGGAATTTCAAAAGAAACCTTTTATTGAAAAGGGGTGATAGCAAGGCAGATTCAAAGCAGGCTCTGAGGTCCCTCAGGCCATACAACTAGGATAAAGGAAATTAGGAACCCCTCCCAACCGTCCGATGTGGATTCAGCCAATCTGCAGGTGTGAAGATGTTATTGTTCCGGCCACTCTGAGAAAGAGATAAGAGAACTTTCTCAGGGCCATCTTCCAGCACTGCAGTCCACATGGCCCACCCTCCCCTTACATTCCCCAAGAGGTAAGAAACTGCCAGGTAGCTAAGGCGCCAGACAACAGTTATAAATCAGGTGAAAGGTTACACAAGAATGCAAGGCAGTGTCAGATGTAAATGCCTTATTCTCTAATGTGTAAATAGTATATGAACGGGGTATCAGGGGTTAACTTATTCTTCACTTCTTAATGTATTCATAATTCACCACTCCCACATATAGCTCCACCCATTGTATATATAAGGAGCTACATGCACCCTTTTCCTTGCTTCTATCTGTGAATATTCAGTGAATATAGAATGCCTATTGTAAATAAAAGGAAATATATTTAAACCTTTAACTCTTACTATTCTTATTGAGTCTGATCCTGAAAATATTGCAACAAGCTGGTAGCAGAGGATGGTTTATTGACTCAATAAAAAATTAAAAATGTCTAAGAAAGATAGGCCCAACACCAGGGCCTACAGCAAAGAAATGGAAACAGAACAAGAAATAATCAACGAATCCACAAACGCAATTTCGAGAGAATCCGAAGAATACACCACTGAAGACGAAGAAATAATAGATGAAAATGATGACCAGGAGGAAATCGAAATAGAGAATAACGAACTCAGGTCAGAGATATTAAAACTATTAAAGAGCCAGAAGAGTGATGAAAGCCTCATCGCGAACCTCCAAGATATGCTGAAGAACAGCGGAGCAGCGAGAGAGAAAAACATCACTAATGAAAAGTCTAAAGACCCAAAAATAGTGAGTGATGTGACTGCAGAGAAAATCATTGCGAAGAAGAAAAACGGTGATCCCGCGCGAAATTTTGAATGGCAGCCATCTTGGTTTCAACAGGCCTCCAAGGTGAGCGAAGCAGAGCCAATCAAAAAGCTCAATTCAAAATTTCTGGCGCGAAAAACATTACCAGACAACGAAAGTGAAAAAGAAGATTCAAACGCCTCAGAAGAATCAGAATCAGAAAGTGAAGGTGATTCAACGAACTACCAAATAAAATCAGCAATGAAAACGCTTTTTGCCGCATTTGGGCCAAAACTAAAAATTACTAAAAAGCTAACGAAGAAGCGAGCGAGCAAGCTAATGCCTCAAGACCTGCCCGCTCCCATCCTGACTACGAGAGCGCCGACGCCCGAACCCAGAGAGCCCTGCCGTTACCGCCCTATGCCACAGACCGAAGCAAGCACCAACGCCCTCAAAAGAAGAGGAAGAACAGCCGCCGTCGTCAGGACTCCCAAAATCGAACCAGAGACCGATTCGTCCGAGGAGGAGCTGAACGAGCGAGCCGCAATGGGGAGAACCTTCCACGATGACTCCAAAGAAGAAATGGACAACGCGCATGCGCAAGACTACGCAGACGGCCCGGGAAGACATGAACTGACGAGAAAACCGTGCAGACTCGTTGCGAGCATCCCCACGCCGTTTTGCAATTTTCTGCATTTACGAGACCACGGACTACCTCAGGTTGTAAGTAATGGACTCAATAATGTCGGAAATTTACCCAGTGACTTCCCAAAGCTTAGGGTTGATGGCATTAACTTGCAAGAATGGTATCAACAGCTCCAGGTTGTCTTTATGAAGGAAAACTTACTGTTTTTTATCACTAGTCCCCCAAAAAGACCTTGGACTCTAAAAATAGATTGTTTACACCATAGAGCATTTTTCTTAATAATATCTAGTGTGTCTCCTGCAATGTATCACAGCATTAAGCCAAATCTGACTGTTTCAGAAATTATTCAATGCATGTTTAATTTGTTTCACAGTGACAGTGTAGCTACCACCACAAGGATGTCTAAAGATTTCTTTTCATCTAGGATAAAACCAGGGGTTTCCATAAGTGAGCATTTAATATCTTTAAACAAAATAAGAGCTGAGCTGCATTTGAGGGGGGAGGTGATTTCAGACCAAACAATGAAAAGTGTTATTATCAACTCACTTGATCCATCATGGGACAATTTTATGTCACATTTAGACACAATCAATCTAGGATACTTATCCATAGAAAGTCTATCCAATAAATTGATAGCAGAAGACAATTCAAGAAGAAATCGTTCTAACAATCACACAGAACACAAACCATATAGGAAAGTAGCTTTCCAAGAAAAATATAATGAAACATTTAAATGTCACAATTGTGGATCCAGGGAACACAATAGAAGAGATTGCCCCAAAATTTCAAAGGAAAGACATAGGTCAGAATATAGAAACAAATACAATTATAGACAGTCTTCCATAGATAGACATAGATATAGGAGCCCACCAAATTACAAAGAGAATAGAGGGGGCAGAGATAATTCAAAGGATAGAAAATCTGGTTCACTGAATGGATTAAATAAACAAGAAAACACTAACATACAGCAAAATGAGAACAATAATTGGCTTATTGATTCTGGAGCAACTAATCACACCACTAATAACAAAAATATATTGTCTTCATTTACAGAAGATAAATTTGTAATAAAGGTAGCTAACCAAGAAAACCCTGTAACCCTGCCTGGTCTAGGAAAAATAGAGGGGGTATTGCTAATACCTGAAATACCTCATAACATACTAAGTGCCATAAAACTAAGTAGAGATTCTGACATTAACATTGTTTTTTCAAAAGGAAAAGCGACTTTGGAGAAGAATAAAACAAATATAGGCACTGTGATGATTAAAGGAGGCCTACCTTATCTGATAACAAAAGAAAAATGGTTGCATAACATTGATTCAAATATGGAAGATTGTATTGAAGTAGATGATGAAAATATAAGCAACAGTGATAATGATGAATGTAAAATATCTCATGATCACATAGATGCACACAATGAAAAAAAACCAAAAATAGGTAAGCCAATTCATGATGAGTGTGCTCACATCTTACATAGGAAGTTAGGACATGCCAGTTTTCCTGTAGTACAAAAAATGACTGAACACGCAGAAGGTGTTAAAATAAAAAATTGTGAAAACTATTTGGAATGCTCAGTATGTAAATCTACAAAACTAAAAACTAGTCCCAGGCCAAGAAAATCTACTAGATCAACTAACAAAATTTTTGATTTAGTACACATGGACTTAGTTGGTCCATTAACTCCATCAATCACTTATAGAAAACGTTACTTCTTGACAATAGTGGACGATTATAGCCGCTATGGATTTGTTTATACATTAAAACACAAAGGTGAAACCTTTCAAAAATTTAAAGAATTTTACAAACGCATAGAAACACAACATAATATCAAAATAAAACAAATCATGACAGATAGGGGATGTGAATTCATGTCTAAAGAATTCTCCCAATGGTTAAAAGACAAAGGAATGTTACATTACACATCTAGTCCATTTTCTGCGTTCCAGAACGGGATTGTAGAGAGGAAGAATTCAACATTACAAACCATGATTAGATGCACATTGGAAGATGCTGGCTTAAGCAAACAATTCTGGTCAGAAGCCTTACATTATTCAAATTACACACAAAATAGAACCTGGTCCAGCATTGTAAATAAGACACCATATGAAGTGATGTATAATAGGAAACCAAAATTAGCACACATGCACATATTTGGAGTCACTGCAGACGTACACATACCTAAGCAATTAAGAAGAAAGGGAGAAAACGTATCCAGAAGATTCAGATTTATGGGATATGAGACTGGCACTAAAGGGTACAGATTCATTGATAATAATAACAAATTTATAGTCTCCAGAACAGCTGTGTTCCATGAACAGGCCAACTGGTCTAAATTACATCTTAATGAAATATTTCCAAATAAATATAAAGATACAAAATCTCATGAGAAAGGGACCATAGAAAAGCAAAATATCAACAAATATAAAAACAAAACCAAAACTTGGACAAATAGCCAACACAAAATAAAGACAGACACACTAACAAAAAAGGAAGCAAGATATTTGCATGATAACGATAGTAAACCTGAAAAAACTATTAGAAACACCAGAAATCAAATGCCAAATAAATACAAGGATTATATAATGCACATGGATGGTGAGCCAACAACACCTAATACATATGAGGAAGTGTTAAAACTCCCTCGTGAAGAAAAAGAAAAATGGGAATTAGCGATGAAAAAAGAGATGGAAAGTTTACAGGGATTAAATGTATTTACACCTGCAATTGCACCTAAAGATAAAACAATTATTGGTACCAGGTGGATATATAAAATTAAAAACTTAGAGGGAGGCAATACTCTATACAAAGCTAGACTAGTTGCACAAGGTTATGCACAGAAATATCCGGAGGACTATACTGACACGTATTCCCCCACAGTAAGAACAGAGAGTGTCAAAACAGCTCTAGTGGTAGCATCAGCACTCAATCTTGATGTATTCCAATATGACATACAGACTGCGTATCTACACGCAAAACTAGATAAGGAAATATACGTAAGAGCACCTCACAGTCAATACACAAACAAAAATGAGATTTGGTTGTTAAACAAGAGTTTATACGGGTTAAAACAATCTGGTAAACGATGGTATGATTGTTTAGTAAAAGTACTTAAAACCATGGACTTCAACGCTACCACTGCTGATAACTGTTTCTTTGTCAAAAAGGGTGATGATTACATTGAATTTGTATTGATTTATGTGGACGACATTTTATACATAGGAAAACATAAAGAGAGAAGAGAAACTTTTGTAACTAAGCTAAATGAACATTTCTCGTTGAAAACTCTAGGCAAAGTAAACAAATATCTTGGTGTTCAAATTAATAAGACTAGAAGGGGATTCAAACTTAATCAGAGAGATAAGATCATAGAACTTTTAAATAAATGCAATTTAAACAATGCCAAACCTTGTGATACTCCTATGCAAACTGATTTTCTAAGAAATACTGATGAATCTTCCCCCGAATTCAAGGATAACACATTTTATAGATCAATCATAGGTTCACTTCTTTATATATCTAATTGGACAAGACCAGATATCGCCTTACCACTCAATTTATTATCCAGACATGTCAGCAAACCAACAATGTATCACTGGGAAGCTGTTAAAAGAATTTTAAGATATCTGAAAAGTACACTAGACTTTTGTTTAATGTTAGAACCTAATGACAACAAAGAACCAAAGCTTACATGTTATGCAGATGCGGACTGGGCTGGAGACACCTCATGTAGAAAAAGTACATCTGGTTATATATTCCTCTTAAATGACTGTCCAGTTTACTGGTACACTGGTAAACAGGAACTAGTGGCCACTTCAACGACAGAAGCGGAATATGTTTGTTTATCCAAAGCTGCAAATAACCTTGTATGGTTTAATGATTTAATTTCAGATGTTTGGAAAAAACCTGCTTTGCCTTTTGTTATGCATGAAGACAATAAAGCAGCCATTGAAATATCTAGATCTGATGCTATTGGACAAAGGTCCAGACACATAGATATAAAATTTAAACATGTGAGACAATTATCTCAGGATGGATTTATTAAAGCAGTGCATTGTGATACTTCTGAACAATTAGCTGACATATTGACAAAGCCTTTACCTTCTAAGCAACATAAATATTTGACTTCTAAGTTGTATGTTTTGTATTGTCCTGAATCTGAATGTAATTGGTGTTGCATAACGAATCGGCATTTAGAGGGGGATTTGTCAGATGTAAATGCCTTATTCTCTAATGTGTAAATAGTATATGAACGGGGTATCAGGGGTTAACTTATTCTTCACTTCTTAATGTATTCATAATTCACCACTCCCACATATAGCTCCACCCATTGTATATATAAGGAGCTACATGCACCCTTTTCCTTGCTTCTATCTGTGAATATTCAGTGAATATAGAATGCCTATTGTAAATAAAAGGAAATATATTTAAACCTTTAACTCTTACTATTCTTATTGAGTCTGATCCTGAAAATATTGCAACAGGCAGGGTATAGGATACATAGAAAGGAAAATAGAAAGTAAATGTATCAAGAACCAAATCCCCCTCCCTTCCTCCAAAGAATGACAGATACACAGATCTGACACCAGGTGATATCAACAGTGCATCATTAGCATCTATTAAATGTGTTTCCTGCATCAGCTTCATTTCATCTCCACAGCAGCAGCCTTGCCAGCAGTTAATAGCTGTATGTGCCCAATCTGCAAACCTAGTTACTTAAACATCATTAGGATTTA
Source organism: Pantherophis guttatus (assembly GCF_059756535.1). Taxonomy (NCBI): domain Eukaryota; kingdom Metazoa; phylum Chordata; class Lepidosauria; order Squamata; family Colubridae; genus Pantherophis; species Pantherophis guttatus. The sequence continues at coordinate 6,058,672 of NC_142068.1, read as the reverse complement.
ATGGCTTAATCTGATTTAGGGTCCTAGCAGTTTCATCAGTTTAGGCTTCGTTGTATTATGCAGGCCAAGAAAATGGGTTAATTAAATATATATTTTCTAATTTTGCACAGGCTACAATATACTGATCCATTGCTTAACCAAATACATTCACAGAAATACAACAAGCCATGATGAAATTAACAACATTAACAGTAATATTTGCAAATGCAGCTGCTAGGATCTTATACATCATAGCAAAGGAAGAATTAACGATGAATATTTAGAAGTCGTTATAGCCTTCTTGCAAATTGCACCAATATTAATTTTACAATTACAAGTACTGTTGAGGCAGAGATTTCATTATTTATTATGTCTCCTACAATTATTACCATTTGAAAAGATGAGAAAGCTATTAAAATTGCATAATATTAAAAGTCATGCACATTGATACATGTAGAGAAATGGAGGTGGAACTCGATGTCACATGGTCAGGTTATTTGAAGGGCCACCTAGTTCCAAAGGTTTCTGCCCAGCCAGAATAGGCTGACAATGTTGGGGCACTCCAGGTCTCTTCAATTAAAGAATGCCAACTTATGGAACCCAGAGAGTTCCATAAGTTGCGTGCCTTCTTTCTTGCAGCACCTGCTCTCAGGAATAAGGTGCCTCCTGAAAGCTATGTGGTTGCCACTCTAATGATGTTCCAGAAGACTTTGAAGATCTGGTTATTCTCCCAGGCCCTTAAGTATAAATCCCTCCTTTTCTTTCTCCAGGAATTACCCATGATCCCATGAGCAATTGCAACAGGAGACTTCTGACAAGCCCTAATTACATCATTACCCCAGGGGTGAAATCTACTAACCTTCCCTACCAGTTCAGGAGTGCGAGAGTGCATGTGTCACATGTGATTTTGGACCCTTTGTGCATGCGCAAAGCCTTCTGAGCATGCACAGAGGGTAAAAAACAGGTTACTTCTTGATTAAAACCAGAAAGTAATGACATCTAGGCAGGAGGGGAGACTTGCGCTGCCACCGCTACTGGTTCTCCGAACCACCCGCCGCCGCTATCAGTTTCCCCAAACTGGTGTGAACCGGTAGCATTTCACCCCTGCATTAGCCCCTTCTCCAGGGGTTAGGCAGGTAGCTATAGCCGCTACCACAATCAGTATAAGAGAGCTAGATGTGACTGCCAAGTATGGTTAGGAATATTGAGAGATGCCAGGAGGAGTCTTTCAGCAAGATCTGAAGAGCCAGTCTTGAAGGTGATCAAAGAAATGAAAAAGGGAGAGATCATAACATGTAATAAACATGACCCTCTTATTGTTTGCCCATATTATGGTGTCCTGATACGAGGGAGAGCACAAATCTTGTAGGGAGCGGGATGCACAGTTGCCCCTATTACGGATTTTTCACTGAGTTCCACACCTTCTGGTGGCTCCAACCTAAATGCCCTCAGCAGTCTGGTAAAGGTGTTGAATAGCTCAATATTTGCAAGGAGTTGTCCCAAGCAGACACGAGCTCCTACACAAAAATGAAGAGAAAAAACTTTTTAAATGGTAATAATCTATTATTCATTACCCATCTGTCCCACTTTGCAATGATCAGGTGAAGGGAATTTGGGCTGGTGCATGTAGTCGTCCTCCTTCAAAACGCCAGGGAAGCAGGGGTGAAATTTATTTATTTTTATTTATTTATTATTTAAATTTGTATACCACCCTTCTCCCGAAGGACTCGGGGCGATGAACAGCCAAAATTTAAAACACATACAATATAAAAATTAAAAAGAATTAAAACAGAATTAAATCAATTTGGGTTCCCTAAATTTTAAAACCCTTTCCCCATAAAATAACCCATTAAAATTTTAAGCCAGCCCAGCTTTCTGGAATAAGAAGGTCTTTAACGCTCGATGAAAAGTACGGAGGTCCGGGATCAGTCGTATTCCTGGGGGTAGCTCGTGCCCCCACAGAGAAGGCTCTCCCCCTGGGGGTCGTCAGTCGACATTGCTTGACCGACGGCACCCTGAGGAGACCCTCTCTGTGGGAGCAAATTGGCTGGTGGGAGGTTATCGGTGGCAGAAGGTGGTCTCGTATTCAGCAGGTTCTGACAGGTTCTGGAGAACCGGTAACAGAAATTTTGAGTAGTTTGGAGAATCAGCAAATACCACCTCTGGCTGACCAAAAGTGGGGAGGGAATGGGGATTTTGCAGTATCCTTCCCCTGGAGTGGGGCGGGAATGGAGATTTTGCAGTATCCTTCCCCTGCCACACCCACCAAGCCACACCCACAGAAACGGTAGGGAAAAATTTTGAATTTCACCCCTGCAGGGAAGCATATGCCATGTTCCTTAAAAGCTAAAAGACTAAGCTTGGGTGGAGTTCAGTGTGATGGGTGTTTCTGTGCTTTCTCTCACTGTATGAACTTAGCCAAGTGGGTAATTCATGTTTTAAAAATCAAGTGAATTTAGAAAACAAGTTAATTCACTAACCAGTTTAAACCTACGGTATTATGTTAATGCAACGAAGATATTGGTCTTTTCCCTTTACTTTGCATCTTGCAGAACTGCATCCACTGTTGTGACAATTCATTTCAGTTAAATATAAAAACTTCTCGTGCCCCATTTACACCATGGAAAACAATGGGGATGTCAACTTCCAAGCTGCCATAAGGAAGGAGAGGAGAGGCTTGAACTTTCACCTACTTAATTCCCCTGAAGAACTGTCTCCACGGAGATGGGATGGGAGGGGGGACATTCCTGTGAACTGATGGAGATGGGATGGGAAGAGTGGCTTGGATGATGGCCAATGAGATGCAGAGAATTGGGAACCGGAAAGAGAGGTTTTGGGGGGGGGGCAAAGTTCAGTGCTAACTGCGCATTGAGTCAGGGTCAGTTCGTTATGCTCAATAAAGAGAAAAATTTCCTCAAAGATCGGGCGTTTGGAAATTCATTTATTTGGAGATAACAACGAAGCTTGACAGGGATATTTTTCACCCATCAGCCTTTGCCTTTTTCCTCTCTTCCTTCCCCTTTTCTTTCCTCCTTCTCTTTTGGCTCCTCCAAACTCCCCAAAAGTTCTGAGCATATATGCAGATCAGTGGTGGGTTCCTCCCGGTTCGGTCCAGTTAGGCCAAGCCAGTAGCAGTGACGATATGATGTCACCGAACCGGTTCTCCCCCCCGCCCTCCCACCCCCCATCCCCCCACCCACGTTATTCTTACCTTTTATTTGGTCCCACCACCAATCTATTGCTGCCTCCTGAGTCCCAGCTGATGACTAGAGGGAAAAAACTGTTTAAACTCTTGCCGGGGGGCTTCAAAGGGCCTTCCTACAGCTGATCAGTGTTAAAAGCAAACAAATGAGTCAGGTCGTAAGTGCGAGGACTGGTCGTAAGTGCGAGGACCTTCCAGAAATGACTCTGACCAGCTAGCCATGCCCACCTAGTCACATGACCTCCAAGCCACACCCACAAAATAAGCCACCCCCACAGAACCGGTAGTAAAAAAAATTTAGAACCCACCCCTGATGCAGATGAACTCAAACATCTGCCCATGGATCACTTTATATTGTCCTTGGAGTTCCAAAATATTCCTAGCTCATATCACAATAGTATTATTTCAACTTTCTTTAACAAATGAAAAGAAGCTGTTAACTTGGACAGGAAATTCTAAAGTGGTCAGAAAGTGGTCAGAGGCAAGGGTGGGCTGCTGGGGATTCGCAGGAGTTTGGGAGAACCTCTAGCTAAAATTCTGTGCAGTTCGGAGAACTCCCAAATCGCACTCCTGGCTGGCCCAACCCATCCCACCCCTCCCTTCCCAGGAGTCCCCACGCGGCCTGTTTTGGATGCAGGTAAGTGCAGGGCATGCGCGGAGGCTTGGGGAGGGCGAAAAACAGGCCTACCAGAAGTTCCTCCAGAGGGCCTCTGGAGCCTGGGGAGGCCATTTTCACCCTCCTGGAAGCTTGAGGAAAACCTCTGGAGCCTGGGGAGGGCAAAAACGCCCCCCCCCCGCCATGGTGCAGGAGGCTGACTAGGCCACGCCCATCATGGCCGCAGCCACCCAGCAACTGGGAAGAGAACCCCTTGCTAAAATTTTTGAAGCCCACCCCATCCTTACTTAAAAATACGCCTCTTGACTCTGCTGGCAGTAGCACCTGGCAGACACCTGAGTTCTTAAAACCTCTGCATCCTTTCCTGCTAGGGTTTGGAACCCGCCCCTGGAAGAAACCAAATCTGAACCATTGGGGAAAAATTCAGAGGTGTCCTAGTTCTACTCACCAAAAAGGCATTAAGAGTTGTTAACCTAATCTTGCATAGCTTCTTCTCTGGTAATGTTGTTACCAACTACTAAATAGAGCATACAAAACATTTGCTAGATCAGTGATGGCTAACCTTTTTGCCATCACGTGCCAGGAGGGGGGCATGGGACAGGTTTGCGTCCATGCATGTCCACACCCATAATTCTATGTGCCTGCCCTGTGCATGCACGTGCAACCCCCCCCTCCTCCCCCAGCTCCTGGCACCCGATGGCCCAGTAGGCCCATTTTTCTTTCTCACCTGGCTCCAGATCTTCTCAATGAATCTGGGGAGGGCGAAAACAGCCTTCCCCATGCCCTCCGGAGGCCTGAAGCAGCCCATTTCCCAACTCCTGGTTGAACAGGAAGTGACATTTTTTGTTGTCCCCAGCCTCCAGAGCCTCTCTTTGGGCTTAGACAATTTAGAACTAAGCTGCCTTAGGTCTGACCTAAGCGTAGTACACAAAATTATCTGCTATGATGTCCTACCTGTCAATGACTACTTCAGATTCAATCATAACAATACGCTCCGTGCAAGCGTGTTAGGAATCTGCCCAGCTGAGGTGCGGCAATCCATTCTGCCGCACCTATCAGCTGGGCTAAAAAAGAAGAAATAAAAGGTAGGAATAATGCGGGGGCAGGCGGGAGGGCCCAGCTCCCAGACAAAGAGAACCGGTTCAGTGACGTCATATCGTCACCGCTACCGGCTCGGCCGAACCGGACCGAACTGGGAGGAACCCACCACTGTAATGTCCCCAAGATATGATACTGTCTGGAGTTAGTTTATCTATCAGCGATATTGAGGGTATATCTAAAATCATGATGTTTGGATCAATTACCTCTTTCTGGAGTCCAATGACACACGAATTTTTCCCTCCCTTTGATCCGATTGCATATTGTGGAAAGTCTTTCATTTTACATTGGTTTTACAAATGGACCAAATGTCATGAAGCAATTTTTATTTATTTTTTTTTTGCTTTTTTCACCCCTTCCTAAAATAAGTATCATTTGCCAATCATAACTGTTTTTCTTTTTACCAGATTACCTGCTCCAAAAGGAAGAAATACTTCTTTTTTCACAAAATTTCCTTCCTTGTCCAAAAAATGATTGGGGTTGAACTCTTCGGGGGTCTCCCATTGTTCAGGATCGAAAAGAACAGAACGTAAGTCTGCAATAATAATAGCTCCCTATAAGACAGAAATAGACTGAGGTAAACATCTGGATAAGCACAGGTTTTATTTACGTATTTACTTCGTTTCATCAAGTTGCCCAGCCCTGATTCACTTGTACACTGCAAATGGGGTTTTTCAATTACACATTTTAGCATTGCCAAAAAAGCATTAAAAGTTGTCAACCTAATCTTGCAAAGCTTCTTCTCCGGTACTATTGTACTGCAAACTAGGACATACAAAACCTTTGCTAGACCAATTCTTGAATACAGCTCATTTGCCTGGAATCCGCACTGTATATCGGATATTAATACAAGGAGAAGAGTCCTCCACTCCTCTGCTCACAACAGAATACCATAGGTCACCAGGCTTGAAATTTTGGGCTTGGACAACCTAGAACTATGTCGCCTTTGGTCTGACCTAAGCGTAGTACACAAAATTATCTGCTACAACGTCCTACCTGTCAATAACTACTTCAGCTTCAACCACAATAATACACAAGCACACAATAGATACAAACTTAAGGTAAACCGCTCCAAACTCGATCGCAGAAAATACGACTTCAGCAACAGAGTGGTCAATGCCTGGAATGCACTACCTGACTCTGTTGTTACATCCCCAAACCCCCAAAACTTTAACCTTAGACTGTCTACTGTTGACCTCACCCCATTCCTAAGAGGTCTTTAAGGGGCGTGCATAAGCGCACCAGCGTGCCTACCGTCCCTGTCCTACTGTCCCCATTTATTCTTACCCATTTCCTGTGTTCATATTTATGTTTATACTTATACCTGTTATCTTTTACATGTTTGACAAACAAACAAACAAATAAATAAATAAATAAATAAATAATAACAATAACAACATTTTCAGAGCTCACATCTTGTGTTAAACAGAGCTCTGCCGAAGAAATTCTTCATAAGGGTGGAACACTTAAACTGAAGACTCCAAAGATATACTATCTATAAACTATACCTTAGGGAAGAGAAAGCCATTTGAGTAGATATCCTGCACACTTTGTCTAGGAAGCCCGAACAACAAGGAATATTTGGTTCGCATGAGCTCATGAATCACAGCATTGGTATATGGCAGTTTCTTCCGATCTTCATAACAGATGGAGTGAGATGGACTGAAAACTTTTTCCATTTCCTCATATACTTTATCTAAGGAAAAGAGTGAAAACAAGTGGTATATAAGCAAAGGTTCCCCTCGCACATTTGTGCTAGTCGTTCCTGACTCTAGGGGGCAGCACTCATCTCCGTTTCAAAGCCGAAGAGCCAGCGCTGTCCGAAGACGTCTCCGTGGTCATGTGACCGGCATGACTCAATGTCAAAGGCGCATGGAACACTGTTACCTTCCCACCAAAGGTGATCCCTATTTTTCTACTTGCTTTTTTTTAATGTGCTTTCGAACTGCTAGGTTGGCAGAAGCTGGGACAAGTCACGGGAGCTCACCCCGTTACGCGGCACTAGGGATCCCCATCCACTGCCTATTTCACCTAAGGGACTTTGGGCAATTTGGAACATCATAAAGACAAAACAGGAGCAACATCTTAATAAAAGCCCAGCTAAAAATGGAATTAAGAACAAGTTACAAGAAAAAACAAAAATCAAAAGGATAAATTCAAAAAGCTAAGGTTGATGTAGTTGGGACAAGACAGTTCCACAGGTATCCTGCTCCCATGCCATGAAGGGCTTTATATTTATTATTTATTTATTTTTATTTATTTAAATTTATATACCGCCCTTCTCCCGAAGGACTCAGGGCGGTGGACAGCCGAAATTAAGATACATATAATATAAAAGTTAAAAATAACTAAAATAAATTAAATCGGTCGGCCTCCCAATTTAAAAGCCCACATCTATACAATTTAAAAAATAACCCATAAGACCTTTTAGGCTAGGCCGGCTTGGTGGAATAAAAAAGTCTTCAGGGCCTTACGGAAAGTACGGAGGTCCGGGATCAGTCGTATTCCGGAAGGGAGCTCATTCCAGAAGGCAGGTGCCCCCACAGAGAAGGCTCTCCCCCTGGGGGCTGCCAGCTGACATTGCTTGACCGACGGCACTCTGAGGAGGCCCTCTCTGTGAGAGCGTATTGGCCGCTGTGAGGTTATCGGTTGCAGAAGGCTGTCTTGTAAATACCCTGGCCCTAAGCCATGGAGCGCTTTAAAGGTGAGAACCAATACCTTGAAGCGCCCCCGGAAGACCACTGGGAGCCAGTGCAGCTTGCGCAGGAGAGGTGTTACATGGGAGCGCCAAGTCGCTCCCATAATCACCCGCGCGGCCGCATTCTGCACCAGCTGGAGCCTCCGGGTGTTCCTCAAGGGGAGCCCCATGTAGAGAGCGTTACAGTAGTCCAGGCGAGAAGTGACTAGGGCATGCGTGACTGTGCATAAGGAGTCCTGATCCAGAAAGGGGCGCAACTGGCGTATCAGGCAAACCTGATAAAAGGTGATGACCAGCATCTTAAATTAGACCCAGAAGCAAATCAGCACCCAGTGCAGCTCACATAGCAAAGATGTTAAATGTGCTTCTCCAGGGGTACCCAGAATTGTGTGTACCATTGCATTCCACATCAGTTGCAGCTTCTGGATACTCTTGAAGCATAAACCCAGGTAGAATGCTTTGCAATAGTCCATCCAGGAGTCCCCAAGGCAACTGGACTTTCTTTCTTTTTTCTTTTGAAGACATTTCGCTTCTCATCCAAGAAGCTTCTTCAGTTCTGACAGGATAGTGGGGAATGGCAGGATTCATGTTCCTTACAGACAAAGCTGGTCATTTGCATCCTTTTAGAGGGTCGTTGAAGCACTTGGAGGTTTACCTGTGTCCTCAGGGTCACCTGAGTAGTGCTAATGGTTCTGTAGTCTGCAACTTTTTCCTCCAGGAGGGCTTCTTGATCAAGGAAGGGACATAAATGGGACACAACCCGAAGTTGAGCCAAGGCCCTCCTAACCATGATAGGTTAGGAGGATTCCCCAAATTATGCATTGAGTCTGTTAAGTGTCTGTTGTCCCAGAGGTGTTTTTTCCAGGTTTCATTTTATTTCCCTCTGGGATAAGGGAACATTTTATCACACAAAAACTAGTTTCTCCTTGACAAATAAAATTGTATGCGTCTGCTTGTATTATTTCTGACTTAGTGATTTTAGTTATCTTATTCTTTTATCCCTAAAATTAAACAATGCAAAGCTTGTCATGTCATTTGCACATGTTTAACAAATTTCCTTCTTGGTGCATATTAATTTTTGCTTGTTTCTAAGATTCTATTACTATTTTGTGCATATTTTTCAATATTTTTCTATTATTATTATTTCAATATTTGCAATTTTATCCGTAATTATTAAGTTCTCTTCTAGGAGATTGATGTTTGTTTCTGTTTCTGTCTCTTCCCTTCTTGCGTAGGTATCCATTTTGTTGGAAGATGTTGTATAGATGATCTGTTTCCTTTTTCTAATGTTCAGGATCGCTGCAGAATGTTTGTGCTTGTCTAAATAGTGTCATTACACAGCTTCTCTTGTGGGGGCTTGGGCTGTTATTTTGATACTGGAGCACTTGGTATGGGTAGTTTTACAATAGAATTATGTTTCTAATTTGCCATTCCTGCCTCTGTTGATGAGTATGTACAAGAAGGGTAGCAATAGCAATAGCACTTAAGACATATACCGCTTCACAGTGCTTTACAGCCCTCTCTAAGCGGTTTACAGAGTCAGTATATTGCCCCCAACAATCTGGTTCCTCATTTTATTGACCTCAGAAGGATGGAAAGCTGAGTCAACCTTGAGCTAGAATAGAATAACCGAATTGGAAGGGACCTTGAAGGTCTTCTAGTCCAATCCCCTGCTTAGGCAGGAAACCTTACACCACTTCAGACAACTGGTTATCCAATCTCTTCTTAAAAACTTCCAGTGTTGGAGCATTTACAACTTCGGGTGGCAAGTTGTTCCACTGATTAATTGTTCTCTCAGGAAATTTCCCCTTAGTTCTAGGTTGCTTCTGTCCTGAATTAGTTTCCACCCATTGCTTCTTGTTCTACCCTCAGGTGTTTTGGAGAATAGCTTGACTCCCTCTTCTTTGGGGCAGCCCCTGAGATATTGGTACGCTGCTATCATGTCACCCCTAGTCTTTCTTTTCATTAAACTAGACATGCCCAATTCCAGCAACTGTTCATCGTATGTTTTAGCCTCCAGTCCCCTAATCCTCTTTGTTGCTCTTCTCTGCACTCTGTCTAGAGTCTCCACATCTTTTTTACATTGTGGCGATCAAAACTGGATGCAGTATTCCAAGTGTGGCCTTACCAAGGCATTATAAAGTGGTATTAACACATACTGAAAGTATGTGGTCAAGCAAAAGTTGATGAGATAATCAAATACACCAAGATTGAAATACACAGAATCATAGATCTCAGCCTCTTCTTCATGGGTGCATTAAAATCCTATTTTTGTCACTTTGAGGTATGCTATAAATCAGGGGTCGCCAACCCCTTTTCCGTGGACTGGTGCTGTTTGTGGCATACTAGAAACCCGGTCGCACAAACAAGCAAAGCCCCACAGGTTGCAGGCAGCACACAAATCCATGCCTCTTCCAGTCCACGGAAAGACCTCTATTCACAGAACTGGTCCCTGGTGCCCCAAAGACTGGGGGCCGCTGCTATAAAGTGTCCTAGGCTGCTGAAATGCTCTTTGACCTTGGTTTGGGTGCTGAGATCAAATTTCTGCACATTAAGTATTGTGTGCCAAAGTCTGCCCTGTTTGTCCTGGGTCGAAGCTGTTGGCACACAGATTTGTTGCTGTTTCCCATGTTAGCATCGTAGTCCTGTTGCTTTTGGCTGCTGGTGAGAATCGGCTTCCAGCAGGATGGTTTTCTATATGCAAGTATGGGCCTGCCCCCTGGTGTCCGACAAAAGGCAGGTGCATTATCCAATATGAGCTGTAGCTTATTAACATTGTATTGGTCTCTGCCGTGAGCTGTAGGTAACAAGCGGTGTTTTTTTTTTTCCATTGTTCTGTTTCTGTGGTCTGTCTTTCAGTAGTTCTTCCCTGGAAATGGATCTGGCAGATGAATATAAAATCAAATTCCACCATCTTTTTACTGATTGGGGAGTAGGAAGAGCAAATATCCAAGCCTCAATTTTCCTACTGGTTGTTAGCCCTGTGGCTATGTGTTTTGACCTAGGCTTCCCAAGAGCATGAAGCAGACTCCTTGTCCCGACAAAAAAACCCTTTTTATTAAGTTACTGTGAATTCGTCTCATTCACATCCAGCAAAGTCTTTCAAGGGAGAATTTACAGTCACAGACCTGATCTGGCTTGGAGAGCTGCCAGGCCGATATCTTCAAAAGTTGGCAAGAAATCTGAGAGTCACGAACCAATTAAGCGAACTAATTGCCTCCTGCAAACTCCCCTCCCCTTTCGCTCCTCTTTATTCCCTATGGAAGGGGCCATTCACCGTCCGCCTGTGGCTTTACTCCCGAGTCAACCCTTGTTCCTTAGCTGTTCCCTTCTCCTGGCAGCTCTGTGCATGCACACACTAGGAACAGGCTCCAGTTGTTCTTCTGCCCCACTGATATCCAACTCAGAAGGCATCTGACAACTATCAGACGGCCCTGGCCTCATCTCTGCCTCTGACACAGAGCACTCATCAGAGCCCTCCCCAGGCTCCAGGATTGGCCCATGTTCCTCCCCAACCTCTTCATTGTCTGAGTCTGCCACCAGCTCTGCTGGCGGGCCACAACACTATGGTCTGCTCTTGTCGATTCTACTGGGCAGGTTATTGGTGGTTGGGGTCGCATGCTAGTGGATAAGATCTGCTGTTGTAGTCATTCATGTAAGAAGAATAGTTATTCCAAATGGACATTTGCCTACATGGGAATCCTTTGAGAAAGACGGGTGCTGCATTACATTCTACTAATAATAATCCCAGATTTTTGTCACCACTGTATCACTGTATCCCACCTTGGATATCCAGATGACTTGCCATGAAGAGCAATGCCCATTTCAGAGAGCTTGCGGTGGTTTCCGTTCCTGCCACAAAGAAGTCAACAATGCACTGAGCCAAGTTGTCTTCATTGTAGGTAGAATTGGGATCATCCTTCCTCTAGGATTAACAATAAAATAGGTGAAATGGCATTTTCTTATTATTTCCAATATTTCCACAATTTATTATCTCCCTGTTCTATTGGTCCTCTTGTCAGGGGATAAGGGGCCTGAAACCCAAGCCCAAACCATTAGGATGGCATGAGATTGGGGAGGGTGGAGATCAGTGGTGGGATTCAAAAAAATTTACTACAGGTTCTGTGGGCATGGCTTGGTGGGCATGGCATGGCAGGCTTGGTGCACGTGGCATGGCATGGTGGGCATGGCTTGGTGGGCATGGCAGGGGAAGGATATTATAAAATCTCTATTCCTTCCCCACTCCAGGGGAAGGATACTGTAAAATCCCCATTTCCTCCTGATCAGCTGGGACTTGGGAGGCAGAGAATAGATGGGGCCAGTCAGAGGTGGTATTTACCGGTTCTCCGAACTACTCAACATTTCTGCTACCGGTTGTCTAGAACTGGTCAGAACCTGCTGAATACCACCTCTGGTGGAGATAACATTGGGACAAGTTCTATTCAGGTATTCCTTGATTTACCACCACAACTAAGCCCCAAATTTTGTTGTTAAGTGAGACATTTGTTACATGAATTTTGCCCCGTTTTATGACTTTTCTTGCCACATTTATTAAGTGAATCCCTTATTAAGTTAGTGACACAGTTGTTAAGTGACTCTGGCTTCCTCATTGACTTTATTTATCAGAAGGTCGCAAAAGTTGATCACATGACCCCGGGACACAGCAACTGTCATAAATATGAGTCGGTTGCCAAGCGACTGAATGTTGACCACATGACCATGTGAATGCCCCAATGGTCATAAGTGTGAATAAGGGTCATAAGTCACTTTTTTCAGGGCAGTTGTAACTTTGAACAATTATTAGTCTCCCTAAATGAACTGTTGTAAGTTGGAGGCTACCTGTACGGAGGACTTCAGGGAAGGAAATATTAGGAGCAATTGGGATACTATTGCTGAGTGTTCCCCGATCTCGTGAGCGGACAATTCTAAGCGAATAATTTTGGCAGGATGATAATTAGGAGAAAAAATATTTTTAGCTCTTTTAAAGGCTCCATGTGAAAACTGTAAACTAGGAGAGTGAAAGGTAGACATCTGGCTTAGACTCATGATGTCACCAATAAAAAGGAATTCCATCAAGATAATTTGGTTTAGTAGTTATCCAGGTCCTTATGCTTAGTGGTTGTGCAGGAAGCAACATATAGCATCTATCAAAATAGTTTACAGTGAACACCTTCCTCGTGTCTGCAGGAAGATGACACCAAAAAAAATCTAAATATATCTTTCCCTTCCCTTAAGGCAGGGGTGTCAAACTCAAGGCCAAATCCAGCCCTCAGGGTGTTTAGTTCTGGCCCGTGGGGCCCCCCTGGAAACAGCGAAGGGCCAGTCCATTGTGCCTCTGCCAGCAAAAACAGAGATTGGGAGGGCCGCATGCAGCCCTCTCTCAAGCTCTGTTTTCATTGGCAGAGAGTTGCAGGAGGCCGTCGCAGCCGAAAACAGAGATCAGGAGCCCATTTTCACTGTCAGAACACCAGAGGTGGGTTGCTACCAGTTCGCCCTGGATTGGGCGAACCGGTAGCGGCAGAAGGCTCCACCCACTCACCCAGAGGCTTCTGCGCATGTGCAGAAGCCTCGCATGTGAATGAGGGCACGCACGCCCATGAGCGAACTGGTAGCGATTGGGATTTGCAAGCCACTACTGCAAAACACTCAGACCACCACAGGTGCCCCCAACACGAGTGATGTCAAGCTGGCCACACCCACTCTGGCCACACCCACTCTGGCCAGGCCCCCCACCTCCCCCCCCCCAGGTCAAACACAACCCTGATGCGACTCTCAATGAAATTGAGTTTGACACCCCTGCCTTAAGGGAAAGAGGTAGACATTATATCTCATTCTAATACTTTCAAGGATTACAATTCACATAGGGAATTTTATCAATGATTGTAGAAAGAGCTCAGGAATAGATGCGAGTTGGGGTCCTTGGTGCTCTCTGAGCTGGCTTGTTTTCTTGCAGACGTTTCATTACCCTTCTCAGGAGTCAGCAATCTGTGGTTCTGGAGCCGCATGCAGCTCTTTGGGCCCTCTGCTGTAGCTTCCTTTCAGGTGATCCCACCACTGGCTGGCCCTGCCCCTCATCCTCCCCTCCCAGTCACTCCTCGCCTGGCCTGAGAAGGTAAGGGTGATGGCAGGGGATGGAGAAGCGGCCATGGCAGAAACAGCGAGATACAGAGAGAGGGGGAGAGAGGGGAGAGAGAGATATGTCAAAAGGATTTTGTGGTTCCTGGTGTTTTTTAACAACTGGTTCTCTGCCCTAATGACCGGCTGGGTAGGCGTGGCTAGGGGGTCATGTGACTGGTGGAAGTGAGTGACATCGAGTTGGCCACGCCCACCCAGGTTTTGTGGCTCCCGGTGTTTTCTTTTCTGTGGCAAATAGATCCAAATGGCTCTTTGAGTATTTAAGGTTGCAAACCCCTGTCCTACCTAGATAACATCATCAATGCTAGCAATGTTACCTAGTACTGATGATATTACCTAGTTAGGGTAATGAAACATTTGCAAGAAAACAAGTCAGATCAGAGAGCACCAAGGACCCCTCATTTCACCCCTGAGCTGCAAATATTCTCTTTTAGGTGGGAGTTATGCACTGATCCATCTTCAAGCAATATTCCCAAGGCAAGGCAAATGTGTACTTTCTCCATTTGAAATAGGTAGAAATCGATGAAATCCTGTGGTTCGTGCTGGCTTTGATTCTCCTTATGCTTTTTGATCTCCTTCTTTGCAAATGAAAGCATCATCTCCACAAAAGATAGGGCAGTCTGGTGAGGGCCAGGCAGATGCTTCATGATAGATGGAAAAGCTTCATAGAGCTGAGAGAGAGAGAGAGAGAGAGAGAGAGGGAGAGGGAGAGAGGGAGAGAGAGAGAGAGAGAGAGAGAGAATTCAGTTTCAATATAAAAAGATCTTTTTGGATCCTGGATTGAGCAAATCAATGTCCTTGATCTTAGGTGTATGAAAACTAGGACTTAACAGACAATTTATGTCTATGTAATGAGTTTCTATAGGGACACGGTGGCTCAGTGGCTAAGATGCTGAGCTTGTCGATCGAAAGGTCGGCAGTTCAGCTGTTTAAATCCCTAGTGCCGTGTAACAGGGCGAGCTCCCGTTCCTTGTCCGAGCTTCTGCCAACCTAGCGGTTCGAAAGCAGGTAAAAAATGCAAGTAGAAAAATAGGGACCACCTTTGGTGGGAAGGTAAGAGCGTTCCGTGTGCCTTTGGTGTTTAGTCATGCCAGCCACATGACCACGGAGACATCTTCGGACAACGCTGACTCTTCGGCTTTGAAACGGAGATGAGCACTGCCCCCTAGACTCAGGAATGACCAGCACATATGTGCAAGGGGAACCTTTACCTTTTAATGATGCACTGATGATATTACCTAGTTACCACAACCCTTCCTTCTCATGTCCCCCTCCTTTAACAATGTCCAACAGGAAGTTAAAAGAGCAACTGGTTGAAAGTAAACTAAATTCATGCTATATTGTAATTTAAGAGTGGATTAAAAAAACAGCAGGAACTTTTCCAGGTAGTTGCTAGGACTCAACACTGATTTGAAGTTACAAATAAGAGGATAGGATGGGAAGGGAGGGTGGAAGGGAGAGCAGAGGGGAGGGCAGTTTTTTTACTACCGATTCTGTAGGCGTGGCTTGGTGGGCGTGGTGTGGCTTGGTGGGCATGGCTTGATGGTCGTGGCAAGGGAAGGATACTGCAAAATTCCCATTCCCTCCCCACTCCTGGGGGAAGGATACTGCAAAATCTCCATTCCCACCCCACTCTGAGGCCAGCCAGAGGTGTCATTTGCTGGTTCTCCGAACTATTCAACATTTCTGCTACTGGTTCTCTGGACTATTCAAACTTTCCACTACCGGTTCTCCAGAACCTGTCAGAACCTGCTAGATTTCACCCCTGAGGGAAGGGGAGAGGAGGAAAAGAGAGGAGAGGAGGGGGAGGAGAGGAGAGAAGAGGAAAGGGACAATGACGGAAACTCAGTTACATAGGAATTTTTGTTAAAATCCATACATTCATACTTTTGGAAAATTTTGAACTGACAGACTCATGTGGGAAAGAGAAGATTAAAAAATGAAAAACAAGATTAGTACTACTTACAAGGTAAGGCACGCTGCTTCCAAACATGGCTAAAAAGAAAATTGCTTCCACCAACTCCAGGAAGTTCTTATCTTCAGTGGAAAACCGATGTCCAAATACTGCAGCACAGATCACATTTGAAAATGATTTCATGATGGATAGCGAGGGGTCAAATGGCTGCCCTGGAAACAAAAGGATAGGAATTAATATTCACATTTATTTATTTATTTTTATTTTTATTTATTTTTCAAGCATATATAAGATAACAGGTAAAAGGAAGTTAAAAGCAGTTAAAAGGAAGAAACGGCTGCGATCACACATTGCTCCTAGAAGCACAAAGCCGAAAACACCAGCCTGAAGATGACGAATGAGACTTCGTCAAAACGTCGCCAAGACACTTCCAATTTTACGCGGGAGAAAACCCGAATAACCAAAGACCTACATACAAACACCCGCGAAAACCTCAGAAAACTAACAAGTAAAAGTGTAAACATAATTTGAATACATGAAAAGAGTAAGTAAAAAGGAATATTAGGACAGGGACAGTAGGCACCCTGGTGCGCTTATGCACGCCCCTTACAGACCTCTTAGGAATGGGGTGAGGTCAACAGTAGACAGTCTAAGGTTAAAGTTTTGGGGGCTTGGGGAAGAAACCACAGAGTCAGGTAGTGTATTCCAGGTATTGACCACTCTGTTGCTGAAGTCGTATTTTCTGCAATCGAGTTTGGAGCGGTTTATTTTAAGTTTGTATCTATTGTTTGCCGGTGTATTGTTATGGTTGAATTTGAAGTAGTCATTGACAGGTAGGACATTGTAGCAGATAATTTTGTGTACTACGCTTAGGTCAGACCTAAGGCAGCATAGTTTTAAGTTGTCTAAGACCAAAATTTCAAGTCTGGTGGCACAAGGTATTCTGTTGTGAGCAGAGGAGTGGAGGACTCTTCTCACGAAATATCTCTTGACTCTCTCAGTTCAGGGATGAAATCCAGCAGGTTCTGACAGGTTCTGGAGAACTGGTAGCAGAAATTTTGAGTAGTTCGGAGAACCGGTAGCGGAAATTTTGAGTCGTTTGGAGAGTCAGCATATACCACCTCTGGCTGGCCCCAGAGTGGGGTGGGAATGGAGATTTTGCAGTATCCTTCCCCTGGAGTGGGGTGGGAATGGAGATTTTGCAGTATCCTTCCCCTACCACTCCCACCAAGCCACGCCCACCAAGCCACGCCTACAAAACCAGTAGTAAAAAAATTTGGATTTCACCACTGTCTCAGTTGTATTAATGTCCAATATGCATTCTGTTTTTCTTTTGCAGCATCAAAACTGGGAGGTCTGGTAGAAATGATCAGAAATTGTGATCCTTATTTATTTTTATTAGATAAACTGACTTGCTGTCGGAAGATCAGATGATATGAACTCTAGCATAACCAAAATAATTGGATATCAGGCTCACGCCCAGAGACAATATCGTGAGATCCACTTGAATCCAGTTCTTTATTTGCTCACCCCTCATAAACAAATTTTTGCATATACTCAAATTTACAACCTACATGTTGGAGATGTAAATGTGATGATGCAACGTATTTTCATGTATGGTGGACATGTAAGAAAATTAAGGCATTTTGGATTAAGATATGGTGGATTATACAAAATATTCTTAAAAGGAAGATAAAATTTACTCCACAGTTGTTTTTACTGGGTATAATTGAAGGATGTACAGTTATAGAGACTAATTTGATTTTGAATTTAATAACGGCAGCCAGACTTTTGGTGGCGCAATACTGGAAGAAGGAAGAAATGCCTACTATTGAAGAATGGACATTAAAAGTAGCCAATTTGGCAGAGATGGCTAAAATTTCTGCATATTTGAAGGATCGTTCGAATGAAAGATATGTACTGGAATGGAGAAGATGGATTGACTATATACAAAACAAATACGGGAGTAAAAAGTTGCAAATAGCTTATGAATGAAATATTTAGATGATTTTTTTTTTCTACTTTGATATCTTAGTACCTATGGCGGAGTTAAAGAGTAAGGGGAAGTTAAGAGTTTATAGTTAGTTTGCTTATGTTAGATTATGTTTGTTAAATGCAATACCCTGTATTTTGCTCTGGGAAGTTGGGGGGGAGGGAGAGGGGAAGGGGGGGATTTTGTTTGTAAAACTTTTTAAAACTTTTCAATAAAAAAAAAAAAACAAATTTTTGCCAGACTAAAGCTACAACCTTCTAACCTATTAGGTATATCCTAAGACAGGGGTCTCAAACCCTCAGTCTGCGGAACAGCAACAGACCACAGTATGCCAGAAACTGGGCTGTAGAAATAAGCGAAGCTCCATCCGCAGAATGCAGGCAGCACACAAAACCACACCCACTCCTTTACTACCGGTTCACAACGGGAACACGTGCACAAATCACCCTTGATGATGTCAGGGTGGGTGGGCGGAACCTCCCACTCCGCCCACCCGCCCTGACAGAACCGGGAGCAACCCCCACTGACCCACTCTCTCCAAGGAACCGGTCCTTGGTGCCCCAAAGATTGGGGACCGCTGCTATAAAGTGTCTTAGGCATCTGAAATGCTCTGATTCTATTTTGTCCTTGGTTTGGGTGCTGATATCAAATTTCTGCCCATTAATTATTATGTGCCTGTTTGTCCTGGGTCGAAGCTGTTGGCACAGAGATTTGTTGCAGTGCCTGTTTCTCACGTTAGCATCGTTGTCCTGTTGCTTTTTGCTGGTGGTGAGAATCGGTTTCAAACTGGATGGTTTTCTATATGCAAGTATGGGCCTGCCCCCTGGTGTCCGACAAAGGGCAGGTTCATTATCCAGTATGAGCTGTAGCTTATTTACATTGTATTGGTTTCTGCTGTGAGCTGTAGGTGACAAGTGATGTTTTTTTTCCATTGTTCTGTTCCTGTGATCTGTCTTTCAGTAGGTCTTCTACAGAGGAATTATTGAGTCTGTCATCTGCACCTCTATAACTGTCTGGTTTGGTTCTGCAACCCAACAAGACAGACACAGACTTCAGAGGATAATTAGAACTGCAGAAAAAACAATGGCTACCAACCTGCCATCCATTGAGGACCTGTATCCTGCACGAGTCAAAAAGGGGGCTGTGAAAATATTTACAGACACCTCACATCCTGGACATAAACTGTTTCAACTCCTACCCTCAAAACAACGCTATAGAGCACTGCACACCAGGACAACTAGACACAAGAACAGTTTTTTCCCGAACACCATCACTCTGCTAAACAATTAATTCCCTCAACAGTCAAACTATTCACTAAGTCTGCATTACTATTACTATTAGTCTTCTCATTGTTCCTATCACTCATCTCCTCCCACTTTATGACTTATAACTGCATGACTGTAACTTTGCTGCTTGAATCCTTACGATTTATATTGATATTGATTGTTTCCTAGTATGATTTGATTGCTTATTTGTACCCTATGACTATCATTAAGTGTTGTACCTTATGATTCTTGATGAACGTATCTTTTCTTTTATGTACACTGAGAGAATATACATGAAGACAAATTCCTTGTGTGTCCAATCACACTTGGCCAATAAAGAATTCTAATCTAATCTAAATTACATTTTGTCCTGCCCTTATGGCACTCAAGGCATCTCTTGTGTTCCTCAGCAAACAGAGAGTTCTATAATTTCACAAGCACAATCTGATCCAAAGCCATTGTCACATGTTCGTTCCAAGCCATGACTAAGATCTTGGCTGGACTATGTCCCAAAGGTGCTTTTTCAAGAGGCAACTGGACTTTCTGGTTTTTCTTTGAAGACGTTTCACTTCTCATCCAAGAAGCTTCTTCAGCTCTGCATTCTTTTAGCAAGTCGTTAAGGTCACCTGGAGATTTATCTGTGTCATCAGGTCACCTGAGTGGTGCAAATTAGTGTGGAGCCTTCTTGGAACTGTTGAAAGGACTGTATTGTAGATTGGAGATAGATGATGATGTACCCCTCCCCCTCTATTGAGAGAAGGCTGTTCAATTTTGACATAGATGGCCTCTTTGACCCCTCTTTCAAACCAGCAGTCCTCTCTGTCCAAAATGTGGACTTTGAAGACAGCCGTCTTCAAACAAGTGGCCTTTGTCTTTTAAATGCAGATGGATGGCTGAATGTAGCCCTGATGGGTTTGGTCTCCTATGTTATGCCATGCGTTTATGAAGTGGTTGTTTTGTTTCCCCATTGTACAGATCTGCACATGGCTTGCTGCATTGTACTGCATATACTACATTGCTCCGTTTTTGTCTGGGTGTTTTATCTTTGGGGTGGACAATGGACAAACTTCTGCCTTAGTGTATTCTTGGGTTTGAAGTATGCACATACGTTATGTTGGCTAAAGATCCTCCTGAGCTTTTCCGATATGCCTGCAACATACGGAATGACAATGTTGCTTCGCTTATTGTTTTCTTCGTTATCTGTGGAAGAGCTC
This sequence comes from Pantherophis guttatus, assembly GCF_059756535.1. NCBI lineage: Eukaryota > Metazoa > Chordata > Lepidosauria > Squamata > Colubridae > Pantherophis > Pantherophis guttatus. The sequence goes on along the minus strand of NC_142068.1, from coordinate 6,038,557 downwards.
CTGTAGCAGGGGTGAAATCCAGCAGGTTCTGACAGGTTCTGGAGAACCGGTAGCGAAAATTTTGAGTAGTTCGGAGAACCGGTAGCGGAATTTTTGAGTAGTTCGAAAAACCAGCAAATACCACCTCTGGCTGGCCCCAGAGTGGGGTGGGAATGGAGATTTTGCAATGTCCTTCCCCCAGGAGTGGGGAGGGAATGGGGATTTTGCAGTATCCTTCCCCTGGAGTGGGGTGGGAATGGAGGTTTTGCAATATCCTTCCCCCAGGAGTGGAAGGGAATGGAGTTTTTGCTTCCCCTGCCATGCTCATCAAGCCGCACCACACCCACCAAGCCACGCCCACAGAACCGGTAGTAAAAAAAAATGGATTTCACCACTGTCCTTAGTGTATACTGCACAGTCCAGGAAAGCGAGACTATTTTCGTTAACATCTTCCCGTTTGAATTTGATGTATCTGTCCACAGCGTTGATATGTTTGGTGAACTCTTCCAGTTCCTGTGTTTTGAATTCCTGTGTTTTGATGTCTTCAAATAAAAACCAGAAAGTCCAGTTGCCAGTTGGGCACTCGGTCTCTAAAAGCGTTGCCATCACTGTTCTAACTTGTACACCAGCAAAATCCAAACAAGGAATAAGAAGAAAAATCTTGACCATGAAAGCTATTAAGCTGTGAGATAGCCTGCCTCCTAGAATCATGAATGCTTCATCGGGGGACATTTTCACTGAAATATTGGATAGTCATTTGTCTGAGATGGAACTAGGATAACAGAATAAGAGAGTTGGAAGGAACCTTGGAGGTCTTCTAGTCCAACCCCTTGCTCAGACAGGGAACCCTATACCATTTCAGACAAATGGTTATCCAATCTCTTCTTAAAAACTTCCAGTGTTGGAGCACCTACAACTTCTGGAAGCAAATTGTTTCATTGATTAATTGTTCTAACTGTCAGGAAATTTCTCCTTAGTTCTAAGTTGCTTCTCTCCTTGATTAGTTTCCACCCATTGCTTCTTCTCCTGCCTTCAGATGCGGTGAAATCTAAAAATTTTCCCTACCAGTTCTGTGGGCGTGGCTTAATTGGTGAACGTGGCTTGGTGGTCAGGTGACCCAGTGGGTGTGGCCAATAGTAATAAATAATAAAAATAATAAACAAAGTACATAAAACAATAAGAGGTACCAAAAACCAACTTTCACACTTTACACACAACGCAACACAACACAACTGACTCACACACAATGTAAAAGCAGCTGCACTTCAGCCAAAATGGCCCCTGCAACAAGCAGGAACCTCACACGGCCACAAAAAGCTCAAAAACCAACTTTCACACTTTTTCCACACAAAATGTCACATGCAGCTTTTGTGAGATTTTGTGTGCTTGTGTAGTTAGAGTGAAACACTACAGAAACACACCGAATCTCAGAAAGCTGCACAAATATTTTATTATTTTATTTTATTTTTATTTTTAGGTAAAAGCAGCTAAATTTAAAACTTCCTTAACTTTAAATTGCTGTGTCTAAAAAAAAAAAAAAAAAAAACTCCTAAAAAAAACTCCAATTAACTATTTTTTTTAAAGCTCCCCACCCCCACCCCCACCCCCAAAAAACCCAGTTACTTATCAAATTGAAGGCACAAGGCAGGGAGATTGAGTTGCTCAACATTTGGATTGATTGCAGGCAGGCAGATTCAGTTGCTTGTTGATGCAATTGATTGCAGCAGCCGAAATAAGGCAGGAAAAGCAAACGAGCCCGAGAGAAGCAGCAAGCTGCCAAGTGGGCAAGTGGGGACTGGGCAATTGGGTGGGCATGGGCAGGAGGGCCAGGGATTTTTGCTACCGGTTCTCTGAACTACCCGCCGCCATCGCTACCGGATCGCCCGATCCAGTCCGAACTGGGAGCATTTCACCCCTGGGTTGACCCCCTCTTCTATGTGGCAGCCCCTTAGATATCAAAACACTGCTATCATATCACCCCTAGTTCTTCTTTTCATTAAACTAGACATACCTAATTCCTGCAACCGTTCTCCATATGTTTTAGCCTTCATTATAAGATGATTAGGGGACTGGAGGATTCCTGCCATGGGTATGGTGTTCTTTCAGAAATCCTCCACAGTCCATTCCGACCTTATGATTCTCCGAGACAATGATTCAGCAGGTAAGGAAACCTCCTTAAAGATTTCTGTGCAGTTATACTCAAGACAGCCTCATCTCAGATTGTCACGTACCTTTTGTCTCTGCAAAGAATTCCACAAGCTGTTGGGCCTCCTCTTGGATTTGAGCTTCCATGCCTTTTTTCCCCAGTCCCAATTTCCTCATGGTAACAATCCCAAACCTTCTTTGCTGCTGCCAGGTGTGACCGTTTGAAAATATAATACCTGAGGTAATTGAAAAAGTAGTGTTCACAAAAATACAAAATTAGATTAGACTAACAGAGTTGGAAGGGAATTTGTAGGTCATCTAGTCCAACCCCCTGCCCAAGCAGGAGATCCTACACCATTTCTGACAAATGGCAGTCCAATCTCTTCTTGAAAGCTTCCAGTGGTGAAGCTCCCACAACTTCTGAAGGCAACTTCTGTTCCATGGGTTGATTGTTCTCACTGTCAGAAAATTTCTCCTTATTTCTAGGTTGAATCTCTCCTTGATTAGTTTCCATCCATCATTCCTTCTCTGGCCTTCAGGTGCTTTGCAAAATAGGTTGATCCCCTCCTTTCTGTGGCAGCCCCTCAAATATTGGAAGACTGCTATCATGTCTCCCCTGGTCCTTCTCTTCACTAGACTACCCATGCCCAGTTACCTGATCAAGGTTGACAGATTTCAAAATGTACATGCAATTTATGCACTAAAGAATCCAAACCATGCTACACAATTTTTCTGTAAACATTAGTCTATGTCTCAAACCTTCAATCCTAATGGAAAAACTGTATTATTAATGACCTAGAAAGCCTCAACTGATACAGAGAAAGTGATGCAACATTTTAGGAGCGTTCTTAGCACCTTTTTAACCTCATCGGTGACTACTGAAGTCCCACATCCTTATTCTTTCTTAAGGCTCCTCATTACATCTCACAGAATGTATGATAAAAACTTCTGAGATGAAAATCATAATGTTAATTTCATTGTGTGCCTGTCTATTTTTATCTACAGTCGGGTCAAATCTGCTGAATAGATGTTGCAACATTTTCCTTGCCTCTAATATGGTTGATAAATGTAGGACAATGGCTCTTCTAAAATAACCTCCTCTGGACTTCCGGTTTGTTGTCGGAGCGGGACAGCTGTAGCTAGTGGGGCTCCGCGAAGCCCAGCTGATTTCTGCCTGCCTGGAGGCTCTTTGGAGCCAAATGTCACCTTGTAGGGGTGACAAGAAAGGAAGGGCTCCTGTAGATCGCAGGTGGACAGCGGTCCACTTTGCTGGATCCAGGAAAATCTTCCCGACAGGCGGAAAAGAAGATGGCCATTAATGGCTTAACCAAAGCTCTGACGGCCGGAACTAGCAAACACGAAGAAAAGTGGAAAAGAAACAGTGCATCAGATTGGGGTAAGGATTGCCTAATTTCTACCCAGAACCTAAACTAAATTCACCAAAATATTTTTGTGAAGGAGGGAGACTCCAGAGAGAAGGAGGGAGGGTATTGTTACTCTTTCCCCCTCCAGAAGCGGTGAGTGAAAGTTTTGAATGGATTCCCCCACCCCGCTGTAAAATAAAGTGAAGCAAGGAAATAACTATTTTTAATTGGAAGAGAAAGACTCTGGACTGAGTACCTTAATAAGACATTTTTAAGATATAGATAAGATGTATTTCTTTTGAGTTATTTTTCCTAAACCTCTTTTTGACTACATTTAGTGAAAATTCTTTTTTCTTTTTCCAGACTCCTAATTTAGCATGGTAAATAAAAAGAAAGCATTTCCAGATATTTTAATCCAAGCCTTTTGACTAGTGTCACAATGATTTTGAGGGGTATAACAAGGCAACATCCTTGTTATGTGGCTGCCAGTGTCCCGATATAGCCAGCTGATACCATTGTTGACTATTGGGGGTGAGTCATTGGCCCCCCACAGAGAAGGCTCGCAACTTGGATGTCCTCCTGGACATCCGGCTGTCTTTAGAAGACCATATGACAGCCGTGGCCAGGGGAGCTTTCTATCAGGTTCGCCTGATTTGCCAGTTGCGTCCCTTTCTGGATCGGGACTCCTTATGCACAGTCACTCATGCCCTCGTCACTTCCCGACTGGACTACTGTAATGCTTTCTACATGGGGCTCCCCTTGAGGTGCACCCAGAGACTCCAACTGGTCCAGAATGCGGCCACGCGGGTGATTATGGGAGCAACATGGCGGTCACATGTAACACCTCTCCTACGTGAGCTGTACTGGCTCCCGGTGGTCTTCCGAGTGTGCTTCAAGGTGTTGGTTCTTACCTTTAAAGTGCTCCATGGCTTAGGACCTGGGTACCTACGAGACCACCTTCTGCAATCAATAACCTCCCACCAACCAGTACGCTCCCACAGAGTGGGCCTCCTCAGGGTGCCGTCAGTAAAGCAATGTCAACTGGTGGTTCCCAGGAGGAGAGCCTTCTCTGTGGGGGCACCTGCCCTTTGGAACAGGATACCCCCAGGGATACGAATGATCCCAGATCTCCGTACTTTCCGTTGTGCCCTGAAGACCTTTCTGTTTCACCAAGCCGGGCTGGCATAAATTTTCAAATTGTCTAAATTCTATGCTGAGGATCTTGTTTGTTTTGTTTTATGTTTTATTAAATTTGTATACCGCCCTACTCCCGAAGGACTCAGGGCGGTGAAGAGGCACAGGATAAAATACAGGAATACAAAAGTTAGAAACAATTTAAAACCAAATTAAATAATTTAGCCCACGACAATTAAAATCCCAATAATTTAAAACAAATTAAAATTTCAGTTTAAAAAATTTAAAAGAAAGGGGAGAAAAATTAGGCCAGGCCGGCTTGCTGGAATAAGGGGGTCTTAAGAGCACGGCGGAAAGTGCGCAGATCCGGGATCCTCCCTATCTCTGGGGGGAGCTCGTTCCAGATAATGGGTGCCCCCACAGAGAAGGCCCTCCCCCTGGGGGCCGCCAGTCTTAACTGATGAGTTAAGTCATCTTAACTGATGAGCCAAATTGGTTCAATTATTTTAAATTGTTTTTATTTCACATTATATGTATGTTATTCTGACTGTTCACTGCCCTGAATCCTTCGGGAGAAGGACGGTATAAAAATTAAATAATAATAATAATAATAATAATAATAATAATAATAATAATAATAACAACAACAACAACAACAACAACAACAACAACAACGATAATTATCCAGCGTTTTGATTATGACTTACCCTTTTCTTTAGTTGCAGTTAAAATGTAAGGTGTGACTAGGCGATCAACAAAAGCCTCGGATTGGTCTATCAGTACTTCTTTCACGGCTCGGTATCCACAGAGAACTATGCAATGATAACCCCCTCCCCAGAAGGAATAGATATTCCCATAATCCTTTGCCAGCTGTAATGTGGAACAGAGAAAAGAACAAGTCTATATTAATACACATAATTGCATGTCCAGTCCAATTGCTTATTTCTTGCCTTCTCATTTTTCCTTTCTATGTGTCAGCCCTAAAGCCATTTTTGAGCTGAAGCCATTTTGGGAGCATCTTCAGGGCTGCCACAGCAAGGCCGGTTGGAGTTGTGTGAATGTGAGGGGGGAGATAGAGAAAGCTGAGGATGTGTAGCCAAAACAACATTCTTTCCCATGGGAGCTAAGGAGGCTCTACCAGGTGTTGAAGAGGCGTGGACCAAAGCCAGCCAAGATGGTGGCTGTGACCTAGTTGGACTATGCGATGGATTTGTGACCTGGGGGAAAGAACTTTGGGGGTTTTGATTTGGGTGGGGAAAACCTCGAGTCCTTCAGAGTCGGGTTTTCCCCAGATGTGTCAATATGACATGTCTAATAAATCTATACTTTGAAGAATATGCCTGCCTCGGAGTTTTGATTCTGTTGGGTGTGTTAATTGGAATCCTGACACTATTCTTACAAAATGCTTTGTGAACGCCGGTTTGCACCATTATGGGCCATTTAGCATAGCAATCGCATTTAGACTTATATACTACTTCATCAAGGGATGCGGTGGCTCAGTGGCTAAGATGCTGAGCTTGTCAATCGAAAGGTCGGCTGTTCAGCAGTTCGAATCCCTAGGGCCATGTAATGGGGTGAGCTCCCATAACTTGTCCCAGCTTCTGCCAACCTAGCAGTTTGAAAGTACATAAAAAAAAATACAAGTAGAAAAATAGGGACCACTTTTGGTGGGAAGGTAACAGCGTTCCGCGCACCTTTGGTGTTGAGTCATGCCGGCCACATGACCATGGAGACGTCTTCGGACAGTGCTGGCTCTTCGGCTTTGAAACGGAGATGAGCACCACCCCCTAGAGTCGGGAACGACTAACACATATGTGCGAGGGGAACCTTTACCTTTATCTCACCACTTCATAGTGCTTTACAGCCCTCTCTAAGCAGTTTACAGAGTCAGCATATTTGCCCCCAACAATCTGGGTCCTTATTTTATCCACCTCGGAAGGAGGGAAGACTGAGTCAACCTTGAGCCTCGTAAGATTTGAACTGCCAAATTGCAGGCAGCCGGCAGTCAGCAGAAGTAGCCTGCAGTACTGCACTCTGACCACTGCACCACCAAGGCTCAATAACAAATCCGTGCACCCCCAAGAACTTTTTGCTTTCTTAATTTTCATCAGTGTGGATAACAGTAAGAGTAGAACAGTATTAGGACCAGGTTCATTTTTCTCAACAGGAGACAATTGGGATGAAATGATCCATCTGAAAAGTGCAGATTTGGGATCTACCCAAACAGCCTGAGTTTGCCACCTAACAGGTAGCCCTCGACTTACAACAGTTCATTTAGTGGCCGTTTGAAGTCACAAGGTGATTTACAGTCATGTTTTCACACGTATGATTGTCGCAGAATCCCCATTGTCAGGTGATCAAAATTCAGACGCTTGGAAACTGACTCCTATTTATGACGGTTGCGGTGTCCTGGGATCATGTGATCACCTTTTGCGACCTTCTGACAAGCAAACGTCAATGGGGAAGCCAGATTTACATAACGACTGTGGCGCGCATGTGCAGAGCTGCCAGAAGGCAAGAACAGCTAAAATAAAAGGGATGACTCGGGAGTAGGGCTGGGAGATGATTGGCCCCTCCCATAAGACTTAAAAGAGGAGCAAAGGCACGTGGGCCTTTGCAGGAAGCAACGTTTGTTCATTCGGTTCAGTTTAAAGCCTGAAGCTCTGTTTGATTCTGGACTCCGTGTGGCTTTGCCAATTAGGTCTAAGACAGCGTGTCAAGGGAGATAAAGGTAGGTGATTATCCCGAAGGACTTCTCCCAAAGGACTCTTTACAACTAACTGGGACTCATCTGTGTGAATGAACAGAATTCACAGCTGTTGCAAAAAAAGAGGCTTTTGGGACTACTCGTGTGTTTTAATGACTCAGGAAGCCTAGGTCAGAACAGAATCAAACTCCTGGCAGTGGAATGCAGAGCTTCTTGAATAAGAAGTGAAACATTTTCAAGAAAAAAAAACCCCAAGAAAGTCCAGTTGCCTTTTGAAAAGGACCTTTGGGATATCCTTTTCTCCCCCTCAAGCTCAGATCTTTCTCTTCTCTTCTTAAAATTTACATGAAACCTCTGAATGAGGTTATTCACCAGAATAGAGTTTGATGTCATCAGTGTGCTGATGATACCCAATTGTACAGAACGATCTCCACTCATGGCCAGACAGCTGATGCTGATGTACAAATGCAGTTTGAGGGATTTGCTTGTCCTAATTAATTGTGTCGTGGAAAGGAAGACTTTGTGTTAGAAATTCTGTTTATATATAGCACTGCAGAGAAAACAAGGAGTACAGTCACCATGTGGTTTACTGCTCAACTGTAACAGGAAACAGGAAACTCTACTTAGAACAAAGGAGCATAGAGTATATACCATAGATCCAAACTTGTAAACACTGCCAGGTCATGTCCTGTTCTTAGAATGTGGGTGGATGTAAATTTAAGTCCCATTACTAGAGGTGAATGTTTTTTATTTGTGAATAGACTGGCCCAGCCTCTCTTAATGGGCACAAAATATCCATCTCTAAAGACTTCAGGCATCTGCTGGGGGCTATTAAGAAAGACTGGGGGCTGCTTTCTGTCTCTAAGAACATGTTTCTCCATTTCTCCTTTGGGGAAATATAATATTCTACTTCTTTTAATATTCTCCAAAATATTTCGTTATCTAAAAGGGGGGGGGCTTCCCACAGGTGTATGATATAACATAAAAAAGCAAAAGCAAATAGTAGGAAAAATAGGGAAGGGAAAATGGGGGGGAAGTGGGGGGGAGAAAGAAAAGGCATTGACTTCCGACTCCCTTTGGTACAGTAGAATAGGGTAGTAATATCAAACCACAACTTTTTACTTTTACATAACAGTTTAAACTAGCCATTTCTATAACACCAAATCTAACTAATCAGTAAAACCCAAAATCAAAGCTTCATGTTTTTTCTACCTCAAGCACAGAGTCCAGAAGCTTTTTCTAAGTAGGGAAAAAATGTCTTTAGGGCTTTTTCCTTGATCAAAGCAGTCAATTTAGCCATATCTGCTAACTCCATCATCTTTTGCAGCCATTCGTCCATTTTCAGGGTCGAAATGCCTTTCCATTTCTGTGCATAGAGTAATCTTGCTACCCTCAACATATATAGCATCAAGGTTCCAATTTTTTCTCCCCATGTCTTTTTCCATTAACCCCAAAAGAAAAGTCTCTGGTTTTATCTTTATATTCACTTTAAGAATTACAATTTAAAAGGAAATGTCTATAAGATGATGTAACTCCAGACAAGTGATCAAAAATGTATAAAGGTATTTGAAATGAATGTTGGAAATGTAAATGTAAAGAGGGGACTTGTTATCATTTATGGTGGACATGTGACAAAGCAAAGAAATATTGGAGTAGGGTTCAACTTCTAATACAGGGTCATTCTTAAAGTCAATTTAGAATAGAATAGAATAACAGAGTTGAAGGGACCTTGGAGGTCTTCTAGTCCAACCCCCTGCTTAGGCAGGAAATCCTACACCACTTCAGACAAATGGTTAACCAATCTCTTCTTAAAAACTTCCAGTGTTGGAGCATTTATAACTTCTGGAGGCAAGTTGTTCCACTGATTGATTGTTCTCATTGTCATGAAATTTCTCCTTAGTTCTAGGTTGCTTCTCTCCTGAATTAGTTTCCACCCATTGCTTCTTGTCCTGCCTTCAGGTGCTTTGGAGAATAGTTTGACTCCCTCTTCTTTGTGGCAGCCCCTGAGATATCAGAACACTGCTATCATGTCACCCCAGTCCTTCTTTTCGTAAGACTAGACATATCCAGTACCAGCCTGATGTCTTAACCGCTACACCAAACTGGCTCTGATGCGGAAAATCCCAAATACATTGGGAACATTACAGAGAGCTGCCACTCTCATTGATTGGGCAAATAAGAACAGAAAACACTAAACACAAACGTTAGTTATTATGTCTTCTTCTTCCTTCCCCAAGAAATGATTCTTAGCAAAACTCTTCTCACGTGGAAATTTTAAGATTGGCACGTGGAAGCTCCCTGGGTGTGAAGCAAATAGGCAGGTTGTCTAATCTTGTGAAGCTTCTTTTCCGGTAACATTGTTACCTGCAAACTAGGGCATACAAAACCAATTCTCGAATACAGCTCATCTGCCTGGAAACTGCACTGTATATTGGACATTAACACAATTGAGCGAGTCCAGAGGTATTTCACAAGAAGAGTATTCCACTCCTCTGCTTGCAACAAAATACCTTATGTCACCAGACTTGAAATTTTGGACTTGGACAACCTAGAACTACGCCGCCTATGGTCTGACCTAAGCGTAGTACACAAAATTATCCGCTACAATGTCCTACCTGTCAATGACTACTTCAGCTTCAACCAAAACAATACATGAGCACACAATAGATACAAACTCAATGTAAACCGCTCCAAACTCGATTGCAGAAAATACGACTTCAGCAACAGAGTGGTCAGTGCCTGGAATGCACTACCTGACTCTGTGGTTACATCCCCAAACCCCCATAAACTGTCTACTGTTGACCTCACCCCATTCCTAAGAGGTCTGTAAGGGGCGTGCATAAGCGCACCAGCGTGCCTTCCGTCCCTGTCCTACTGTCCCCATTTATTCATACCCATTTCCTGTGTTCATATCCATTGTTTATACTTATACTTGTTATCTCATACATGTTTGACGAATTAATAAATAAATAAAATAAATAATAAATAAATAAAAATAAATAAATGCCAACTATTGAAACGACTCTAACTGAAGCCATAAAAGTTTCTTGTTTCGTTTCTCAGTTGCCAAGCTTAGAGGGGAAGTAAGTAAGTAAGCTTTTTATTGCGGTCAGAGACCAAATTAAAATACACATAGAAGGGGAGTATATTTTACAAATATAAATAGATCATGTGACAGTACACCATCTACTGCCTCAGATACAATCTGTACTGTCAGTACTAGTGATCCTCTGCCGTAGGGGTTACCCGTCTCTTCCCCCGTTTTTTCAGCCACAACTGCAGCAAAAATTTTTGCCACCTTTGGAGTTATATCGGGGTCTGTGTTCTGGAGTAGGAAATAAAGGCTGAACAGATCAGGTGAACCAGGGAATCTCTGGGAAATAGGAGAGATGAATCTTGATCTTATGTCTCGGTAGTGGGGGACATACGAATGTAATGTGGAACAGAGATTCCGGGGATTGGCCATCACATGTGCAATAGATGGATTTTACTCCCCCCGAGAGCCTACTGTCGAGGACATTCGAGGGGATCTCATTAAATCGTGCCTTCATAAATGCGAGCCTGTGTTTGATAGATTGTAACATGGAGAGATAAGGTGGAGGGTGAGGCGAGGGGAAACGGTGAGCATGTTCCCGATCCGTTTGCCAGATTTAATTGTCTATCAATGTCGTCCAGCCGTTGAAAAATCAACGATTTGGCAGCATCAGGGCCTAAAATAAAAGCTTCAATGGGGGAGATCCTGATCTTCAAAAGTTTTGTATGGATATTATGGGCCCAGGGACTATGAAAAGGGTCCCTCCATAGGCACTGGCCTAGGTAATAGCCTGGGAGTCTATTCCACAGGGACAACCGGGGAAGGAGATTTGTGGAATGTAGAATGTTTCCTTTTAGGAGTGTCAGACATAACACTGATAAGACTCATGAGAGCTGAAGCTAACCCATCGTATCCTAGCAACGGCAGGAGAAGAGTACTAAGAGTTTCATCACCTGCTTGGTTGACTAACGTGATATGGGACACAAGGGGGTGGGGGGTGGGGGGCAGTATCTATCTTTAAATTATGCCAAGGCGCGGGAACTATTCAGAGTTGGCTTGACTTTTGAACGTGCCGATATGATTTATTTATTTATTTATTTATTTATTTATTTATTTATTTATTTATTTATTTATCAAATTTTTATACCGCCCTTCTCCCAAAGGGACTCAGGGCGGTGTACAGCCGAGATAAAAACCAGCAATATAGAAACTAAAAACAATTTAAAATTATTAAATAGGGGGGTTTTTTTGTTTTGTTTTTTAATTTGACTTATATGCCGCCCTTCTCCGAAAGGGCGGCTTACAATGCGCTAAGCAATAGCCTTCATCCTTTTGTATATTTATACAAAGTCAGCTTATTGCCCCCACAAACTGGGTCCTCAATTTACCTACCTTAGAAAGGATGGAAGGCTGAGTCAACCTTGAGCCTTGGCGAGATTCGAACCCTGCAGTAATTGCAGGCAGCTGGTCTTAATAACCAGCTTAATAACAGGGTGCCTTAAACCCCTGTACTACCAAGGCTCTAGATGATTAGTTTGGCCAATCATCTAAAACACAATAACCCATTAAAATAATATTTTAGGCCAGCCCTGCTTGATGGAATAATAGTGTTTTAAGGGCGTGGCGGAAGGTACGGAGGTCGGAAATCCGACGAATCTCCAGGGGCAGCTCGTTCCAGAGGGCAGGTGCTCCCACAGAGAAGGCTCTCCTCCTGGGGGTCGCCAGACGACACTGTCTAACTGACGGCACCCTGAGGAGACCCTCTCTGTGGGAGGGTACTGGTCGGTGGGAGGCTATCGGAGACAGAAGGCGGTCTCGTAAATATCCAGGTCCTATGCCATGGAGCGCTTTAAAGGTGGCGACCAATGATGTACCCAAGAAACAAGATCTTTGAGAAAGCAAGAGCCTCAGAGGTTTGAGCTAATTGGGAGCATTACTCGGAGCCATGACACAGGAACCCAATACTTAACAATGGTTCTTGAATTATGGCTTGTCCTCACAGAACAGATTGGCTTGCTCTGACTTGCTTCTGCTTAAGTGTTATACTTATATTTACAATGATCTCATGGCACACAGTATAGGAGAACGTTGAGAAATTCATTTGTACCAGAGACCAGCACACAGAGTCACTGGAATGCAACTTGTTTGCTTCAATACTAAAGGTGAGAAACAAGCGTACAGAGGCAGGGATGTTGCAGGTACAAATCATGGTGCAACTCTGAGAAGGAAAACCATGCCTTATTGCCAGAAACAATCATTTGATTCCTGTTTATCGGCAAAAGAGAAACAAGAACAAAAGAAAGGGATGGGTTTTTAATAGGCTTACGAGGGTGTGTCAGGAGACCATGTTCTTTTATCATAATCTTTTAAAAGCTATTTGTAATGCTGAAGCATAAGTACTTTGAGAACCCAGTTTGTGGGGGAAATAAGCTGACTTTGTATAAATATACAAAAGTATGAAGGCTATTGCTTAACGCATTGTAAGCCGCCCTGAGTCTCCGGAGAAGAGCGGCATATAAATCAAATTAAAAAAAATTAATTTTATTTTTTAAAAAAAGCACAACCAGAGCATTTGTCGGTTGAGATTTGGAGTTGCCAATTTTTTGACCGTTCCGACACAAAATCAGGGTCTTTTTGAAGGGTAGTAGCATTGTCGGTGATGTTGAATAGTTTTACATCATCAGCAAAGAGAACGCAGTTGCTTATAATCTGATCGCAAAGGTCATTTATGTAAAGTATAAAGAGTGTGGGTCAGGGGTGAAATGCTCCCGGTTCAGACCGGATCACCCGATCCGGTAGCAATGGAGACGGGTGGTTCGGAGAACAGGTAGCAAAAATCCCTGCCCCCCCCCCCAATGCCCAGCTGAGTCGCACAATCATCAGAGGCTTTTTTTTTTTTACTTTTAAAAGCATTTTTTCTACAACCTCTTCGGCCGAAAAAATGCTTTTAAAAGTAAAAAAAAAAAAGCCTCTGATGATCATGCGGCTCAGCTGGGATCATCAAAGGCTTTTAAAAGAAAAAAAAACCCTTTTTTCTTTTAAATGCCTCTGACGATCCAAGCTGAGTTGCCTGATTGTCAGAGGCATTTAAAAGAAAAAAAATGCTTCTGACAATCCAAGCTGAGTTGCCTGATCATCAGAGGCATTTAAAAGAAAAAAAGTCTCTGCCGATCAGGCAACTCAGCTGGGATTGTCAGAGCCTTTTGAAAGCATTTTTTAACAACCTCTTCACCAAAGAGGTTGTAGGAAAAAATGGTTTTAAAAGTTAAAAAAAAAAATTGGCCACATCCACCCGGTCACTTTACCCCCCCACCCCAACCAAGCCATGCCCACAGAACCGGTAGTAACAAATTTTAGATTTCACCACTGGTGTGGGTCCTAAAATGCTTCCTTGGGGGACACCGCTGTTAACAGGTGCAAGGGTTTGATAGGGTGTTCCCTATTTTGACTACTTGTTGCCTGTTTGATAGGAACGCAGCTATCCACTTATGCAGGAATCTGGAAATGCCATAAGATTTTAGCTTTAGAAGTAGTTTGTCGTGTACCACTGAATCGAATGCTTTACAGAAGTCTATATAAATTGCGTCTATTGCTTTACCCTGGTTGAGTTGTGAAGTCCATATGTCAGCTTTCTGTCATCTGCAAATTAGATCTGTTCCCTTTCTGTTCCCTCATCTAAATCATTTATGAAGATATTGAAGAGGTTCAGGCAAGATGTTTCCCTAACAGTCAATCCAAGCATCGTTTGGTATGCATCCCCCTCCTTCTTCTATTTGGCTGACCTTAAGGCAGTGTCTCGAGGGGATATTGTACATACTTTCATTTTCCGAAGCATCCCCCCTGCTGCATTTCCCCCTCCCGACAGTTCATAGCTATCACCGCGTAGCAGTGAAGCACAAGCGAGCATAAAGTGGCAACTGATACCTTGCTTCTTTTTGGTTTAAATACAAAAGTACAAAAAGTACAAATTAAGTACAAAAGACATACCTTTCTGAAAGTCATCTCCGTTATGGAAGTATCAATTCGCCGCCACATACTTCCTATTACAGGAAGTGGAAAAGGCCCCGGTGGGTAGCGTTTGCGTGACCAGATCTGTTTCAGATAGGAAAGAATCTGGCGTGGAATCCAAAGGATCAGAAGGAACAGTGGCTTCAACATCCTCCTGCCTTCTCGTTCTCCAGCCCTATAATCTGTTGTAGATCTTGAGCCTGGGACGCTTTTCTCTGTTGGTTCTTTATAAGTGAATGGTGGCTCTGATATTTTTGCTACCAGAATACTTCTGTATTCTCTCCTAATTAAGAATCGTCTGCTGTCTCACTCATTGCTTTATGAAGCAAATAGAACACGGTATGCCCGTTCTAGAACAATTAGAGGATTGATCTTAAAAGTCACAATTGCTAAATACCAGTTTAGCAGAGGAGTATCTAATTAAGGATGTATTATATTATAGCTCTTTTTATATCCAGAATCTTCCAGAGTTCATCATCCCAATGCAAAGACATCTTGATTCAATACCTCAATTTGGGGGGGGCGGGAAATAACTTCTGCAGCTGCTTATTCCCTCCTGCCATCAATTCCTAATGAATTTGTCTTTGCATTAATTTAGTAAAAACAGCAGCTTGTAATATTTTTTTTTTGAAATGCACTTTCTTAAATTTCCACAAAAGTTATAACGTAATTTTAAAAAAGAACAAGAAATAATATTTAAAAAGGAAAACACAAAGAAGGGAAAGATGCAAAGACAAAAGGGAAAAAAGAAAAAAAAATAGAAAAGGGGCAACTTCCAACTTTCTTCAATACAAGTTACAAATATAAAATACTTTAAGCTCTTGATCTAAAATTCAATATTGCACAGTGTTTCTCTAATCGTTAATCCTAATCATCAGATCCCAAAATTAACAGATTAACAGATTAACAGAGTTGGAAGGGACCTTGTAGGTCATCTTTGCAACCTCATCATCATTGCAACAAAAGTCAAAGATAATAAAAGAAAGTTTCTTCCAACATATAAATAACAAGAAAACAATCAAGGAAACAATCAGTCTGCTAAAGAGAGAAGACAGCAAGGAAGTAACAGGCAACAGAGAGAAAGCAAAGCTGCTTAACTCATTCTTTGCATCGGTCTTCACACAAAAAGAAACTATAGTCCAACCTACCAGAAATATAACTGAAAAAACAGACTAAAAGTTAAAATAAGAAAAAAAAATAGTAAGAGAACACCTGTCTGATCTTGATGAATACAAATCACCAGGACCTGACAGATTACATTCCAGAGTTCTAAAGGAGCTGGCAGATGTCATCTCAGAACCACTGTACCACATCTTTCAAAAACCCTGGAACACCAGGGAACTACCAGAGGACCGGAAAAGAGCTGATGTGGTTCCCATCTTCAAAAAAGGAGGAAAAAAACCAGACTCAGGAAACTGTAGACCAATCAGCCTAACATCAATACCTGGGAAGATACTGGAAAAGATAATAAAAAAACAGATCTTCCAACGCTTAGAAACGAGTAAAGTAATAGCTAGCAGCCGGCATGGGTTTGTTAAAAACAGATCATGCCAAACCAATCTTATTTCATTCTTCAACATAGTGACTAAATTAGTAGACCAGCAAAATACTGTGGACATAATATACTTCAGCAAGGCATTCGACAAAGTAGACCACAACCTACTTCTTCATAAGCTAGAAAAAAGTGGAATAGATAGCTTCACCACCAGATGGATTCGCAACTGGCTGACAAACTGTACTCAACGAGTAGTCCTTAATGGGTCTAAGTCTACATGGAGAGAAGTAAGCAGTGTGGTACCACAAGGTTCCATCTTATGCCCAGTACTCTTCAATATCTTCATAAAAGACTTCATAAATGACATATAAACTGGGGGAAACCAGGCTTAATAGCAGTGACTGTGAGGGGGATCTTGGAGTCTTAGTGGACAATCAGCTAAATATGAGCCGGCAGTGTGCAGTGGCAGCCAAAAAAGCCCATGTAATCCTAAATTACATTAACAGAGGGATACAATCAAGATCAAGTGAGGTACTAATACCACTCTATAAAGCCCTAGGAAGACCACACCTAAAGTACTGCATCCAGTTTTGGTCACCACACTCTTGAGACTCTAGAAAAGTGCAGAGGAGAGCAACCACGATGATTAGGGGACTGGAGACTAAAACATATGAAGAACAGTTACAGGAAGTGGGCATGGCTAGTCTAGTGAAGAGAAGGACCAGGGGAGACATGACAACAGTGTTCCAATATTTGAGGGGCTGCCACAGAGAGGAGGGGGTCAAGCTATTCTCCAAAGCACCTGAAGGCCAGACAAGGAATAATCGATGGAAACTGGACAAGGAGAGATTCAAGAGCCTTGGTAGTACAGGGGTTTAAGGCACCCTGTTATTAAGCTTATTAAGCTTATTAAGACCAGCTGCCTGCAATTACTGCAGGGTTCGAATCTCGCCAAGGCTCAAGGTTGACTCAGCCTTCCATCCTTTCTAAGGTAGGTGAAATGAGGACCCAGTTTGTGGGGGCAATAAGCTGACTTTGTATAAATATACAAAAGGATGAAGGCTATTGCTGAGCACATTGTAAGCCGCCCTGAGGCTTCGGAGAAGGGCGGCATATAAATCAAATTAAAAAAAAAAAAAACCTGGAAATGAGGAGAAATTTTCTGTCAGTGAGAACAATCAACCAATGGAACAGAAGTTGCCTTCAGAAGTTGTGGGAGCTTCATCCCTTGAGACTTTCAAGAAGAGATTGGACTGTCATTTGTCAGAAATCGTGTAGGATCTCCTGCTGAGAGGGGGGTTGGACTAGATGACCTATAAGGTCCCTTCCAACTCTGTTAATGTGTAATTAAAAATCTATTCCAACCTCCCCACCCCCCACCCAAGCAGGAAACCCTACACCTACACCATTTCTGACAAATGGCAGTCCAATCTTGTCTTGAAAGCCTCCAGGGATGAAGCTCCCACAACTTCTGAAGGCAACTTCTGTTCCATTGGTTGATTGTTAATTAATGCCATATTTCTTTTGGTTGTCAGCAAAAATCCAAAAGTGGTTTTTGTGGAGCTAGAAAACGTCTTTTCTTTAATCAAGGTTCTTAATTTTGCCATCTCGGTCAATTCCATTAACCAACATCCATTCTTCCATTGTGGGACTCTGTAAGTCTACGGGACCGCCTACTACCACCAATAGCCTCCCACCGGCCGGTACGCTCTCATAGAGAGGGGCTCCTCCGGGTGCCGTCGGCCAAACAATGTCGACTGGCGGCCCCTAGCGGGAGAGCCTTCTCTGTGGGGGCACCTACGATCTGGAACGAGCTCCCCCCGGAGATACGGAGGATCCCGGATCTGCGCACCTTCCGCCGCGCTCTTAAAACCTTTTTATTCCACCAGGCGGGCCTGGCCTAATCTTTTCCCTCTTTTTAATTATGCAAATTTTAATCAGTTTTTAAATGATTGGGGTGTTTTAATCTATCTGGGCCAAATTGTTTAATTCGATTTTACTTTGTTTTTAAATTTTGTATCTATGTATTTTTACTATTTGGCTGTTTACGGCCCTGAGTTCTTCGGGAGTAGGGCGGTATATAAATCAAATAAAGTAAGTAAGTAAGTAAATCTTTCCATCTCTGGGCATACAAAAGTCTCTTTGCGGTTATTTTATTGTTTTTTTTATATATATTGTTTATATATTTGTATCCCAAATAACAAGCCTAAAGAGGATACAGCTATATGTTGCAGATACAAGGGATGGTGAAGAAAATCCCACAAGCAATAATGATTTAATTCCTGAAAGGAATGGGATGGGTTTTTGTAGGTGTAAGAAGGTATTAGAGGAGGCTGTGTTCTTTTATAATAATATCTTGAAAGCTATTTAGAATGCTGAAGCACAGAAGTTGTGAGAACAGCATGATAAGCAAGAGCTGTGTATGATGACACAAAAGAAAATTGACACACCAACTTCAGGTATGTGTTTATGACCTCCTTTTCCCTCCCTAATAGTGCGGTACAATGACTCTGTCAGCTTTGGAAGTCATATTAGGCCAGAAGCTTCCATGCTGCCACCTTCTCATGTGTGGAAAAATAGGAGGGGGGATTTAGTAGAGGGGTTGTCTGTAGACATAATAGCATTCTTCCTGTCGGTCAAGGTCAGGGCGATCCGGCATCTGGAGAAGGAGTGGTCAGGGGGCTGAGTAGAGATGGGACGGATGTTGATTGGAGCATGTGATCGACTGAGGACTGAGGGGATGGTTTTGGGGGTTTTGATTTACTGAGGGAAAACCCGGACCTTTCACATTCGAGTTTTTCCAGATGTGCCAGTTTACCTATTCTAGTAAATAGAACTTTGAAAAATGCTTGCTTCAGAGTTTTTATTCAGAGTTGGAGTTTTTTTCTGGAACACTGACAGACTCAATGGTTAACCACAGACATACTATTCCAGCTACTCTTATTACAAACATGAGATCATAATGACCTCATGTAGCAAAAAGACATTCGATGTTTTCATTTCATCTAAAAATTGATGTATAGAACAGTAAACCAAAAAATGTATTGATCTCTATCAAATCCACATCGCGCAGTTTCTGGTGGCAAGCTGTTCCGCTGGTTAATTGTCCTCACTGTTAGGAAGTTTCTCCTCAATTCCAGGTTGCTTCTCTCCTTGGTTAGTTTCCAACCATTGTTTCTTCTCCTGCCCTCTGGTGTTTGACTGTACTACAGCAGTCAATGTGAGAGATCTAGGTTTCTGCTTCCGGGGATGGAATGAAACAGGCCAATTGTAAGTGTCTGCCTCAGCTACCTTTCCAAGAAAGTAAAACTCTTGAAACCGTTTGCATTTCAAAAGGGACTTTTACTGAGAGATAGCGATTGCAGAGAAGTCAGGCAGAGTCTGAAATTCAGGCGCGAAGCGTTAGGCTAACTTTTCCCCCTTCCCCCTTCCACCCCAATACCCCCTGTCCATCCGTAGCCAATAATATGCCACAAAGGTGTTTTGGAAATCGGCGAGGCTTGATCGGAACACGGCGACCCTGGATACCCGGCCCGAACTGGTTCATAGGGAGTCACTGCAGATAGTGTGAACTCCCTCTCCCTTTAAGCCAGGGGTGTCAAACGCAATTTCATTGAGGGCCAAATCGGGGTTATGTTTGACCTCAGGGGACTGGGGTGGGTGTGGCCAGGGTAGGAGTGGCCAGATTGACATCACTCGTGTCGGCAGGCACCTGTGGTGGCCTGAGCACTTTGCCAGTGAAAATGGGCTCCCAAGCTCCGTTTTCGGCTGCGACGGCCTTCTGCAACCCTCTGCCAGTGAAAATAGGCTCCCAAACTCCGTTTTCGGCTGCGACAGCCTCCTGCAACCCTCTGCCAGTGAAAATGGACTCCCAAGCTCCGTTTTCGGCTGTGACAGCCTCCTGCAACCCTCTGCCAGTGAAAATGGGTTCCCAAGCTTTGGCTGTGATGGCCTCCTGCAACCCTCTGCCAGTGAAAATGGGCTCCCAAGCTCCGTTTTCGGCTGTGACGGCCTCCTGCAACCCTCTGCCAGTGAAAATGGATTCCCAAGTTCCGTTTTTGGCCGTGACGGCCTCCTGCAACCCTCTGCCAGTGAAAATGGGCTCCCAAACTCTGTTTTCGCCTGCGACGGCCTCCTGCAACCCTCTGCCAGTGAAAATGACCTTCGTTTTCACCGACAGAGGCACTACAGGCCTTGAGTTTGACACCCCTGCTTTAAGCTCCCTAGCTACAGCAAAGTTAAAGGATGCAAACTATGCGGCCCACGATGCCTCCCCCCCCTTCCACCCCAAATCCTGAGAAATGCTGGGAGGAGTTATTCAGCAAGATCTGAAGATTGATTGATTCAACTATTGGTTCATTCAGGAAGATCTTGAAGGTGATCGATCCTACAATCATTTATGGGATTATAAATGGACTATCTTGAACAAAGGAGAGATCATAACAGGTAACAAATGAGAACTCTCTTGATATCTGTCCATATTATGGTGTCCTGATACGAGGGAGAGCACAAATCTTATAAGGAGCAGGATGCACAGACACGCCTAAGATAGATTTTTCACTGAGCTTTTCCACACCCTCTGGTGGCTCCAACCTAAATTGCCTCAGCAGATTGGTAAAAATGTTGAAGAACTCCGTCTTTGCCAGGATTTCCCCCAAGCAGGCCCGAACTCCTGGACAAAAAAAAAAAAAAAATGAAGGAAAAACAAATCAGCAATAATCCATTTTGCCTATCCATTAAATATTTGCTCCACTTTGCAATGTTTGTGTGAATTTGAACCTGGTTTAATTATTATATACATATATACATATATACATATATACATATATACAAAACTTTAACCTTAGACTGTCTACTGTTGACCTCACCCCATTCCTAAGAGGTCTGTAAGGGGCGTGCATAAGCGCACCAGGGTGCCTACTGTCCCTGTCCTAATATTCCTTTTTACTTACACTTTTCATGTATTCAAATTATGTTTACACTTTTACTTGTTAGTTTTCTGAGGTTTTCGCGGGTGTTTGTATGTAGGTCTTTGGTTATTCGGGTTTTCTCCCACGTAAAATTGGAGGTTTCTTGGCAACGTTTCGACGAAGTCTCATTCGTCATCTTCAGGCTGGTGTCTTTGGCTTCATGCTTTTAGGAGCAATGTGTGTGATCGCAGCTGAGAAAACCCGAATAACTCATTTTTTCATTCCAGGTTTGTCTTCCCATAGTACCTCCTACCCTACTTCACCTGACTGAACTGGCCATGATTAGGAATATTATCATTAGCTGGGTAGGTGCATTGCAGAATCTCTCTGTTTTATTGACTTTGGCTGACATCTGCTGGTAACTGTTTATAACTACAATTCCTTTTTTTCTTCCTAGATTTTTTTTTTTTTTACTTTATAATGATTGCCCATACAGTTCGAGGAGATGTAAGAAGACTGTCCATTGAGTAGCCTCTTGAGAAGAATAAAGAGAAAATACCAATGATAGTTACCATAATGACATCAATGTTTGAGAACCTAGGACAGGGGTGGGTTCTAAATTTTTTTACTACCGGTTCTGTGGGTGTGGCTTATTTTGTGGGTGTGGCTTGGTGGTCATGTGACTAGGTGGGTGTGGCTAGCTGGTCAGAGTCATTTCTGGAAGGTCCTCACACTTACGACCAGTCCTCGCACTTACGACCTGACTCATTTGTTTGCTTTTAACACTGATCAGCTGTAGGACGGCCCTTTGAAGCCCCGCGGCAAGAGTTTAAACAGTTTTTTTCCCTCTAGTCATCAGCTGGGACTCAGGAAACAGCAATAGATTGGGGGTGGGACCAAATAAAAGGTAAGAATAATGTGGGGGGGGTGGGGGGGTGGGAGGGGAGAACTAGTTTGGTGATGTCATATCATCACCGCTACCAGCTCGGCCGAACCAGGAGGAACCCACCACTGACCTAGGACCTAAGTTGGCTTATTCACTGGATTCTAAACTGGATGTTACTTTTTTTTTGTCATCTGGAAGAAAGGTTGAAAAAAAAGTTGACAAGATGGATAATTTTGTCCCAATTTAGGGAACCCTAACACTTCCACTGCTTTTGAATTCTGTGCTGCCTCCTGTGTTTTTGTGCCTGAAGTGTCCAACCGTAAATTCCAACGGTTGCAAAATGACCAATTATAAGGTGAGGACCACCTGTATTTCTGTCTCACTATAGCACCCTCTTCATAAATTAAGCATCATTTGGCAATCACAATTACTTTTCTAAAAAATTACCTGCTCCAAAGGGAAGAAATGCTTCTTTTTCTACAAAATTCCCTGCCTTGTCCAAAAAATGATTTGGATTGAACTCTTCAGGTGCTTCCCAGCATTCAGGATCCAAAAGAACGGAACGTAAGTCTGGAATAATGACAGCACCCTGTAAAGAACAAATTAACACACTGAAACATGTAGACAAACCCAACTGTTTCTGGTGTTGGAAGAAATTTCCCCGGTTCATTCCCAACTGGGACACACCACAGACACTGAGAAGAAATGGATGCAGAAGCCAGCTGCCAGAAAGTGGAATTCTTTTAATGTACCCTGCTTCCCCCAAAATAAAACATCCCCTGATAAAAAGCCCAATCGGGCTTTTGAGCACATGGCAATAAGGCCAAGCGTTTATTTCAGGGTTCAAAAAAATATAAGACAGGGTCTTATTTTCGGGAAAACACATGCGATAAAATAAGCCTCTCCCCAAAAATAAGCCCTCCCCGAAAATATTTAAACACAGAGCTGGAAATCAGGTAAGACAACAAGAGGAGCCCCACTTGGTCCATGCCCCTTATTTTCGCTCCTCGAAAATAAAGCCAAGCACTTATTTCAGGGTTCAAAAAAATATAAGACAGGGTCTTATTTGGGGGGAAACATGGTACTTCCCATACTGGCAATATCCCATTTTTGTTCCTTGTGCTTTTGAACTTCATATACATTTAATTTCGAACACACTAGAAGATATAGCAGATTTTGGAATTAACAAATGGAACCTGTTCAGATTCAATCCAGTGGTGGAATTCAAATATTTTTAGTACCAGTTCTGTGGGCGTGGCGTGGTGTAGCTTGGTGGGCATGGCTTGGTGGGCATGGCAGGGAAGGATACTGCAAAATCTTCATCCCCACCCCACTCCAGGGGAAGGATATTGCAAAATCTCCATTCCCACCCCACTCCAGGGGAAGGATACTGCAAAATCTCCATTCCATGATACTTAGCTGTACATTTCCACCCCGGACCACCCCAAATGATGCCCTTGACATGATGGCCCGATGCCTGGAGGCCGTGCAGATCTGGATGGGGAGAAACAGGCTCAGATTCAACCCCTCCAAGACTGAGTAGCTGTGATTCCCAGCATCCCGATATAGCCAGCTGGTGCCATCGCTGACTATTGGGAGTGTAACTCTGGCCCCCACAGAGAGAGTTCGCAACTTGGGAGTCCTGCTGGATGCACGGCTGTCTTTAGAAGAGCATGTGACAGCCGTGGCCAGGGGGGCTTTTTATCAGGTTCACCTGATCTGCCAGTTGCAGCCCTTTTTGGATCAGGACTCCCTACGCACGGTCACTCATGCCATCGTTACTTCCCATCTGGACTACTGTAATGCTCTCTACATAGGACTCCCCTTGAAGAGAGCTTCGGGAGAAGGGCGGTATAAAAATAAAATAAATAAATAAAATAAATAAATAATTTCCT